>NC_044031.1:342260797-342573029 GCF_901765095.1 Microcaecilia unicolor | reverse complement strand
ACAGCCTGCTTCCAAACTTTCCAGTGGCACACCATAATCTAAGGAAATATTCACTGTGGCAGCAATCCAGGGGGCAAAGTTGACGGAAGCTGCACAAACCATCAATATTGGACAGGGATCTAGAACACTTCCCTTAATGCTGTACCCCGACAACAATGAAGCTACCTCTTCAACTGACACCTTACTAAACGAGTCCCACTTTGAACAACATACATTAAGCACAGTTTCATGTGACAATCTGATGAGTCTCAAGATGGCATCATATTCAAATGTAATTCACTAATCTTTTTAAACAAAAATGTTCAATAAGTCATCAGCTGTGTGGGCATCTGAGGCTTTATCCAATTTAGAATGACATTTTATTATGGAAAAAAATTCCTTAGGGCAGTTCAAAGAGGAGCAAATCTTGGTAGTAAAATACATTCTTTTCTTTGCATAGATTTTACCCTATAAGACAAGAACATACAATAGATAGTCTTATCATAAAGGGGAAAGACCCTTCTTTAATAACGCTCTGCCCTTTGAATTTTCCTTTTAAATTGAACTAGCTCTAAAGAGAATCAAGAAGCAGACTCTGTTCTATGAATTAACTTAATAACCACCGTGAGAACAGTCAGATCATTCAATGAATATTTGGAAGAAGAATTTCATATCCATGAGTACTGGATTTTCAGGATTAACTATTTCTAAAGCCACTATCCAGTTGGAAAGAAAATTCGCAACTTCTGCATGATTCCTTTTAGGAGTATTTTTTACCATAAGGGCATTAGTAATCCTGAGAACTGTGTGGCTGCTAAACATCAACATGTTATGTGTCCAGGAAACTGGAATTTTACTCATCTAAGTCAATTCTAATTGCTTGTAAAAAGAAGCTTTAAAAAAAGTCAAAGGTATGCCTTGCTATGTGGGTACAATCCACAACTGCTGAGCAAATCCTAAATTCACCATGGTATATAAGAAGTCTCAATCAAAGGAAAGATCAGGCTATTAACTTACCGACTATGATAAGAGACTCCAAAGACATGGGCAAAGTGGCAAGAGTTTCAGCCAGTAGCTGAAAATAATGGGGGGAGGTGTGAGAGCCGTAGATTAAAAATACAGTACAGTAATTAAGAAAATCATCAAACCCTCACATATTTCCTCAAGATGCAGTTTGACCCCAGAGCCCTTCACACTATTCTTTGCTGCCAAATTACCAATACCATCTTCTCTTCTTTTATCTTGCTGTGGTTGTTGTTCATACCATAAGTGACTGGAAACAACTGGATTTAAAGCATAAGGTCTGCAGGACTATGCCATGATTTAGTAGTTTAGTTTAGTTTATTGGCATTTGCTATACTGCCTTTGCTGATTTAGCAGATCAAAGCGGATTACATTATTTATTTATTTATTTATTTGTAACACTTATACCCCGCGCTTTCCCACTTATTAGCAGGTTCAATGCGGCTTACATAATATAACAGGTTACATAGAGGGGCATAATCGAACGTGAACGCCCATCTCCATGGGCGTCTATGTCCGAGAACGGGTACGTGAAGGGGTGGGACACACCATATTTTCGAAAAAAATGGGCGTCCATCTTTTGTTTTGAAAATACGGTTTGTACGGACCAAAATGCCATGGATTTAGTTGTTTGTGCCTGGGCGTTTGCTTTTTTTTTTTAGCGATAATGTAAAACAAGAACGCCCAGCTCAGAAACGTCCTAATCCAAGCCATTTGGTCATGGGAGGGGCCAGGATTTGTAGTACACTTGCCCCCCTGACATGCCAGGACACCAACTGGACACCCTAGAGGTGGACTTCAGAAAAGGCTCCCACATGCATAGCTCCCTTGCCACGGGTGCTGAGCCCCCAGCCCCCCTCCTCCAAAACCCACTACCCACAAATGTACAACACTACCATAGCTCTTAGGGGTGAATGGGGCACCTACATGTGGGTACAGTGGGTTTTGGAGGCCTCCCATTTACCAGCACAAGTGTTAAAGGTAGGGGGGATGGGCCTGGGTCTGCCTGCCTGATGTGCACTGTGGTACCCACTAAAAGTGCTCCAGGGACCTGCATACATGCAGGCCTCTAGGACTTGTTGCTGCTGTATAACCTTGGCACACCAGTTGATACCTGAAGACTAATCTCTTTGAAAAAGTCCTTTATTTGAATAAGCACGTTTACTCACAGTTAACTGCAGATCAGAGGTTGTGCCCCATTGGCAAAGAGTCTCCCTGGTACTGAGATTAGCAGTAGGTCAGAGCTGGCAGAATGGTGTACAATGCCCTCTTTCAGCAACATTCAAGGGAAGAACTAAGTGCTGTAACGTGGCTAACACATGAAAGGGATCTAAAACTGTGTTACAAAAATGGCCACTACCTCATGGACTACCGGAAACAAAACAGGGCACACTCTGACCCAGTAAGCAGGGGGAAAAGCACCATAGGAGTAGAGCCTACCAACTATCAACATCATGAGCAGTTAACACAAGCTACTGGAATCACGGAGCCCAATACCCTATATCCACCACAATGCATTGCTGATGTGACTCTGCAGTGTGCATAACAGAATAGGTGTCACACTCACCCGAGAGCCACATCAGAATCAAGGAAAGGCTGTCACAGGATAGAACACATTCTGCTGTCATGGATGTGGGTAAGACATTTGAGACTGGCATACAGGCTGGAAAACAAAGTTTTTAAAGTGGTTTTTTTTTGGTGGGAGGGGGTTAGTGACCACTGGGGGAGTCAGGGGAGGTGATCCCCGATTCCCTCCGGTGGTCATCTGGTCAGTTGGGGCACTTTTTTGGGACTTGGACCTGAAAAAAAAGGGTCCAAATAAATCGGACCAAATTCTCGTCAAAAACGCCCTTCTTGTTTCGATTATCAGCTAAAGATGCCCATCTCTCCTCAGCCGATAACTACGCCCACCCCGCCTTTGCCACACCTATGACATGCCCCCGTCAGCTTTGTTCGTTCCTGCGACGGAATGCAGTTGAAGACGACCAAAATCGGCTTTCGATTATACCGATTTGGTCACACACGGGAGAAAGACGCCCATCTCCCGATTTGGGTCGAAATATGGGCGTCTTTCTCTTTCGAAAATAAGCTGGATAGTATAACAGGTTTACAAGATAACACAGATTGGATAACAGCTGTAATATACTGTATGAAGAGGAGGACAACAAAATGTGGATGAGTATGATGGGTAAGGGAGGAAGATGGTAGAGGTAGGGAGTGGGAAGAGGGTGTATATTGGGATAGTGTGTCATTGATTAAGGAAAGATAAGATACATAAGATTAAAACCAGAAAAAAATGGAAAAGAACTACAATATTTGAAAAGGAAAAAATTAAAACATTCATACAAGATAAGTCAGAATTAGAAACATGACCTACAGCATGGGGAAAGGGGCAGAGGAGGGAAAGAAACAAGGAGGGGGGTGAGGTAAGGTACTCCTGAAATGTGAAGGTCCAAAAGACACCCATTAAGAGGGACTGAAAGCTAACGTGAAGAGCCAAGTTTTTAGAGTTGCTTTAAATTGATCAAAGAATAGCTCACCTGAATCTCCTTCAGAAGTGAATTCCAGCTAGAAGGGGCTGCAAAAAAGAAGGCACAATGATGTATGGATTCCATACTGGCATTTTTTGGACTGGAGAGAATTAGCCGATGGTCATTTATTGAACGCAGGGTATGTGCAGGAGAGTAAGGAATGGTATGAGCCAGGAAGACCCAACCGAAAAGCCCTAAAGGTAAGTGTGAGAAGTTTGAATTGAGTTCTTTATTTGACTGGAAGCCAATGATAACTTTTTAGCAAAGGCAAGGAATGATCAGAATGACGAGCATGGCAGAGGAGACATATAGCTGTATTTTGCAGTGAATGTAGCTTTTTTTAACTGGAAGCGAGGGCAACCAAGGTAGATAATATTGCAATAGTCAAGTCTCGTGATTAACAGAGCCAATATGAGAGAATGAAAGGACTGAATGTTGAAATATCGATGAACAGACCATAACTGATGCAGAATGAAGAAACCCATTTTACAGATTCTGGAAATATGTTGCTCAAGGAAAGTCGGGAATCACCCCTAAATAATGGAAAGATGTGACTGGTGTAATATCTGTTTGTATGAGACAGAAGGGTGAAGTAGGAATGGACGTCTTTAGCTGATAATCAAAACAAGAAGGGCGTTTTTGACAAGAATTTGGTCTGATTTATTTGGACCCTTTTTTTTCAGGTCCAAGTCCCAAAAAAGTACCCCAACTGACCAGATGACCACCGGAGGGAATCGGGGATCACCTCCCCTGACTCCCCCAGTGGTCACTAACCCCCTCCCACCATCTTTCCCCTTGGCCCGCCAGGACTTTCGCCGTTCATCTTGGCCTCCCTTTGCCTCCATTATTTTTTTCCCTTCTTTCCTTCTTTTCCCTCTCTAATTATTAAAATGTAACTTTAATGTATTTATTTTAATTGGTTCATTGTAAGCCACTTTGGGGCCGCATCACTATGGCAAAAGGCGGGGTATAAATGTACTGAAATAAATAAATAAATAAACCAGCAGGCTACTGTTTTTTGATGGTTAAGGACCATTTTATTTTCAGACTGCTAGTTGGCGATCGATGTAAGACATTTCTGAAGAGGAGCAATAGACGGGGAATGCGGGTTTTGTAGGAAAGAGAAGTAGGATGTCATCTGCATAGAAATAACTGGACATTCACATGGATTGGATGAGTAGCGAGGGGACTGAAGAAGAGGTTGAAAAGAAGAGGGGATAATATAGAACCCTGAGGAACACCACAGGGAAGAGAACAGGAAGAAGATATGGAAGAGTTAGTAAAAACCTGATATGAGTGGTCTGAGAGAAGTAAAAATCACCTCTTTGTTTCTAATCAAACAAGCATTCAAATACATCAATTTGAGCACATTACAGCAAGAAACTACCCTACCAGAAACTACCTACCAAATAGTGGCAATAGGAAAGTGTACTATAATGTGAGACCTTAAACCATCAAAAATGCTAAGATTTGTACTATCTTTCCTATAAGTGCCCTGACCCATTACTAGAGGGATTGGTGCTCCTTCTAGTAAAGTAGATGCTGCTCGACTTATGCCCATTATAATTACACAACACAATAACTCTTCAAATTAGGAAAATCAACAGATGGCAAGGTAAAAACAGACCCAAACAAAACTCATGAAGGGCAGTTCTATAACCTAGGCACTCACATTTACAAGTGCATTGTATTCATAGATGTGTAAGAATACTGGCGCTTAAGCACATTTTATTTCTTTGTTAGGATTTATATACTGCATTTTTGAAAAACTTCACCCAAGGTAGTGTACAGCAAGAATAAGTTAAACATTGGTAACAATTACAGCAGTAAAAAGTATTTAAAAAACAGAACGTGGAGGGGCATAATCGAACGTAAACGCCTATCTCCATGGGCGTTTATCTCCGAGAACGGGTCCGTGAAGGGGCGGGCCGAACCGTATTTTCGAAAAAATGGATGTTTTTGAGCTGGGCGTTTGTTTTTTTTTTAGCGATAATGGAAACTAAAAACGCCCAGCTCAAAAAAGTCCTAATCCGAGCCATTTGGTCGTGGGAGGGGCCAGGATTCGTAGTACACTGGCCCCCCTGATATGCCAGGACACCAACTGGGCACCCTAGGTCAGTGCGGTGGACTTCAGAAAAAGCTCCCACATGCATAGCTCCCTTACCAAGGGTGCTGAACACCCAACCCCCCTCCCCCAAAACCCACAAATGTACAACACTACCATAGCTCTTAGGGGTGAAGGGGGCACCTACATGTGGGTACAGTGGGTTTTGGAGGCCTCCCATTTACCAGCACAAGTGTTACAGGTGGGGGGGGGGGATGGGCCTGGGGCTACCTGGCTGAAGTGCACTGCGGTACCCACTAAAAGTGCTCCAGGGACCTGCATACACGCAGGCCTCTAGGACTGGTTGCTGCTATATAACCTTGGCACACCAGTTGACACCTGAAGACTAATCTCTACGAAAACGTCCTTTATTGGAATAACCGCCTTTACTCACAGTTAACTGCAGATCAGAGGTTGTGCCCCACTGGCAACGAGTCTCCCTGGTACTGAGATGAGCAGTAGGTCAGAGCTGGCGGAATGCAGTACAATGCCCTCATTCAGCCACATTCAAGGGAAGAACTAAGTTCTCTAACGTGGCTAACACAGGAAAGGGAACTAAAACTGGCTTACAAAAATGGCCACTACCGCATGGACTACAACAGGAAACACAACAAGGCACACTCTGACCCAGTAGGCAGGGGGAAAAGCACCATAGGAGAAGAGCCTACCAACTACTAACATTGTGAGACTGTAACACAAGCTAATGAAATCACGGAGCCCAATACCCTACACCCACCACAATGCAATGCTGATGTGACCCTGTACTGCACCCGAGAGCCACATCTGACCCAGGGAAAGTCTGTGACAGGATCGAACACATTCTGCTGTCATGGAGGTGGGTACGGCATTTGAGGCTGGCATACAAGCTGGGAAAAAAGTTTTTAAAGTGGGTTTTTTTTTGGTGGGAGGGGTTAGTGACCACTGGGGGAGTCTGGGGAGGTCATCCCCGATTCCCTCCAGTGGTCATCTGGGCAGTTGGGGCACTTTTTTGAGACTTGTTTGTGAAAAAAAAAGGGTCCAAAAAAAGTGACCCAAAATCACGGTAAAAACACCTTTTTTTTTTTTCGATTATCAGCTAAAGATGCCCATCTCTCCTCAGCTGATAACCATGCCCCAGTTCCGCCTCCACCACACCTCCGACACGCCCCATCAACTTTATTCGTTTCCGCGACAGAGTGCAGTTGGAAACGCCCAAAATCGGCTTTCAATTATACCAATTTGGGCGCCTTTGCGAGACAAACGTCTATCTCCTGATTTAGGTCGCACTATAGGCGTTTTTCTCTTTCGAAAATAAGCTGGATAGTATACTACTTAAATTATCAAAACAATACTTGATAAAACTTTTTAATAGACAGCATCGGGTATAAACAAAGATGGACCATACAGTATAGATAGTAAGATAGAGTAACAGAAGTTAGAAAATAAGGGGACTAATTTCCTTTCACACTATCACCTTTTCACTCTTGAAGGTGTGTCACTTATCTCCAAACCTCCTACCCTATCCTTTTCTCCATTTATCCATCCCATCAACCTCATAATCCCTTTGCAGCCTCTCATCCTCTCTCTCAACCAACCTACCTTGCTACCCTCATAAATGCCCACCTCCTTCTGCCTCTTCTCTCTTCCTCCCTCAGTCTTCCCATCATTTTTACCCCTTCTCTTTCCTGCACAACAGTTATCTTATCTATTGCGGTTCTGGACGACTGCTTCCTCTCCCTTACTACAGGGTTTATATATTGTGAGACAGGTCGCTAAAGTATAGGAGGAAAATAGCAGTTGCTGGGTTAAGCTCAGAAGCAGACTCTAGGGCAGAGCAGAAATGTCCTCGTTTGACGGGTCTTTAAAGTTGACGATGAGAATTGCAGCGAGTGGAGAGAAGCAGTTCCATTGCTGACATGGTCATGGCTCCTGAAAAGAAGATGTGACTCAAAGACAAGAAAGAGGAAGGGACAGAGTAGGGATGGCATGTTCATTTTACTGAGATTTCATGGTCAGGGATAAATTCTGCAAAAGTTGCTGCCACATCAAACAGGGCTATGGTTACATTCATGGTTTATCTGCATTACTGTGGTGCCATGTGCACATACCTACCCAAGTAATAGCAGGATGCCTAAGAGCTATTCTGCAAATACCTGCTTGACTTACTTACTGCATTATTTGCAATCAGGGCATACACAGGGGCAGAGTATGTGTGGGACATAGACAGGCTCCCACTTTCACGTGTAACTTTCAGAATACTGTATGTTACAAACTCCCTGGCACATTTAGGCACTCAAACTTATGCCATCTTTATGGCTAATGTAACTACCGGCACAGTGTAACAGTTAGGCATAGTGATATTGGGCCACGCTAGTATTTTATAATGGGATATACTTATGTTCCATTATAGAATGGAGGCACCCAGTTAAAGAACTGCCTCCTTAAAACTTCTTAAGGCAGCAATTCCAGCTACATATATACAGTGAAGTATGACTCATGCATATTAAGCAATAAAATAACATGTATCCAAACTTTACCAAAAATGATCAATGCTTTCAGTTGCTTGCCTTCATGATTATTCTCTGATCCTTCTCCTCCAATCCGCAAAACTAAGAAGAGAGCTGCAATCACAGATCAACTGCACTCTACAGTATTCTTTTCTGGCTAAACATATCTCGAGATCAATTCGTAGACACTGGCATATCCTTGAAGGCTTGGACTGTTTCAGAAATAAATCATTAGTCATCGCATACTCCAGGATCAAAAACCTCAAAGAATACTTAGTTCCCTCAACCCTATCTGAGCTTCCAATAACGACATGCACTCCACCTTTGGGACATAGCGTCTGTAATTTGTGCCTTGAAGCCAACATGTTTACTCATCCCATCACAAACAAATCTTTTCCTCTAAAACACACATCAGACTGTAATACCACTTCTGTTATCTATATTATCCAATGTCCATGCCCCCTACTGTATGTTGGGAAGACCATTATAGCGATCAAAACACGCATTATAGAACACAGGAGCTGCATCAACAGAAGAATTGAGTCTGCACCTCTTGTCCAGCACTGGAATTCAGCTAATCATACTGCATCAGATTTACGATTCATTGTCCTCAAGACCTTTACTAAAAAGTGGAGAGGAGGCAATCTTGACAAACTCCTACTCCAGGAAGAACAAAGACAGATTTTTCAATTAAACACACTCATTCCCCATGGCCTTAATAATGAATTTGATTTCCGTCCTTTTCTTTAGAAGCTAATTTGTTTTAGCATTTCTGTCACATGCATATACATATGTCTTCTTTTATAATGGATTTATTTATATATTCTTCATTAATTTTGTTGGGCTCATGGGCTCATGAAAACATTATACATGTATTTGGTCATTACTTCAGGTTCATTATATTTATTTCTGTCCTTTTTATAAAATTTTTTTTTTGTTTACTCACTATATTAAATATGTCTGGTTATATTACTATCTATATGACAGGATTTGGCATTTAATTATTATTATATACTTTCAATACATTCGATAGGTTTTTATTGTTGGTTTTTTCTTTTAATGTTGGAATTCTGTATACTACAGTACATGGCATGTATCTGTACAGTTGACTCATTCCATGATTTCACTGATATTTTTAGTAACACTTTTAAAGGAATATTACTTTTTTTATACAGTTTTTTCACATAATGTATCAGTACACCTTTTTAAAGTTGTTCTATAGAATTATTACCATTACACACCCTGCTAAACTAACTGCTTTTACCACATTCTCTGGCAACGAATTCCAGAGTTTAATTACACATTGAGTGAAGAAATATTTTCTCTGGTTTGTTTTAAATTTACAGTAGAGAATCCACAAACGTGGAGAACTCAACGAAGTCCCACGGATAATCACAATAACACAAGGCAGTGGGTAAAGAACCCGGAGTCCCAGAGTAAAGATGAACCAAACTATTAATCAATAGATTGACTCCACACAACGTTGTGTTTCAGCCAAAGGGCCTACATCAGGAGTCTAAAAATAAAAACAATATATAAAAATAATATGAACAGAATATATAAAAACAGATAATGTTTAAAAACAAAAATAGAACAAAATACATCTATAATTTGGAATGTAAAATGAAGACCAAAACAGCAAAAACATACACATTGTAATGGTCACTAAACTCTTAAAACATGTATATGAGAAATTAATTTAAAAAAAAAAAAAAATATATATATATATATATTATTGATAATAGTCCACACAGAATCTGAATTGAAATGATCAAAACAATCATAATAGTTAATGATATCTGAAACATATATATCAAAAGTTACTGTATCAAAAATATAAAAAATGATGATAGATATGAAAAGGAGGAACATTAATATGAATAAACACTTGCAACTTTTAGAATATACACAGAAACAAAAAATAATAATTCAGAGCAAAGAAAGAACAAACCTAAATGCTTGAATGGAAAATGATAGCGATGATCCTGATTTAGGCAATGCTGGAAATTGAAGTCTGTTTTGCAGTGGTCTGCAAGAAAGGCATACTATAGTAACTGAACAGAACGAAATAACATTGTAATGTGAAGTACTGCCTAAAGTAACTAAACAGAATGAAATAACATTATAATGTAGAGTACTGCCTACAGAAGAATACCTATTGTAGGCAGTTAGAAACAAAACTAAATCTAATTGGGAATAGGGAATGGAATGAAATAAGAACTGAAAGACAGGTAAGAAAAAACTTTTGTATGCGTGAATTAAGCTGGAAAGCTAACTTCCAGCACTGACAAGAAAAAACTGTATGTCGATTGACAAGAGGGGAAGTCAAAAGAAATGAGTTAAAGTTAATTAGTCCATAGGGAGATAAAAGTGAAACGTAACATCAATAATATTGTATCAGTCCACTGTGATCTAAAGCACGCATAAGAAACTGCAACATCGTCTGATACAATGTATTAAACAGATCCTGAGCTGTTATAAAACTTAATAAGCTAGATGCTATCAAAAAACTATGCCACGGATAAGAAAAAGAGGAACGTGAAGAATATGCACAAATTAAAAACATGTACCTTGAAAAAGACCTTTATTCTAAAAAGATAGCCGGATCACTCGCGTGAGCGTCTTGGCTGTGAAACTGAAGAAACAGCTGATGTTGAAAAATAGACCTTTTGTACTGGAGCAAAAAGGGGGAAAAACGTGGGAAAAGCGGTTGAAATCACCTGATTGGTGACGTGTGTTGCGATGGTTGGAGGACCAGCTGATAGTGAATGACAGTCCCAATGTAAAAAGTATGCAATGCAGACGGTAGAAACCACCTGATAGATGACATGTGCTATAGGAGAAAACGAAACTAAAGAATAAATTTGATTCAAAAGAGATAAACGAAATAAAAAGCAAAAGTAGAAATTAAAAAATGCATAATGAAAAGGTCATGCATAATAAAAGAAAAACGTATTTACACATGTGACGTCACCGGATACTAAAAACGGCAGATGAAACAGAGCCCATAGAACTAGTGCCATACGTGACACGTAATAATTTGCGATACAAAAGATAAATGAAATGAAAATTAAAATCCAAATGAAAATCAGATAATACATAATAGAAGGGAAGCGTATTTTCGTATGTGAAGTCACTGAGTCCTAACAGCGGCAGATGTAACAGAACCACTGTAACCAATATCATATTTGACACATATGACTTGCGCATGATACGATGAAAATGAAAACTAAAACTACTGGCAAAAGATACACGCTACAGGTGAAAATTAAAATTAACAAAGGAAAAAAATCATACGCAGCACTGTTAAACAATGACAATGACACTAGATCCTTTTCCTGAGTGGTGACTCCTATTGTGGAACCTTGCATCACGTAGCTACAGTTTGGGTTCCTCTTTATTTTATTTTATTTTTTGTTACATTTGTACCCCACGCTTTCCCACTCATGGCAGACTCAATGCGGTTTACATGGGGCAATGGAGGGTTAAGTGACTTGCCCAGAGTCACAAGGAGCTGCCTGTGCCTGAAGTGGGAATCAAACTCAGTTCCTCAGTTCCCCAGGACCAAAGTCCACCACATGCATCACTTTTCACTTGCTCACATTTAATGTCATCCGTCATTTGGATGCCCAGTATTTCAGTCTTGTAAGGTCCTCTCGTAATTTCTCACAATTCTCTTGTGATTTAACAACTTTGAGCAATTTTGGGCTTCTTTTACAAAGCAGTGCTCATGATTCCAGCACGCCAAATGAGAAGTAGCCCATTAAATTTCTATGGGCTTTGTCTCATGTGCCGTGTGGAAATTGCTAGTGTAGCTTTGTAAAAGAAGCTGTTTGTGTGAAGTTTAATTATTTCATTAGTTATTCCCATCTCTAGATCATTTATAAATATGTTAAAAAGCAATGATCCTAGCACAGACCCATGGGGAACCCCACTATCTACTCTTCTCCATTGAGAATACTGACCATTTAACTCTACTCTCTGTTTTCTATCTTTTAACCACTATTTAATCCACAATAGAACACTACCTCCTATCCCATGACTTTCTGATTTCCTCAGGAGTCTTTCATGAGGTACTTCGTCAAATGCCTTTTGAAATCCAGATACACAATATCAACTGGCTCACCTTTATCCACATGTTTATTCACCCCTTCAAAGAAATGTAGTAGATTGGTGATTCAAAATTTCCCTTGACTAAATCCATGTTGGCTTTGAGGTTCATTTTTGAAAGAGAAAACCATCTAAAAAGTGGCATAAAGCAGCATGTTGACGTTTTTCTCACCAAAACGGCCACATTGGTATTTTTGAAACCTATTTTCCAGGCATTTTTCTATGCAGTTTGTCTGCAGAGCATCCAAATCTCAAGGGAGTGTTTTGGGGCGTGTTAAAGGTGGGACGTTTTTCAGTCATAATGGAACAAAATGAAAACGTCCAGGACTAGAACCAAGACATTTTGAGCTAGACCTGTTTTAATATTGACTAAGCTCCTCAAAAAGTGCCCTAAATGACCAGATAACCACTGGAGGAATAAAGGAATGACTCTTTCTTACTCTCCCAGTGGTCACTGACCACTTCCCACCCCACAAAATGTTAAAAAACAGTACATACCAGCCTCTATGGCAGCCTCAGATGTTACAGCCATTCCTATTAGAGCAGCAAGCAGGTTCCTGGCGTAGCCTAGTGGTCGGTGCAGTGCACTGTAGAGAAGCGGACCCAGGCCTATATCTCACTATACCTGTTACACTTGTGGTGGAAAGTATGAGCCCTCCAAATCCCTCCCAAAAAACGTACTATACCCACATGTAGGTGATACCTGCAGCCTTAAGGGCTATTGTAGTGGTGTACAGTTGGGTGCAATAGGTTTTTGCAGGGCCGCCGAGGGGAGAGGGCAGGGGGAGCAAAATTCCCTGGGCTTGTCGCCGGCAAGCTTCTTCCTGCCTGCTTCCGGGTCTGTCCTCTCCTGCTCTTGCACGCTGTCCAGGACCTGCATGATTGCATTAATGTGATATCGCGTTAATAAAGTCATCCAGGTCCTGGCATGGACAGGAGCAGCACAGGAAAGGACAGAGCATGAGAGTAGACAGAAAGATGCGGGGAGTGGTGGTGGCCCGAGTATGGGAGAGTGGGAGCACAGCAGCGGCAGCCCAGGTGGGGGGAGGGAGCATACACGATGGTCCAGTCCTGCCCCTGGCCCGCCTGTGTCTCTCGGCAGCCCTGGGTCTTTGGTGGGTTTTGAAGGGCTCCCCATACAATATAAGGGAGCAACAGTGCCCCACTGCTCTGCCGGGATGTCTGTGTGGCCATTCTAGTAAGAATTTTAGCTCCTCCTACATCCCAATGGCTTGATTTTGTGTGTTTTTCACTTGGACTTTTTTTTTAAATAGATCAAAAAGATAAACACACAGAGCGCAAAAACATCTAGCAAGTGGCCATTAAAAATAAAAAAAGATAGATGTTTTGCTGTTGTGAAAATGGCAATATGTGCTATTCGGATTCTGGATGTTTTGAGCAAATACATCCAAAGTCATACTTAGACGTCATATCGAAAATGCCCCTCCACGTCTCATTAATCCATGCATATGTATATGCTCTGTAATTTTGTTCTTTATTATAGTCTCTACCATATTGCCTGGCACTAACATCAGGCTCACTGGTGTATGATTGCCCGGATCACCTCTGGAACTCTTTTTAAAAATTGGCGTTACATAGGCCACCCTCCAATCTTCCGGTACCATGCTTGATTTTAAAGAAAAATTACATATTAGGATTAGATAGTCCACAGTAGGAAGAGATACAGCAAAGACGTGGATGCCAGATTCTTTTCAAGGACATTTACAGTCACATAGTTCATAAAACACACCTCCCAAAAGCTTTGTAATGCCACAAGATGACATTTTGTCATTATTCTATAACTGAATGATCTCTTTCAAAATCTGTGAATGAAACAGATTCAGCTTTTGACATAATTGTACTAAATATTCCATTGACCACTGTAAGACATGCAAGTTTTTCTGTACACAGGGGGATATCGTGGATCAAAAGGTTTTTTTTCTATCAAAGTCTGGTCCATGTAATTTGAATTTCAATTATAAGCTGGAGCAGTGAGTTGAGTGATGATTGCCCTTAGGATACATCGGTACGTCTCGGCACAGCCCTCAGGACACAGCCAGCCAGTCAGTCAGGTTTTCAGGATATCCACAATGAATATGCATGAGAGATTTGGATACCAAGGTGGCAGTGCAAGCAAATCTACCTCATGCATATTCCTTATGGATATCCTGAAAACCTGAACAGTTGGGTATGGCCTAAGGTCTGGGTTGAGAACCAGTGGGATAGATCAATGCACAATGGAATCTGTTAGGTCCTTTACTTGAAAATCAACTTTTTTTTTTCTGGGTGCTATAAAATCTATTCAGGAATTTCCATGTTTGGAACGATGTATGGATGAAAAGACCAGATTTGCCCTCTGGTTTCGATGGTTGGCAAGCAATTGATGCCACACCACAGGAACAAAGTCAAGGTAAGACACGCAGTATGCAGAAACATAGACACTTGCAACATCTGGGTGGTTAGCGATAACATGCATGTGAAAGGTGATGGATTGCTAACCCTATTTTTACATCTGTATGAAAAATAAAATAGGTACAATGCAAGCAGCACTACTGTGAACATCTTTATACTAGTCCAATGTGCCTTTCCACCCCTAATACGTACCAAACTAGTAAAACACCCCTCAATGTACTTCAGATCACTAATGTATCCATTCTATCCCTCCCTTCATAAACGTTGTACCACAGCCATAGTCAATTTCCTTAGCAGCAACTGTGGTTAGTCTAGACCAGTGGTTCCCAAACTTGTCCTCCACTGTTTGCAAATCTCATGAATATTCATTGTAGATATCTTGAAACCTGACTGACTGGAGGTTCCCACAGGACAGATTTGGGAACCACGAGTTTAAACTATTTATTGAGTAAACATAGCTGCTGCTGAGTTAATTGTTTAACGATTCTAGTAACTGAACTGCAGCTAAGTTTCTTTAAACCTGTAAGTTCTTAAGTAAGCACACTTTTGGCTCAATTAATGGAAATCAGTAGACAGTCATTGGGGATATTGGCAGGGGCTGGGGTTGGGATTAGGGGACTGATACATTAATAGGATGCATTGCTGGTTGAGGGAATAGGGAGACCTTAGTGAGTTGAGATGTCAGAGAGGTATATTAGTAGGTACCAGGAATTGGGGTGCCTTGGAGGTTCTGAAGCATAGACTTCCTTCTTCAACTATCCCAGAGAGCCTCCGATGCATGGTTAGAGGTGTTAGTTAAATTTAATGTTGCAATGGAAGTAAAGTTAACTTTACTCCCATCTTAGTACAATTTTTTACTTCTCATTTAGCATACAGTTGTAGCTACTGTATACCCATGCATCACGTTATTACTCCTGAAGTAAAATTTAAAAAATTAATGTGAAAGTTAAAAAAATTCAGCATTAAAAATGTAACAGCTCCTTCGATAGAGCATGGAGCCAGTTTTCCCATCATCATTGCTAAATAATATTATTGTTCCTTTACAGGTTGGAATATGGAAGGATCCTGCTATTAAGGGAGTCCAATAGAGTTTCAAACCAATATTCAAAAGCATAGTGCCGCTGAAAATCAATACAACCTTGGTCGTCATTCCCAGTCCTCGAGGGCTGCCCACGGGCCAGGTTTTCAGGATATCCCTAATGAATATGCATGAGAGAATAGCATGACTTCTAATTTAATTGTATGCAGATATCTCTTATGCATATTCATTAGGGGTATCCTGAAAACCTGGCCCATTGGCTGCCGTCAAGGACTGGGAGTGAAGACCAAGGCATTGCAGACTGGGATGGAGCAAGAGTGGAGAGAGAAATTATTTGAATATCAGCAATATTAAACACTAGTATCTGGACAACTTAATACAGAATAAATTGCTGTCCTACATTGTCCAGAGAGTTATCCAGATAGTGGTGCGAAGATCGCCATTAAATAGATAACTTGGGGGAGATGTGGTTAAGGGTCAACAGCCTATGCTCATATTCAGCACCACTATCCAGAGAGTGTTTAAATGAAATGCCAACCACGGAGTTGAGATTGATCCATTGGTGTCTGCTTTGAATAAACGAAAGTGATGAGGTCAAGAGTATCCTAACAGTTGCCTATGTGCCTTTATAAAATAGGCTCCCAGACCAGCTCCAATAGCATTCACATGCTGATGTACAGTAGAGGGTGTAAATGTCTCCACCTCTTTTCTACCTAAGCTGCCCCCTCACCTTGATAATGACTACATGCAGATCACATAAAAATAGGCATTTACTTTCCATACTTTTTTATGTTCATATAATAATAATCATCATAATAATATTTCTAACCCACTATATCTCAAGCAATTTAAGTGAGGAACAAAAGACATTCGTAATAAAATTCAAATCAATAAACAGTAAATAATAATAAAACAACATAATACATGATTACTAACTAATACAAATTTATCCAGTACTATAAAACAAAACAGTATCATTCATATGATAATCCATATGCTTGAGTAAACAAATAGGCTTTAGGTCTTTCTTAAATCGAGCAATTTCTTGCACTGATGGAAGTTCCATGGTCACATAGTTTTATGAAAGACAACCATTTCTACAATTACCCCCACAATCAAACTACTGTATTGGAAATGTGGGCAAGTGAAAATAATACCAACTGCTCGGCCATTGCAGGTATTTTTCAGTGTGGACCTTCGCCTCTGAAAGCTATCAAGACGGGGCATGTTCATCTGCCCCACGACTCCAAGTTTATATTTGCTGAGGTAAATGCTGATCGAATCTACTGGTTAGTGAAGACTGAGCAGGGGCAGGAAAAAGTGGTGCTAGTGAAAGAAGAGAAATCATGCATCGGGAAATGCATCAGCACCAAAACAGTCGGAATGAACACGAGAGAAGATATCACCTGCCAGTACAAGTTTGAGGAAGGTGAGTCACTGAGCCTGTATCTGATACTTATTAGTACAAATACTATTTTCATTCTTGCCCGCTGTTCAAACGACCAAATTAACATCACCGCCTTCTGCATGTCATTAAGCAGCAGGACTGGCAAGTAGGATGTATTGTTCTGCTGGCTCCAGCATAGGTTGGTGCACAGGCTTGTTGCAAACTATGCAGGTGACTTTTATCACATTTACTGGCATTTTCAAAGAAGAATTACATGTGTAGTTTTTCTTTTAAAACAAAATAAGTGCAAAGTGTGTGCGTTAGAGGCATTAATGTACTGTGCAGCTGATATTTCCAGAGGCTGCAACAGGAAGGAGATTAGTACATGTATATTTGAAAACGGAATATTTTATTTATTATATTTTATACATTTCTATACCACACAATCTACCATTCTAGGCGGTGTACAATAACATACAAAATCATTGATTACATAAAATAACCATATAAATTCACACATAAAACAACATCTACTCCCTTCTATTACAGTTCTGAGTATCTCATGACCAATGTAGCTGAAACAAGATGGCATATTCTTCATTCTCATTAAATATTTAAACAGTCTGTAAAAGCACACTGAAACAGATGAGTCTTTAGCATTCTTTTCCACTGATTCAAAGATTTAAGCATTCTCATTGTTGGGGGTAGCTTATTCCACAACATAGGTCCCATAATATAAAGAATTGAGTCTGTATTGCTGCAAATGCACTATCCGAAAGGAAGGCACATCAAATAAATTAGATGCAACAGGTATCAAAGATCTTACTGGCTGATACAAGTGCAGGCTAGCAGAGATGACAAATGGTACAGCATTAGTTACAAAAACAGCGGAGGTGACAGAAGACGTCAAAAAGCGCTATAGATGCTAAAAAGTTCTTTATTAATTATAATGAATCTAGCTTCATTATAATAAAGGACTTTTTAGCACCTATAGCGCTTTATGGCATCTTCTGTCATCTCTGCTGTTTTTGTTACTCTAGTTTGAGTTTGTGGAAGACTGTTTTTCTGTTCCTATTTAGCATATTAGTTACTACTTTAAACACTAGTAACAATAATTTGTACTGAATCCGGAATATATGTACACTGTTTTACACCTCTGGCCCCATCCCCACCCTGCCCCCAAATGCCTCCTTTCCCTGTAGCTTAAAAGTATATGGACAAAAATAAAAAGTGTAAACCTGCCAAATTTCAATTGCATTTTAGGAGATGAGATTTAGTCAGCCACGTTACCCAAACAAATGCCTATTTGCTTGGGTACATGGCTTCAAGAACTGTCTTGTAAAATATACAGAGGATACTGGATGTTTAGTGATCTTTGAACAGTCACATCATTTTTTGTGCATAGTTTCCTTTTGATGTTTTGATGTAATTGTTTTCAAAGGTGGTTTATGCATTAATAAATTACTCTTATTATTGCTATTAATATTCTTATATCCTCATGTGTGGCACTAGGAGCATCCAGAGCTGGATTTGCATCCTGTGTGACATGCCATCTAGCATACTCGCTCTGCACACTGTGCTGCAGGTCACTGCAGGGGAGACAATGGACAGGGAGCAATTTTTGCGCACCCACCTCCCTTATTCCTGTGCGGCGGTACCGCAGGGGTGTAGCCACAGGTGGGCCTGGATGGGCCGAGGCCCAGCCACTTTTGCTCCAGGCCTGCCCACCCTAACTAGCTCCAACCCAACAACATCCCTTGCTGCCTTTTCTCCTGCGGGTCCGGCCGTCCGGGAGCGTTGCCTGCCTGAAATTCTTCTCCTCCCCGCCGCCTGAAATTCTTCTCCTCCTATGTACCTCTCCCTTCTTCTCATCCACCCCCATGTCCAACATTTCCCCCTCTCATTCCCACTGTCCACCATCTCTCTCTCCCCCTCCCTTGTGTTCTGGGTCCAACATCTCTCTCCCCCTCCCATGCAGCATCTCTTTCCTCCCCTCTACCATCATGCCCAAAATGTCTCCCCCCCTCCACCCTTTGTCTAACATTTGTCCCTTTCCTCCACCTCTATATCCAACATTTCTCCCTCCCTCCTCATGTACCATTTCTCCCTCGTCTCCTCCCCTATATTCAACATTTCTCCCTTTCTCACCACCTATCCCCTGCAGCGCTGCGATTCACACAGGCAGCTCCGCTCCCCCCTGCCGCATCCATCTGGCCCTACATAAACAGGAAGTGCATCAGAGAGGGCCGGATGTGAATCGCAGCGCTGCCGGCGATGGGCGAAAAAAAGAATGCTGCAGGGACCGAGCAGTGGAAGACGCTGAAGCAGAAGTTCTTCAGGGAGGGAGACATGCTGCATGGAGAGGGGATAGGTGGTGAGAAAGGGAGAAATGTTGAATATAGGGAAGGCGAGAGGGAGAAATGGTACATGAGGAGGGAGGGAGAAATGTTGGACATAGGGGTGGAGGAAAGGGATAAATGTTAGACAAAGGGTGGAGGGGAGGGAGACATGTTGGACATGATGGTAGAGGGGAGGAAAGAGATGCTGCATGGGAGGGGGAGAGAGATGTTGGACCCAGAACACAAGGGAGGGGGAGAGAGAGATGGTGGACAGTGGGGATGAGAGGGGGAGATGTTGGACATGGGGGTGGATGAGAGGGAGGGAGAGGTACATAGGAGGTGGAGAGGGGAGAAAAAGAGAAAAATGCTGGACTATGGGGGCAGGAAGGAAGATAGAAGGGACATAGAAATGTCAGGCTATGAGGGTTGGGTGGGGAGGGGAGGGGAGGAAGAGGGATCAGATGCTGGGCTAGAAGGGCGGATGGAGGAAGATGATGAGAATGGTAGAACCCTGTGGAAGAGGCCAGGAGGGGGTGGCAAGGAAATGAATGAGAGGATAGTGATTACAGAGGGTAGAAATATGGTAATGGGTAGTAGATTAAAGATGAAAGGGAAGGTAGGGCTGGGGAAGGAGTGAGATGGGGAATGGAAGAGCTAGTGGGTGAAAGAAGAAGATGGAAATTTGATAGGTAGTTGAAAAGAAAAAGGAGGAGAAGAAGAGTGAGAGAGAGAGGCAGAAAAGAGCTAAAAAGGAATGATCAATATGTCAGAGGCAGGTATAGTGAGGGAAAAGACAGGAGAGAGGTGAAAAACCATGGACTGCAGGAAAACAGAAGAGAAATTGGAACCAGCAAGATGGAAAAATAAAATGTCCAGACAACAAAGGTAGAAACAAAGCATTTTATTTTGAATGTTTTAAATGGAATGTGTTAGCTTTTGGAAATGTGCCTAGCAAATGTCTTTGTACTGTGTTCAGTAGAAAAGGAAATGCATTTCTATTTTATGTCTCCAGTGTTGCATTAATGCCAAGTTTAACTTGTG
Organism: Microcaecilia unicolor; assembly: GCF_901765095.1. Taxonomy (NCBI): domain Eukaryota; kingdom Metazoa; phylum Chordata; class Amphibia; order Gymnophiona; family Siphonopidae; genus Microcaecilia; species Microcaecilia unicolor. The sequence goes on along the minus strand of NC_044031.1, from coordinate 342,552,578 downwards.
GGGTTCCCATTCAAGTCTTGTCTAAAAATTTTTATTTCTAATTTGTGATCCCTTGTTCTGTTTTTGGTGAGGCAAATCAAAAGAAAAAAAGCAGATCAAAAAAGACAAAAAAATAGAACAGGAGGGTAACAGAAGAAGTGGTTTATTACAAGTTACCTGACGTGGCCACGTTTCACCCTCAGGCTGCGTCAGGGGTAAAAAAACTACAAAATAAAAATACATAATGAGTAAAACATAAACTTCACCATTGTATATTTGATAATAAAACATATCTAAAAACACTATCACATCATATAAAATAAAAACAGATCAAATCTAAAAACATAATACAATAAAATATAATATCAAATCAATATCAGTTAAAAACATTCAAATTAAATATGCATACAATAAAATAAAATAATAATTTTAATACAAGACATGATATCAACACAAAATATAATAATATCAACACTAAATGTATATCAATAGAACTACATCGGACAGATAGGTGGAGATATACAACACTAAAATAACTGAATGACACTATATACTAAATATCACCTACCTAATAGGGGTAAAAAGCAAAGAGAACCCCTAAAAGTAGTCATACAACCACCTAAAAAATACAAAATAAAATAAATAAATAAAATCTCACAATGCTTGGCCTCAATTGCCGTCTTTTATGCACATTCAATGATCTAAAAATATTGAAATTAATATTCACTTTGTTAAAAAGTGAGAATCAGTGGGTTTCCATGTTCTAATAAATAGCAACTCAAATCAATAGAAATTGATACAAAGTACCTAAAAACATCATACTGTTCTATGACAATCACATGTATCCTGAAGTTTGCTGAGTAAGCTTGGGAAGCACTTATGTAAGGTAAGATATAAGATACTCCATATGGAATTTAGAAGGTGGTGTGTATTGTTTAAACAGTTTGGCTTGCTTTAAATATGTTTTGTCAGGGCAAATTCTAAGTCAGTTATTTTTTCTAAGCCAGTTGCTTGTTGCTCCATGTCTGTTTTATTGAAGTTTGTGTAATCTGATCAGTTTAGTGCTGTTAGCTTCAATACTTAGAGGGGGTTTAGGATGTTGCCACAGTTATGATTGAAACAGATGATTGTATATCTACCTATTCAAGTATCAGTAAAGAGCACTGCATTACATGCCAGTTGTGCTGAGTGGGATTGCTAAATTCTTTCTAATGATAAAATCATTAGGGTTTATATATGGATATCCACCCATTTAAATAGCACTGGATTGCCTGTGAGATTGGCTGAGCGCCTCTGAATCAGTATTGCGACATCCATTACAAAGTTTTTTCTAATCAGACAAGTATCAGGGTAAGTACGTTTGGTGCATTGCAACAGCACAATTTCAATTGATATTTGTACATTCAAACAGCAATGAGTGCTGGATTGCCTGTGAGTTGTAATCAGTTTTTTTCATGGCCACTGTGGAGTTCTTTTGAATGATATCATCATCAGGATACATGTGATTGTCATAGAACAGTATGATGTTTTTAGGTACTTTGTATCAATTTCTATTGATTTGAGTTGCTATTTATTAGAACATGGCCAGTATTCTCGGTGGAGGAGGGTAGTTAGTGGGGTCCCGCAGGGGTCTGTGCTGGGTCCGTTGCTTTTTAATGTATTTATAAATGACCTAGAGATGGGAATAACTAGTGAGGTAATTAAATTCGCCGATGACACAAAATTATTCAGGGTCGTCAAGTCGCAGGAGGAATGTGAACGATTACAGGAGGACCTTGCGAGACTGGGAGATTGGGCGTGCAAGTGGCAGATGAAGTTCAATGTTGACAAGTGCAAAGTGATGCATGTGGGTAAGAGGAACCCGAATTATAGCTACGTCTTGCAAGGTTCCGCGTTAGGAGTTACGGATCAAGAAAGGGATCTGGGTGTCGTCGTCGATGATACGCTGAAACCTTCTGCTCAGTGTGCTGCTGCGGCTAGGAAAGCGAATAGAATGTTGGGTGTTATTAGGAAGGGTATGGAGTCCAGGTGTGCGGATGTTATAATGCCATTGTATCGCTCCATGGTGCGACCGCACCTGGAGTATTGTGTTCAGTACTGGTCTCCGTATCTCAAAAAAGATATAGTAGAATTGGAAAAGGTACAGCGAAGGGCGACGAAAATGATAGTGGGGATGGGACGACTTTCCTATGAAGAGAGGCTGAGAAGGCTAGGGCTTTTTAGCTTGGAGAAGAGACGGCTGAGGGGAGATATGATAGAAGTGTATAAAATAATGAGTGGAATGGATCGGGTGGATGTGAAGCGACTGTTCACGCTATCCAAAAATACTAGGACTAGAGGGCATGAGTTGAAGCTACAGTGTGGTAAATTTAAAACGAATCGGAGAAAATTTTTCTTCACCCAACGTGTAATTAGACTCTGGAATTCGTTGCCGGAGAACGTGGTACGGGCGGTTAGCTTGACGGAGTTTAAAAAGGGGTTAGATAGATTCCTAAAGGACAAGTCCATAGACCGCTATTAAATGGACTTGGAAAAATTCCGCATTTTTAGGTATAACTTGTCTGGAATGTTTTTACGTTTGGGGAGCGTGCCAGGTGCCCTTGACCTGGATTGGCCACTGTCGGTGACAGGATGCTGGGCTAGATGGACCTTTGGTCTTTCCCAGTATGGCACTACTTATGTACTTATGTACTTATGCACTGATTCTCACTTTTTAACAAAGTGAATATTAATTTCAATATTTTTAGATCATTGAATGTGCATAAAAGACGGCAATTGAGGCCAAGCATTGTGAGATTTTATTTATTTATTTTAATTTGTATTTTTTAGGTGGTTGTATGACTACTTTTAGGGGTTCACTTTGCTTTTTACCCCTATTAGGTAGGTGATATTTAGTATATATGGGGGCATATTTTCAAAGCACTTTGGGAGGCTAAGTTCCATAGTTTTCTATGGAACTTTGGGAGGCTAAGTGCTTTGAAAATGAGCTTGATGGTCATTCAGTTATTTTAGTGTTGTATATCTCCACCTATCTGTCCGATGTAGTTCTATTGATATACATTTAGTGTTGATATTATTATATTTTGTGTTGATATCATGTCTTGTATTAAAATTATTATTTTATTTTATTGTATGCATATTTAATTTGAATGTTTTTAACTGATATTGATTTGATATTATATTTTATTGTATTATGTTTTTAGATTTGATCTGTTTTTATTTTATATGATATGATAGTGTTTTTAGATATGTTTTATTATCAAATATACAATGGTGAAGTTTATGTTTTACTCATTATGTATTTTTATTTTGTAGTTTTTTTACCCCTGACGCAGCCTGAGGGCGAAACGTGGCCACGTCGGGTAACTTGTAATAAACCACTTCTTCTGTTACCCTCCTGTTCTATTTTTTTGTCTTTTTTGATCTGCTTTTTTTCTTTTGATTTGCCATTTCTGTGGCAGATCTTTGCCTTTTTTTTGTTTCTGTCTGTATTTGGTGAGGGTCTGTTGGTGTGATAGTAATGGCAGGTGGGAAATCGGAGTGGAGGCAGAGAGGAGAGGGAATCGAGGAGGGGGGCCCTCCTTTATTTTCTGATCTGGGCTCAAGAGGTGTAACACCAGTCCTAACCCTTGCTGTATAGCTGGTGAGGATCCCCAGCTAAGGACATCCTCCAAAGACAGCCAGAACTCTCTTCTGCCAAGCTCTGCAGTTGGCAACAGCATCCTTGAACCATCGACAACTAAGCATGTGTGGGGTACAGGCATCGGTGGCTTTGGGTCATTGCTGCTGCCTGCCATGCTTGGTAAAAGAGCGTTCTGGCCACCTTCAGAGAAAGTCTTCAGCTGACAGAGCTTGGGGATCCTTATTAGCTAAAGTATATATATTTTGAGGTGGGAGTGGGGCAGGGCAGAGAAAATGTTGTGCCCACCCACTTTGGTCTCAGGCTCACCCAAAACTGGCAGTCTGGCTACGCCACTGACCACCTGCACAGCCCTTGGGACAGTCCTGTGTGGCACATCACTGCCAGCACTGACTGATTTGAACAGAAGAAAAATAATCACCTAAGAATCATAGAGGTATTGACGCAAAGCATCAGATTCTATAAATGGAGCTCAGAATTGCGCATGCAACTATGGGCGTGCACCCAATTTGCGTAAGCTATTTAATTGAGTAACGAGTTGATAACTAGCAATTATTGGATGCTAACAACTAATTTTCAGAGGACAAGCAGGCCTATCCTCATTGATGGGTAACGTGATCCCATGTTGCCTGGTCCAGCACTTGTAACAAGATTTTAAGAGCTTTGTGGAGCTCAAGCCATGCTTCACTGCACATGCACAAGTGCCTTTCCACTCGTCACAAGAGTGCGGTTACTGCAGTTGTTTTTCTACCACGGTGAGGGGTGGTTGACCTTTTGTCCTGCTCTTCACAGCTCGGTCAATTTTTGCATGTTTTTTTTTGTGCCTGCTTATGGGTACCCTTATTTTCCTTCCCTTATTGTTTTAGTTTTCTTTTCCCGCACTGTAAGTTTCCTTTCTTTTTCCACATTTGTAGGCCTTGATTGTTTGCATTCTCCCTGGTTTTTCTCTGGTGCCTTGCCCCTTCTTGTGGGCTTTTAAGTACTGTACCCAGTGCAATCAGACCATCTCTTGCAAAGTCGAGAAGGGGTGCCTACTACTCTCAGAAGCATATGTACACCACCTCCTCTCACCTTCCTGCTCAGGCTCAGCCCCAGCACGCTTATTCCCGTTAACAGCATGCTGCTCCCCAGTCAAAGTAGGGGATGAGCTTTTGACTGGCTCCAGCAGAGCATAGCCGCTGTCAAAGTGTCTATCCCAGTTGACTTGCCTGTCGGGAGGAGGCTCTTCCATGAAAGTGGCCCCTTATAACTTCCAACTGGTGGGTTCTCCAAATAGTCTGTCTTGGATACACCCTTAATTGGCATCAAAAACCTCCAAATTGCCCACTGAGAGTTTATTACTTTAGCTCTCAGCACGAGCAGGTACTTGTAGAGCAACATCTCAGTCCTTCTGAAGGCCTATGTGGTCAAGCCCATTCCACCAGGGGAGGAAGGGCAGAGATTCTATTCCAGGTACTTCCTTGTGCAAAAGAAAGACAGGGGGATGTGTCTCATCCTAGCCTTAAGGGCCCTGAGCAAATTCCTGGTCAGAGAAAAGTTCAGGATGGTTTCCCTGGGCACCCTTCTCCCCATGATTCAGGAAAACGATTGGCTATACTCTCTGCACTTGAAGTATGCATACACACACATCCCAATACTTCCAACCCATTGGAAGTATCTCCGATTTCGGCTGGGGACACAGCACTACCATTACCACGTGTTGCCCTTTGGCCTCGTGTCATCTCCCAGGGTGTTTACCAAATGTCTAGTGATAGTTGAAGTGTTGCTACACAGACTGGGTGTCCATTTGTTCCCTTATCTCGATGATTGGCTGGTGAAGAGCACGTTGGAGGACGGTGCTCAGGAGTCCATTCAGAGGACTATTCGGGTGCTCGAGCTACTAGGGTTTGTTTTAAACTACCTCAAGTCCTATCTATGCCCTGCCCAGAAATTGGAATTCCTTGGAGCCCCGCCTGATAAACAGAAGGTTCGAGCCTTCCTCCTGGTGCTGAGGGCAGACCCTCTAGTCACACTGGCTTCTCGGGTTCAAACTTCTCAGCAGCTCACAGCTCAGCAGATGTTGAGGTTGTTAGGCCACATGGCTTCCACAGTTTATGTGACACCCAACACGTCTTCATATGAGGACTGCCCAATGGACCCTAGCTTATCAGTGGTGTCAAGCCACAAGGAATCTAGAAGATGTCATCTGAATGTCCCCGGAGCTTGCTCGTTCCCTGTTGTGATGGACCATTCAATCCAATTTGACTGGGATTTACATTCCAAATTCCTCAGCCGCAGAAAGTGCTGACAACAGAAGTGTCACTCCTGGGTTGGGGAGCTCATGTAGCTGGGCTTTACACTCAAGGTGCTTGGTCCGCCCAGGAAGCAGATCTCCAAATCAATCTCCTGGAACTTCAGTCAATATGGAATGCTCTAAAGTCTTTCAGAGATCGGCTGTCTCACCAAATTGTACTCATTCAAATGGACAATCAGGTTGCCATGTTTTACACCAATAAGCAGCGGGGCACTGGATCACACCCTCAGTTTCAGGAGGCTGCCAGAGGCGGTGTTGGGCTCGCCAGCATGTCATGCTCCTTTGAGCCACTTATCTGGTGGGCAAAAACAACAGCTTGGCCAACAGACTAAGGAGGGTTATCCAACCACATGAGTGGTCTCTCAACATGGGCATTTCTAAGGAGAATATCCACCCTCAGTGGATCTCTTTGCCACTCAACTCAATCACAAGGTCCCTCGGTTTTGTTCCAGGCTCCAAGCTCACATTGGATGCCTTCCTTGTTCATTGGGGGGCCAGTCTTCTGTAGGCATATCCTCCCATACTTCTTGTGAGGAAGGCTTTCAGTTGATTTACATCCTTGCATTCAATTGTTGTAAGCCACATTGAGCCTGCCAGAGGTGGGAAATTGTGGGATATAAGCACAGTAAAATAAATAAATAAAATAAATAAAATAAATAATTCTGATTGCATCTTATTGGCCTTGTTAGATCTGGTTCCCTCTACTTCTGGAATTATCTTCCGAAGAACCGTGGAAATTGAAGTGCTTTCCGACCATCATCACGCAGAACGAGGGATCTCTTCTGCATCCCATTCTTCAGTCTCTGGCCCTTACAGCCTGGATATTGAGAGCCTAGAATTTGCTTCCTTAGGTCTCTCCAGAGGGTGTCTCCTGGGTCTTGCTGGCTTCCAGGAAAGATTCCACTAATAGGTATTACTCTTTCAAGTAGAGGAGATTTTCCATCTGGTGTGACGGCAAGGCCCTAGATCCCCTTTTCATGCCCTACAAAGTCCCAGCTTGAATATCTTCTACACCTCTCCAAGTCTGGTCTCAAGACCAACTCCATAAGGGTTCACCTTGGTGCAATTAGTGCTTATCAATGTGTAGAGGGTAAGCCCATCTCTGGGCACCCTCTAGTTGTTCGCTTCATGAGAGGTTTGCTTTTCTCAATGCCCCCTGTCACACCTTCGCCAGTGTCATGCAACCTCAACCTTGTTCTCACCCAGCTGATGAAAGCTCCTTTTGAGCCACTGGATTGCTGCCAACTGAAGTACTTGACCTGGAAGGTCATTTTCTTGGTGGCTGTCACTTCAGCTTTTAGGGTCAGTGAGCGGCAGGCCTTATTAATGGATACACCTTATACAAATTTTCATCACAACAGAGTAGTCCTCCGCATGTACCCTAAGTTTGTGACATTTGTGAGCCTTTGGCCCAGAGGTGGCCACGTGAGGATCACTCAACCACCTCTGGGTAGACAGAGCCCCATAGAGTCAAGAGTATCTCAAAGAACTGGACTGGATTGCCGATGGAGGTGAACTAAGGTAGCTTTATTGGCAGCAACAGAAACACAAGTCAAAAGGGTGAATAAAATGGCACAGAAAAATGTGAGAGGAGAAAGGGAAGGGAAATGATATACCACCTTTCTGTGGTTTTTGCAACTACATTCAAAGTGGTTTACATAGTATATTCAGGTACTTGTACCAGGGGCAATGGAGGGATTAAGTGACGCCCAGAGTCACAAGGAGCTGTAGTGGGAATTGAACTCAGCTCCCCAGGATCTAAGTCCACTGCACTAACCACTAGGCTACTCCTCCACAACAGCGAAAGAACAACAAGCAGCCTAGCTGCACATCCTAACACTAACTAAAGAAAAGCAAAACATCAGGCATACAATAATGGCAAACAGAAGGACAGCCTAGGGCAGTGATGGCGAACCTTTCAGAGACCGAGTGCTGAAACAGCAACCCAAAATCTAATTATTTATTGCAAAGTGCCATTCCCCCCTCCCCCCTCCCTCGTCCCCCCTCCACCTCCCTCCGAGTTCCAGGCCCCCGCCCTCCCCCCGAGTTCCAGGGTCCTCCCTCCCTCCTGCCTACCTCCCAGTTCTAGGGTCCTCCCTCTGCCTCCTCCCTCCCTCTCCCTCCCAGTTCCACAGGGTCCCCCCTCCCCTCTCCCTTCCCTCTCCCTCCCTCCCTCCCTCCGAGTTCCAGAGCCATCGTCCCTCCCTTCCTCCCTCCCTCCCTCCCTCTGAATTTTAAGTCATTTCTTGACTTACCTCATCGGGGACGGGTTACGGCGGCCGGCAGCAGTGCTAAAATGCGTGCAGGCTCAGCCCTTCTCTCTCTCTCTGAGCTCGAGTTCAGAGAGAGAGAGAAGGGCCGAGCCTGTACACATTTTAGCGCTGCTGCCAGCCGCCGTAACCCGTCCCCGATGAGGTAAGTCAAGAAATGACTTTTAAAATTCGGAGGGAGGGACGACGACTCTGGAACTCAGGAGGGGGGACCCTGGAACTCGGAGGCGACTCTGGCTGAGGCGACGGCTCACATGCCAACAGAGAGGGCTCTGCGTGCCCTCTCTGGCACGCGTGCCACAGGTTCGCCATCACTGGCCTAGGGACTAAGCAAAGGCCCGCCCCGGCGGGACAACAGAAAGCAGAAGGCACTTAGCTGGAAGCCGAAAAACCACTGGCAGTCAGATAAAGTTTATTCTGTCATGACTCTCATTTAAGCTGCGGGACCTCTGCGGCAAGTACTCTCGGATGCAGGAAATGAGCAGCAGCAAAGCAAGAAAAAGGAACTTAAAATAGTCTCTTGTAGACCCGTATCGCGGGTAGGGAATTGAGCAGACCACTCCGCTCGCTGGAGGCAAAGAATAGCACAAAAGAAAAGTAAACAGTCTCTGAGGTGCCTGGGCCAAATGCTCCCAGGGCAAACAGGTCAAAACAGTCTCTGAGGTGCCTGAGCCGAAGGCTCCCAGGGCAAAAGACACACAGGCACAGTGCAGCAAAACTGGAACAGCCCACGCAGATCCCTCTGCACTCTGAGCACAGCTGCCTCGTCCAGAGGTATGATGAGACACGGCCACAGCCGCAGGACTTACTGCACTCCACGCCATCCCAGCACACACAGTCCAAAAATAAGGTCTGCTGTCCTCAGAAACTACCAGCTACAGGTAAGTATCTTCTCTTTTTTGTAGTTAATTGGCTTCAATTAGAGTTTGGGCACACATTTTGCTAAGCATTATTCTATAAAGATGAGCAAGCAAATCTTTTAGCATGCAACTACTACTACTACTACTACTACTTAACATTTCTAAAGCGCTACTAGCTGAAAAGGGGCACTGCCATGGAAGGGGCATTCAGTAACAATGCATGCAATATTATAGAATTTGGGGGATCTGCATCTTATGCACAAGGATTTACACCAGATTTCAGTTGATTTACATCCTTGCATCCAAAGTTGGGCTCAGATCCCGGTGCTACGTGGTATTCTATAAATAGCACCCAACTCATAAGTACATAAGTGTTGCCATAAGGGGACAGACTGAAGGTCCATCAAGCCCAGTATCCTGTTTTCAACAGTGGACAATCCAGGTCACAAGTACCTGGCAAGATCCCGGAACAGTACAATACATTTTATGCTGCTTATCCTAGAAATAAGCAGTGGATTTTCCCCAAGACAATTTAATAATTGCTTATAGACTTTTCTTCTATGAAGCTATCCAAACCTTTGTTAAACCCTGCTAACTGCTTTTACCACATTCTCTAGCATCCCCTTTATCATTTTCATTGCCCTTCTGTGTACCTTTTCTAATTCCACTATATCTTTTTTGAGATGCGGTGACCAGAATTGAACACAGTATTCAAGGTGTGGTCACCCATGGAGCAATACAAAGGCATTATAACATCCTCGTTTTTATTTTCCATTCCTTTCCTATCATTCTATTTCCTTTCTTTGCCACTGCAGCACACTGAGCAGAGGGTTTCAAAGTATCATCAACGATGACTCCTAGATCCTTTTCCTGGTCAGTGACTCCTAACATGGAACCTTGCATTACATAGCTATAGTTTGGGTTCCTCTTTCCTACTTGCATCACTTTGCACTTGCTCACATTAAACATCATCTGCCATTTGGATGCCCAGTCTCCCAGTCTTGTAAGGTCGGAGCACCACATTTTTTTGGCACCCAAATTTTTGCCGAAAATATATATTGTTCCAAGTAGAGCAGTTCTTTTTGTTTTGTCCCCCCCCCCCCCCAAATTGTATCTTTTAATCTTAAACTTTCCAATTATTTTAGAAGTCCAATCAATATTGTTCCGAGTTCCAATCACAACTGGTATTACAACTGATTTTTTTCCTCCAAAGTCTCTCCACTTCAATTTGTAAATTATGGTATTTTGTTATTTTTTCCAACTGTTTTTCATCAGTTCACTGGGCATTGCCACATCTATACACCTTATATTTTTCTGATCTATAACCAAGATGTCTGGAGTATGGTGCTCCAAGTGCCTGTCAATTTGATTTTTAAGGTCCCAAAAAATACCTGCTCATTTTATATAATTTTTTCAATAGTATGATCCACATTTTTGTACAGATTCCAGTGGATTAATTTAGCCACTCGATCATAGCGTTGTATTTAGTCAGTGTAGGCTATTTTGCTTCAGGCACTGATTAGATGGGCATAATGAGCATTTGCTGACATTTGAAAAATTTTCAATCTTAGCTTTCATAACCTTAGTTTGTAATGCTTGTTTTTTGGCTGCTAAGATAATTCCTTCAGTTCCTTAAGCACTCTATTTTTCAGTCATTGCAATAATATGTATTTATCACATTTTCCATCAATATACTTTATGAATTTGTCACACAGTGGCTTGCTTTTCAGTTGTTGAACCTGTGTTCTATTTCCTTTATATTCTTTTTTCGATTCTGATATTTTCAACAATTTTTCTTCACAAACTTCAATTTACATGCAGTTGGCTGTACTTTAGTCATTCAGGCCATGCTTTTCTTCATCTACAAGTTTACTTTTGTAACAGGCCTCTCTCTTCCTTAGATTTTTGGTATAGAGAGAGCAAAATTTTAGAAAAAACTTTCAAATCAGGACTTTCAGTTTAGGTCACGTGATGCTGTGAGCAGAGGAGGACGTGTGGAGAAAGAGCTGCTCAGGGGACTCCCTTTTAGCTACATAACCCGTATTTTGCAAAGCCAAACAAGCACGCCACAGAATCTGCCGGGGCCCAGGAGTGAATGGACAAATTTGTGTCTAACTCTGACTGGCAAATGTCAACTAAAACACCAAGAAGGGGACCAGATAGATCGTGCCCAAGCGAGGAAAAAATGGTGGCCTCCCCTACGCCCTCGCAGCCCTCGATGGACTTCATCCCGGAACTCACCGAGGTGGTGATGAAGGCCCTAGACTCGAGATTTGTTCAATTATCTGAGCAGATCGCGGTCATGATCCAAGCCACAGCGGATTTAACATGCAGGACAGGAGAACTGGAGTGCAGAGTGACTGACGCGGAAGACACGTTGCAAGAGCAGTCTGAATCCTTGGAGTCTTTGAAGGCCCTGACTAACGCTCAGGAACTAAAGATCGAGGACTTAGAGAATCGGGCAAGACGGGAGAATCTGCGGTTTGTGGGCTTCCCCGAATCGCTCAAAGAATCTACCCTACTCACAAAGCTAGAGTCCTGGCTATTGGAAAACTTTCCATCGGCAGGGGAACGAGGCCCGATTCACCTGGATAGAGCTCACTGGATCGGACCCGCACGTACAGTAGTGGATTGTCCGAGAATTGTTGTAGCAAAATTCCATGACTACTCACAAAAGGCACAGATCCTGCGTCTATATAAAAGCACTCCGGAAGAAGTTCTGTTTGAGGGCCATCCGGTCCAAATCTTCCAAGACTACTCGGCAGCGCTGTCCCTGAAAAGAAGAGCTTACTCCACGATCTGTTCCCAGCTAGTGAAAAATCACACGCGCTTTATGCTGCAATACCCAGAGACGCTGAAGATACAGCACAACAACAAATGGTACTCTTTTAGCTCCCCAGAGGAGGCTAGTGCTTAGGTTGGATCTGCAGAAGGACCTGGACATTTAACATGACTATCTTAACGTAACAGTTGGCTAAGTATTTTGCATTTTATATTTTCTGGAGGTTAGCCACATAGTACTGCCCGTAATCTGTTCTTATGGGAATGCTATTTTCAGTTTAACGTTTAACATAAGGGGGAGAAGTCCCTAAAATGGCATCTAAATGACCTGCGCCACGCTTCCCGGTTGGGAGCGGGACGCAGTTCGAGTGAATGGGGAAATAGTGGAGGGGGGAGGGGAAGGGGGAGAGGGGGGAAGTAGGTGAGGGGACTGGAACGAGAGAAAGTGTGCATTGGAAAAATGGGAATTTGGGTAGAATGGAGCCCTGGGGGGGGGGGGGGGGGAACTCCTTGCTCTGATGATCATGGGTGTATCTCTGGGGGAGGCTGGGCTTCCAGAGAACTCCTTCTTGGGTCAAGTTGGTAAGGTGAGGGAATCAATGGAGCCCAAGGGGGATGGGTAAATCCAATCTTAGAATACTTTCTTGGAACATGTCCGAGATCTCATCCCCAGTAAAACGTTGTAAAATACTGGCACAGCTAAATCGACACGGAGCCTCGATAGCCTGCCTACAAGAAACTAAGCTGTCAGACAGCGAACACGCGAAGTTGCGGCAGCAGTGGGTTAGGGAGTGCTACTATTCTTCATCTGGAAATCGCAGGAGTGGGGTAATCATGTTATTGAAAAAAGGTATCCCCTGCCAATCAAAGATGGTGTACAAAGATGCTGAAGGAAGGGTGGTATTGATACATTTAAATTACCAAGGGCAGACTGATGGTCAAAGAAAGTGCCACCCAGAAGCTCGATAACTATTGTGCAAGGTGGGGCCCGTTTTTAGACTCTTTGCACCCGAGAGCTCGGAGCCAACTGCTGAATTTGTGACTTGGTTAGTTCAGTGACCCTTACACTCTGCTAGCATTGAAACACTTGAAGAGAGAAGGGGGAGGGGGAAGGGGGGGGGGGGAAATTGTATAATAAAGTTTGTACCGTGGTCCACAAAATCGTTCACGGAGAAGCTCCGACATACATGTCAGACCTTATAAACTTGCCTATTAGGAATGCAAAAAGATCATCACGCACCTTCCTCAATCTCCACTATCCTAACTGCAAAGGGCTAAAATATAAATCCACATACGCGACCAGTTTCTCATACATCTGCATGAAGCTATGGAACGCATTACCGAAGACCATAAAAACAACGCAAGATCTAACCAGCTTCCGAAGGCTATTGAAAACAGATCTTTTCACGATAAATAAAAGACAACAACACTACACACGATCTATGCAAAACCGAATTCTTACCAAATGACTGATTAACCTCTTTGATATTAATGATCAAACAAGACCACTTTAAACCGTAAGTTGAACTAGGTCTCTCTATAGTCGATGACCTAATGCATATTATAATCCAATTTATTACTCATGAACCTCAGGCAATACCATAATCTATTCTTCCTTACCATGTAACATAACATAGTAACATAGTAGATGACGGCAGAAAAAGACCTGCACGGTCCATCCAGTCTGCCCAAGAAGATAAATTCATATGTGCTACTTTTTTATTTGTACTGTCCTCTTCAGTGCACAGACCGTATAAGTCTGGCCAGCCCTATCCCCGCCTCCCAACCACCAACCCCGCCTCCCAACCACCAGCTCTGGCACAGACCCTATAAGTCTGCCCAGCACTATCCCTGCCTCCCACCACCGGCTCTGGCACAGACCGTATAAGTCTGCCCAGCACTATCCCCGCTGCCCAACCACCAGCCCCGGCACAAACCGTATAAGTCTGCCCAGCACTAGTCCCGCCTCCCACCTCCAGCTCTGGCACAGACCGTATAAGTCTGCCCAGCACTATCCCCGCCGCCCAACCACTAGCCCCGGTACAGACTGTATAAGTCTGCCCAGCACTAGTTCCGCCTCCCAACCACCAGCTCTGTATGTATGTATGCACATGGAGTCTATATATACTATGATCTGTTCTGTTAATGTTAATCTATAGTTGATGACCTAATGTATGTTACAATCCAATTTATTACTCAGGAACCTTCATGCAACACCATAATCTATTCTTCCTTGCCATGTATGTATGCACATGGTGTTTATATATATCATGATCTGTCCAGTTAACGTTATGTGCCATATTTGTTACCATATATGTATGCACCTTAACGCAATACCATTTGTATTCTATTACCCGGAAATGGCAACCGCCATTACGGCAAATGTAAGCCACATTGAGCCTGCAAATTGGTGGGAAAATGTGGGATACAAATGCTACAAATAAATAAATAAAAATGTAAACTGCTATAGCGGAGTTCGTGATATGTTACGTTGAAATTTCTATGAAGAATTGTAAGCGCTAATGTTTGCTATTGTTTAATAAAAAAGATTTAAATATAAATTACCAAGGGCAAAAGTTTTATCTGTGCGCACTCTATGGTCCCAACACTTATTGCCCAGCCTTTTTTCAGTCGCTTGCTGCACTGGGTCTGAAACACGTAGACGCACCATGGGTATGGACGGGTGATTTCAATCAAGTGATGGAACCATCCTTAGATAGGTCCTCCCACAGAACGCTTACAGCAGTGGGCAAGGGAAGAGGCCTACCAGCATTGTGTAAATCTCTCCATCTGGTGGATCCCTGGCGCTTGCTACACCCCACGACTCGGGACTACACTCACCAATCTAAGGTACATCAATCATGGTCACGCATAGACTATGTTCTCATAGCACACTCATGGTTCTTCAGAGTTAGTAGCACTTTTATAGGCCCAACTGAGATCTCTGATCATACAGTAATAGGGATAGATTTAGAGTTTAGTGCTGGGGAGGAGCCAGCCAGATTTTGGCGTTTCCCTTCTTACCTATTCCAAGACAGATCCTTTGTAGATCATATCAAAGCGCGATGGGCCTTTTACACAGAAACTAATGCAGAATCGTGTACTTCGCCTATTATATTCTAGGAGGCCTTGAAGGCAGTTTTAAGGGGAGAGGTAATAGCATTTCTGAGCGCACGGGCCAAACGACTGGCGGCGGGCATAGTATGCTTGGAAAGGGACTACAAAACAGCTAAAAAAGCACACATAAATAATCCATCCAAGGAAAACAGAGAGAATGTGGCTGCTGCACTAGCAGCTTTAAATTCCCTAATACACGAGCAAACCAAGAGACACCTATTCGCAAGGCGGTTGTATTTTCAACGGTTTGGTAACAAATCGGATAGGTTGCTGGCCCAGGTAGCTAGGGCAAAAATGCCACACCACTTTGTTACCTGTCCAATGGGATGCAGCTCAACAAACCCGAAGAGATAACGGACACATTTTATACTTTTTTTTAAAAAGTTTATTCTGCAAAGAAGGGGGACCAGGGTCCTTTTCTGATGGATTACTTGGTTGATGCGGGTATGCCCTGTTTGGAGCAGAGCGCTAGGGAGAAGTTGTCTTCCCCCATGGGTGCTCAAGAAATACAGCGCGTTATAAAATCTCTCCCAGCGAAATCGGCGCCAGGCCCGGACGGTTTTTCAAATGAATACTATAAAATCATAGGTCATGAACTGGTGGGACCATTAATTTCCTACTACAATTCGGTAATAGAGCGGGGGGTTTTCTCACCCAGGGAGAACGAAGCGCTGATAACTCTTATTCCAAAACCCGGAAAACCCCAAGATCAGGTAGAGTCTTACAGGCCTATTTCTTTGTTGAATGTCGACATTAAAATCCTAGCGCGGGTATTGGCAGATAGACTGGTGCAGTATATCCCTCAACTCGTTGGTGACCACCAGGCAGGTTTTGTGAGAGGCCGTCAAGCCACTTTGAATGTGCGAAAAGTTCTCCTTTCTATAGCGCATAGCCAAGCCATCAAAGACCCACTATTGTTGGTAAGCCTGGATGCCAAAAAGAAGTTTGATAAAGTACAATGGGACTACCTACTTCAAGTCCTGACATATGTTGGACTGGGGGGGTGGTTCATGGAGGCCATTGCAGCGTTATACCATTCCCCCTCTGCGCGTATAGTGATAAATGGGATCCAGTCTACTGCATTTGAAGTGCAGAGGGGAACCAGGCAGGGTTGCCCCCTCTCTCCTGCACTATTTCTTCTGTGCTTAGAGCCGTTCTTGAGAACCATATTAGCAGACCCAGGCATTGTAGGGATATCCCTACCCTCACAGACAGTGAAAGTCTTGGCTTTCGCTGATGACATTCTGTTGACTCTCACTCACCCAGTACCGTTGGTGAAGCAGTTGTTGGAGGCTCTGGATGAATTTGGGTTCCTCATAGGGTTTTGTCTAAACTTTCAAAAATCAGTTGCCCTACCTGTTCAACCTGAAATCCGGTCAACCTGGATAGGCAATTTCCCTTTTCAGTGGGAGAAGTCGAAAATAAAATACCTGGGGGTTTACATAACTTCAGACTTAACCCAGCTCTATGGTGTAAACGTGGGACTGTTGAAGCAGCAGGCGACTGAAGTCTTGCAAGGGTGGCAGGCACTCCCAATCACACTCTCAGGTCACATTGCATTATACAATATGATATTATTCCCAAAATGGACCTATATATATTTCAAATGTTACCCATATGGTGGCGTGCCAGGGAGGATCAGTAGTAGCTGCAGAAGAAACTTAATTTTTTCTTGTGGCAGGGTAGAAGGGCCCAAATGCCTTTGGCTAAAGTAATGCTTTCCCGTCTCAAGGGAGGGCTGGGTTTACTGGACTTGCGCTTGTTCTCTATAGCCAGTAACCTGAGACACATATCTGATTGGTTCCGCTCCAAAGAATTTTTTTCTTGCACCCCCACTGAAACTTCGATCCTTGGCTCTCTACATTTTGCATATTGGTTACAGGCCCCCATGGAAAAATTACCAAATTTAGGGCCTTATATTTTTTCATCATTAAGAGCCACAGGGAGGTGGGTGTTCAAGCACTATCAGAGGAAGTTTCCCTGCTGTTACCAATCCAGGGAAACTTGGCGTTCCCGGCAGGGAGCACCTCGGTCACCTTTCAGAGATGGGCCTCCTCTGGGGTCCACTATTTATATTATGTGGTATCAGAGCAAGGAGTTATCAAATCTTTTGAGGAACTGTGTGATGAATATGGTTTGGGAAACCAGGATGTATTCACATACTATCAGATTCGCCACTATGTCAAATCTTTACCTCCAGCCGCACTAACCCAGGACTCTTGGGATGAGCTCAATGAACTGCTGGGCTTAGATGCACAACAGAGGGTACCACTAAGTTACTTTCACAGAATTTTAAGAGACTCATTACAAGAACTCAACCACTCTCTGGCGACCCAAGCTTGGAACCAAGAATTGCACACCAGCCTGCAGCCAGAACAACTTGCGATGTGCCTCCGGTCTATTCACAGGCTGACAGAGAATGTGGCCTGGTGTGAAATTCAGTACAAATTTCTGTTAAGACTGCACATCTCTCCCCATAGAGCATTCCGGGCCACTCTCCGAGAAACGGACTCTTGCCCTAAATGCGGGAACAGTAACGCCGACCTGGGCCACATGTATTGGAATTGCCTCAGAATTCAAGACTTTTGGGGGGCACTTCGTACTCATGTTTCACAAATGTGGTCATGCCGTTGGTGCCCATCTCCGAAACAGCTATTCGATATATACAGGACACAACTACCAATGCCGGTGGGATACAAGTCATTCTTGAAGATCTACCTTGATGGCAAAACGAACAATTCTGCAGTTGTGGCTGGACACAGAAGGCCCAAGTGGCACACTGGAGGTCGGCGATGATACATTGTTGCTCACTAGAGAAGAAAGGAATTATGGATCTGGCCTCAAAGAGAGGCGACATGTTTTGTAAATCCTGGTCTCCATTCTGGGATTCTCCAGTTGCAAGGAGCAGGATTTTGAACTGTTAGAATAAAAAGGGTTAGATAAGGGTGAGGTGGTGGAAGGAGGTGGGAAGAGAGGGGGGGAGTAGAGGGGGGGAAGGGGGGAGTAGGAGAAGAATTGTATAAGAAATATAGTCACCCGGAATAATTTTAATTGTACCTCTTATTTTGCAATTGTAATGTTATAATTGTTCTGGATGCAAATAAACAAGATTTGGAAAAAAAAAACTTTCAAATCAGAATTTAAGTAAAGAGGTGTGGTAGCCGTGTTAGTCCACTCTTAAAGGTTATCAATAGAAATCAAACAAAATAAAACATGGAAAAGAAAATAAGATGATACCTTTTTTATTGGACATAACTTAATACATTTCTTGATTAGCTTTCGAAGGTTGCCCTTCCGATCTGACGAAGAAGGGCAACCTTCGAAAGCTAATCAAGAAATGTATTAAGTTATGTCCAATAAAAAAGGTATCATCTTATTTTCTTTTCCATGTTTTATTTTGTTTGATTTCTATTGACAAATCAGAATTTAGATGTTGTGAGAAATAAGAGGCTGTCCTAGCCGGGGCAGGCCCCTAGATGGCACTGTTCCCCTCAAAATGTCCAGGATGTCCGGGGTAGGCCACTAGAGGGCGCTAGGAGAATAGGTGGAGGTCACTAGGACTGGGGAGAGTCCTGGGATAGCTACAGGTGCAGGCGGTTATGGGCTATTAACCACTTTATACCCCACCTGAGTTGTGAAAGGAAGAGGAGGAGAGCTGGTAGGGGAAGAAAGAGAATCCCCCGGGAAAGAACTGGCTAAACCCTATGGACTTGTGGTGGACTGTGTGCTCAAGGAAGAAAAACAGGCTGGGGTAAGAAGTCCCTAAAGCATTAGTGTTGGACTGTGTAGCCTCAGTACTTAGAGGAACTGTGTGTTCAAAGAAAGGACTGGGTGTCCAAGGAAGGAAGGACTGGGTGTCCAAAGAAGAAGTAGGGCTGTGTGTCCCAGTACTGAGAAGCAGGCTGCAAAGCCTGGGGTTAGAAGTCCCCAAAGTATTGAGGTTAGTGCTGAGCCCAGGAATCTGTGTGGGGAGGCTCAGTGAGAAGATATGTAAATGTATAAAGTATTTAAGCTAGAATAACTGTGCCCAGGGGCTGGAATAAAGAATTGCCTGAATATGCTGTTGGTAAGACCTGTTTAATTTTGCCTCTGGAGAACCAGCTCACCCTTGTACAATTACAATAGTATATCTGATGACTGGAATTGCCAAAGTATGTTTTATTTACATTACCTCCCCTTAATTTTGACTTTAGAATTTTCCAAACACGTTTGATATAATTTGAGCTAGTGTTCATTTTGATCTGCTTATGTGGTGGGAGGCGGGGCTGGTGGTTGGGAGGCGGGGATAGTGCTGGGCAGACTTATACGGTCTGTGCCCTGAAATGGACAGGTACAAATCAAGGTAAGGTATACACAAAAAGTAGCACATATGAGTTTATCTTGTTGGGCAGACTGGATGGACCGTGCAGGTCTTTTTCTGCCGTCATCTACTATATGTATGTAAATCTGGTGCCAATTGTTTAATGAGACTTGCATTCATGAACTGTAAACTTATGATTTTGCCTCTCTCATTATTTTCATTATTACTGCCATTAACTCCAGTTGATTTCTGGTAATTAACATTAGACACACAACTTCAGAACTAATTGTGCAAGTGCATGCCTTATAGCCCATGCATCTGTATGATATTATATCAGTACATTTGTCTCATGTATGTTACATTTGTCTTTGCTGTGATTCAGGCTCCCCTGAAGAAAGGAATGCTATGGCCACAGCTTGCTCCTATCTAAAGTCAGAAGGCTGTTTCTCAAATGCCACACCTCTTCCCTTTGTGTCCTCACCAGCCATTAAAGTGGAGATTTTGGGTGACAAGACTTTATGGCCAGGAAACCCTATCACTCTGAATATTGCTATAAACAATAGTTCTACCCAGGCTCAGACCGTTAACCTCATTGCCATTTGTGAGATGGTAACCTACACTGGGAAAATCATGGCCAACTTGGCATCCATCACACAGACCATTGAAGTAGGATGCCAGCAAGGTAAGGTGATTTTCTGTGATATTCTCTGTACTTTCTACTGATATATGACAATGGAAAATCCACAGAGTAACTCTGGAGCAACTTGGATCTCAAAGTACAGCAGCAAAGGCTTACTTTTCCCCAGCCAAAGTTTTCATCCCCAAAATGTGTGTGTGTATGTGTCTGTCTGTCTATATAATATAAATAAATAAACATATTTGCAAACAGTGGCTCTTTTAAAAGTTATATATTTTAGCAGGTAAATATAATAATATGGAATATGTTTGAAGGCAAGAAGAGGATTGTGGAAAAATGTATTCCCCTGTTCCATGTTAAAAGCTGATCAGACAATCCAGCTTGAATTTTCCTTTATACCAATATATTGTGCTCTTCAAAATCTGCTTCCAACTCCTAAAAATTGTTCAAACTCTATAAGCACCAAAAAAGGTTTGGGTGAAGGATCCAATTTTATATCCCAAAGCTTGGAATATGGGAGAAATCATTATGCACTTTCTTATCTGATACAGCTTGGTAAAAGGGTTCCTACATTTCTTGAACTTTTAAACTTATTTAAATAATTGGAAGGATAAGCTTCACATTGAGTTTACCACCTAGTAGAACATTGTTTGTGTCACATATAAATACTAATATATTGCAGGCAAAACAATGCAATTGTATTTTCATAAAGCTTGGACTTTTGTCAACGATTTTATTTCTCAATAGGTGATATGGCTTTCTCCGAGGACAAGCAGGCTTTATTTCCACGTGTAGGTGATGTCATCCGACGGAGCCCCGGTGCGGATGCTGAATCGCTTGCACCGGAGAAAGTTCTAGCAGCATCTTACCATGCGTGCGCTGTTGCCATCCTGCCTGATGCTCTAGTGTGTGGAGCTGAGATGATGTGTTCGTGTAGTCTTATCCTCACGCTGCACTTTTCAAAACATTTTTTCGCTATCATAATTGCCTTCCCCTGAGGGTAATCATCTCCTTTTTTTAATTGTTCAAGACTGAGGTTTCGGGAACTCAGACGCGACTTCCTCTCAAATTGCCATCTTGCCTCGGTTAGCCTTCAGGGGATGCCTTCCTCAGGGCTCTCCAGCTCCCATTCCATTCTCGGAAGGCTTACTTTTTATCATCACAGATGGCCCCTTATAACCTTCGACCAGTGGGTGCTTCAAATAGTTCATTGCAGGTACGCTTTAAGTTGGCGTCAGCGACTTCCAGATTGCCCACCGAGAGCATCTTATGTCATCTCTCAGCACAAGCAAGTACTTGTACAGGAAATTTCCACCCGTATCACCAGGAGAAGAAGGGAAAAGATTCTATAGCAGGTACTCTCTTGTGATCAAGAAAATGGGGGGGCCCTGATCAAATTTCTAGTGAAAGAAAAGTTCAGGATGATTTCCATGGGCACCCTACTTCCTCTCATTCAGGAAAAAGATTGGCTGTGCTCTCTGGACTTAAAGGATGCCTATACCCACATTTCGATACTTCCCAGTCACAGGAAGTATCTCAGATTTTGAGTAGGGAAATGCCACTTCCAGTATCGTGCTCTGCCATTTGGCCTAGCGTCTGCTCTCAGGGTTTTCACCAAGTGCCTGGTGGTAGTCACATCATATCTATGCAGACTAGGTGTATATGTGTTTCCTTACCTGGACAATTGGCTGGTCAAGAACACAACATAGGAGGGAGAACTCAAGTCAATGCAGTTGACTATTCAGGTGCTAGAGCTACTGTGGTTTGTCATAAATTATCCCAAGACCCATCTCCATCCACTACGACAACTGGAGTACATAGGAGCCTTTCTAGACACAATGCAGGCTCGGGCCCTCCTTCCTCTAGAGAGAGCGGATACCTTGGTAGCGCTTGCCTCGCAGGTCCTCAGCAGCCAGCAGGTTTGAGACTAATAGGCTACATGGCCTCTGTCACTCCCATGGCACAGCTCCATTTGAGAGCTGCCCAGTGGACCTTAGCATCCCAGTGGTCTCAAGCCATGGGGAACCTAACGAATGTCATTTGTGTACTGCCGGAGTTGCTTCACGCCCTTCTCTGCTGGACAATCTGGTCCAATTAAACTCTGGGACTTCTATTCCAAATTCAACCACATTAAAAGGTGTTGACAATGGATTGATCCAATCTAGATTGGGGGAGCTCATGTGGATAGGCTTCACACTCAAGTTCAGTGGTCTGCTCAGAAGATGCATCTTCAAATTGATCTCCTCAAGCTAAGGGCTATTTGGAATGCTTTAAAGGCTTTTAGAGATCTACTCCAAAACCACATTATCCAAATTCAGACAGACAACCAGGTTGTTGTATGTTTTATGTCAACAAGCAGGGAGGTACATGATCCTATCCCTTGTGTGAGGAAGTGGTAGATATGTGGCAATGGGCTCTCCTTCACGGGATGATCCTCCGTGCCGTATTCCTTCTGGGCAAAAACAACTGCCTGACAGACTCAGCAGGATATTGCAGCTGCATGAGTGGTCACTCAACATGGAGATCTTCCGAGTTGGGGCAGCTCCTGAGTGGATCTTTTCACCACTCATTTCAACAACAAAGTCCCTCAGTTCTGCTCCAGGCTCGGATAACACAGCAGACTAGCGTCAGATGCAATTCTCCTACATTGGAGAAGAGGACTTCTGTATGCATATCCTCCTATACCTCGATAGAAAAGACCTTGCTGAAGCTCAGGCAAGACCAAGGCACCATGATGCTGATTGCTGCTCATTGGCTGCAACAGATATGATTCCCTCTTCTTCTGGAATTGTCTTCAGAAGATTATTATTACTGTTACTATTTATTGGATTTATGTCCCACAATCATTCAACTTGAGAACTCAGTTCTATGTGGCTTACATAAAACGCAGATATACAAAACAGGTTAGGGATGCATGATATGGCAGTGAGTAATATAATTGTGGTTGCAAGAATAGGGGGAAGATCTAGTGGAGGGTAGGCTGCTCTTTGGTAACAGGCACAAAGCCCATAAGGAAGTGAAAAGGTCCAGGGTGGGAGAGGGTAGAGTACATGATCAAGCTTTGGTTATTGGGTATGCCTTGTAACTCTGTTCTAAGTCACATCTATCAACAGAAATTTCATGTATAAAAATGTTTTCAGTTTTTTACAAAAGCTTTCATAGGTGGTGTCATGTCATATGTCTTTGTGCAATACATTCCATCATTTGGCCGCTTTATATGGAAGGTTGGCAATATGGGCCGATTTGTAGACTACCCCTTTATAGCTGGGGAAGTGGACGATTAGGTGGTCTCTCAGTTTCTTCTTAAGGTTTGGTAGTGATATTTCTACTAATGACATCATATAGCTGGGTGCAGTGCCATAGATTTCAAAATTTGTGTGTTCATATACAAGGTAAACTGCTCTCACTTTTATTGGCAGGCAGTGCAGGGATTGCAGCAGTGGTGTGGCATGGTCATATCTGGATGTGCCGCAGATCAGACATGCAGAAATGTTTTGTATTGTTTGTAGTTTTTTGAAGATGTATTCTCTGCATCCCGCATAGACCACATTATAGCAGTCTATCTGGGACAGAACAATACTTTGGACCCAGATGCAGAAGGCGTTTTTTGAAAAGTAGGCTCTTAGTCGTCGTGTTGCCATAGCGATCTAAATACTTTAGAAGTTAGGGATGACACTTGCGGTTCTAGTGTTAGGTGCTGGTCAATTATTATTCCCAGCACTTTGATGTTGGTGTCTAGAAAGTATTCTGTTCGATTGATAGAGAATTTATTGCTTACTATTGGTTTGAATGGGCTGGTGTTTGGACTGTTTTCTGACCCTCATCATGCAGAACGAGGGATCCCTTCTTCATCCCAACCTCCAATCTCTGGCCCTCACAGTTTGGATGTTGAGAACGTAGAACTCGAATCCCTCAGGTTGCCTGAGGGTTTCTCCTGTATCTTGCAGGCTTCCAGGAAAGACTCCACTAAGAGGTGTTACTCTTTTAAATGGAGAATGTTTGCCGTCTGGTATGAAGGCAAGGTCTTAGATCCCTTCTCTTGCCCTACACAAAAACTGCATGAGTACCTCCTTCACCTCTCTGAGTCTGGTTTGAAAACCAACTCTGTAAGAGTTCATCTTACTGCAATTGGTGCTTATCAGTGTGTAGGAGGTGAGTCCATCTCTGTACAACCTTTAGTTGTTTGCTTCATGAAAGGTTTATTGTTGACAAAGCCCACTACCAAACCTTCAGTTATGTCATGGGATCTCAACATAGTCCGTACCCAGCTGTTGAAAGCTCGTTTTGAGCCTCTGGCTACCTGCTATCTGAAGTTTTTGACCTGGAAAGTTGTATTTCTGGTGGTGGTCACTTCAGCTCGCAGAGTCAGTGAGCTCCAAGCCCTAGTAACTCACCCACCATACATTAAATTTCATCACAAGAGAGTAGTCCTCCACACACTCCCCAAGTTCCTTCCTAAGATTATGTCAGATTTCCAACATTTTTCCCCAGACCTCATGCCCATCCTGGTGAAAATGTACTTCATATTTTATACTGCAGGCGAGCCTTAGCCTTCTATCTGAAGCGGAATAAAGCCAATGGACAGTCCACCCAGCTTTTAGTTTCTTTTGACTCCAACAGGTTGGGGGTGGCCATTGGGCAAATGCAGACTTTCAAATTGGATAGCAGACTACATCCCCTACGCCAAGCCCCCTCGCTATCCATCTTCAAATCCTTGCTTAAAACTCACCTCTTCAATGCTGCTTTTGGAACCTAACTTTTTGAACATATAGACTGCCCCAATCTGCCTGACCTATCAGATTGACTGTACACTTGTCTCCTAGATTGTAAGCTCTTTGAGCAGGGACTGTCCTTCCATGTTAAATTGTACAGCGCTGCGTAACCCTAGTAGCGCTTTAGAAATGTTAAGTAGTAGTAGTACTTTGCTTATGTCCAGGCTGAGCTGACATTTGAGGGACATGTCATCACTCACAATATCAGAGCCATGGCTGCATCAGTATCCTAGTTGAGATCAGCCTCCATAGAGGAGATTTGCAAGGCTGCAACGTAGTTTCAATCCATACATTCACATCCCACTACTGTTTGGATCAGGACAACCAATGCGACATTCGGTTTGGAGAGGCAGTTCTGCAGAATTTGTTCAGTGTCTAGAATCGAACTGCACCCTCCTAGGCCCTGTTTTATTTTGTTCCAGGCTGCACCTACATCTAGTATGTATATAGTTTCAGGTTGCTTGAAGTTTTAATCTCAGCATTTCGAGACTCCATTATCCTAGCTTTCTTGTTTTCGGTGAGCCTGGTAGCTAGTGATTCCCACATGTGGGAATAACACGGCCTACTTGTCCTCAGGGAAAGCAAAGATACTTAGCTGTAGCTGATGTTCTCCAAGGACAGCAGGCCACTTATTCTCACATACCCTCCCACCTCCCCTAGGAGTTGTTTTTGGTTGTACTCTTTCACCTAAGGGACCCGTACTCAAGTGTCAGGCAGGAAGGCCCCAGTGCATGTGCGGTGGGATAGTGCTAGAACTTTCTCTAGTGGTAGCGATTCAGCATCCACACCGGGGCTCTGTTGAATGATGTCACCCACATGTGAAAATAAGCAGCCTGCTGTCCTCAGAGAACACCAGCTACAGGTAAATATCTTTGCTGAACCGTTAAAGAATAGATGCTTTATATATATGTATTTATATTTTTGTGTATATCTGACTCAATATTCAATAGAAGTTATACATTTATTGGTGGCCGGTGAACTTATACCCCCTAATTCTATAAAAGTTGCCAAAAATTGCGTGTGCAAATTTGGGCATGTGCTCAATTTGTGTGTGCAATTTAATTGACTAATGAGCTAATTAGCGCCAATGATTGGCTTTTTAACAATTGACACTAATTTTATTTAATTGGTATTTACATGTTTAAAATTAGGTGTTATAAGGCATGTTATAATATCAGAAAACATTACCAGATAGCAATCCTCTGTACTCGTGTCTAGGAGGTGTACCTCTATAGCCCATATGACAAGCTAGCTGTGTGAGAAAAGGAACAATGCCACGGATGAAATATATATATTAATTTATTAAGTAAAGAAAAATATATATAAATAGTTCTGAAGCAAAGTGCCAAGCAAAATACAAAAATAACTTGCTATAAAAAATAGATTATCACCAGAATAGATTACCATCTGATTATCCTAATAATCCTATAAGAATTTATTACACGTCTTAGGCAAAACACAGTGATCAGCTGACTACACAGACCAGAAGTCGTGAAGTAAACCTATCTGTCCCAGACAAAAACTAAGGACTAATTATCCCTGACTATAGGTAATAAATCCTGATATCTCACCTTGCCGTCTGTCATAGACTCCCAATGGTAGAGAAGCGGATTTTTACTCTCAGAGTCTCTAGCTGACAACCTCAGCGAGCCTCCCAGTCCAGGAATGGGTCCAAGAATTGTATCTCTGAATGTAGATTACACAGTCTTCAGTACAGGCCCACCCATCCAAATCCTGTTTAGTAGGGCCGGATAGACGCAGCAGAGAGGAGCGGAGCTGCCTGTTTGAATAGCAGCGCAGCGCGATGAGCGAAGAAAGGAGCGGGGCAAAGCGAAGCCTGGGGAGAAGAGAAGCACAATTTCAGGGCAGGCACTGACAGGTAACGCTGATCGCTGCCTCCCGGAAGCCACGGGAGAAAAGGCAGCGACAGCGATGAAGGATTTGGATGGCGGGCCTGGAACAGTAAGTGCTGGATTTGTGGTTGGTTGGGGGGGAGGGGGGAAGGGATACTTTTGCCAGGGACAGACGTAGGAGGAAGGGGATTAGAGGGAACTGGGAAGGAAGAGAGCTGCTGGAGGTGGGAGGAAAAGGAGGAGGGGATCAGGATAGAAGGGAGAGAGCTGCTGGACATGGGAGGAAGGGGCTGGAAAGCTTCTGGAAGAGGGAGGGAAGGGAGAGAGCTGCTGGACATGGGAGGAAGGGGCTGGAAAGCTTCTGGAAGAGGGAGGGAAGGGAGAGAGCTGCTGGACATGGGAGGAAGAGGAGGAGGAGACTGAATGGAAGGGAGAGAGCTGCTGGACAAGGGAGAAAGAGGAGGAAGGGACTGGAGGGAAGGGAGAGAGCTGCTGTACATGGGAGGAAGAGAAGGAGGGGACGATGGAAGGGAGAGAGCCCCTGAAGGAAGGGGAGGAGGGGACTGAATGGAAGGGAGAGAGCTGCTGGACATGGGAGGAAGAGGAGGAAGGGGCTGGATGGAAGGGAGAGAGCTGCTGGACAAGCTAGGAAGAGGAAGAAGGGACTGGAGGAAAGGGGGAGAGTTCCTGGACATGGGAGGAACAGGAGGAGGGGACTGGATGGAAGGGAGAGAGCTGCTGGACATGGGAGGGAGAGGAGGAAGGGGTTGGAGAGCTGCTGAGCAAGGGAGGAAGGGACTGGAGGGAAGGGAAAGAGCTGCTGGACATGGGAGGAAGAGAAGGAGGGGACGATGGAAGGGAGAGAGCTGCTGAAGGAAGAGGAGGAGGGGATCTGGGTGGAAGGGAGAGAGCTGTGGGAGGAAGAGGAGGAGGGGATCTGGATGGAAGGGAGAGAGCTGCTGGACATGGGAGGAGAACTGGAGGGAAGGGAGAGAACTGCTGGTACAGCACAAGGAGGGAGGGAAGGGAAACAGAGATACCAGACCAAGGAGATGAAGGAAAAGGGAATATTAAACCTACAGCTTGAGGGAGGGAGGCAGGAAATCAAGCAACCAAACCAGATGCTGGAAAGAGGAGGGAGTGAGAGGGAGAGAAGCTGGATGGGGTAGGGTCAGAGAGGGTAGAGATATATTGGCACTGGGGACAAAGAGAGGGAAGAAGATGGACAGAGTAATATAGGGACACAGAGAAAAGGAGATACTAAACATGGAGGAAGATAGAGGTACAGAGATGGAAGAAGATGGAAGGATGGCAGAGAAAGAGGGAAAACAGATGGAAGGATGGCAGAGAAAGAGGGAAAACGGATGGATGGAGAGAGAGACACTGGATGGAAGGATGCAGAGAGAAAGGGGAGAGACTGGAAGGATGTGGAGAGAGAAGGGACACTGAACAGAAAAGGGTAGAGAGATAGACACTGGTTAGAAGGAGGGAGAGAAACATTAGATGGAAGGATCAGGAGAGAGGGTAGATGGGTAGAAGGATGGGGAGAGAAAGAGGGAAGACGCTGGATGGAAGGATGCAGAAAGAAAGAGGGGAGACTATTGGAAGGATGGGGAGAGAGAGGGGAGACACTGGAAGGATGGGGAGAGAAAGAGGAGAGCTGCTGCATAGAAAGGGGTAGTAGTGAAAGATTGGAGAATAAGAGGAAGGGGCATGGGGAGAACAAGGGTGAGAAAAAGATGAAAAGCCATAAGTAGATGAAGGAAATTAAAGAATGGTAGTAAGAATGAATTAAATCTGGACACAGAGAGAGGCAGAAAAATATTGAAGAAAGCAAAGAAAAAGGAGAGAAAAATGACAAATGGCCAGGAAACCCTGGCAGAAGAGTTAAGCGAAAACGAAGGAAAGCAGAATCTAGAGACTGGGAGCAACACAATGAGAAAAAGTAAATGGCCATACAAGAAAGGTAAAGAAAATAATTTTATTTTTAATTTAGGATAAAGTAATATGGTGTTAATAAAGTTTCAGAGACCAATACTTCCTTCCTTAGGTCAGGAGAGGATACCGTAACAGCATTATACAGACCTGAGGCAGGAGGTTTTGGTCTCTGAAAGCTCACTGAAAAGGATTAGGCTATTAAATAAATTGTCTGAAATCGGATGCACTGAAAAGCAGCACTTTACCCTGTGTGACAAATGTATCTGAGTGTGACTAAATTTTGCTGGGGGGGGGGGGGGGGGGGGGTACAGAGAAAATTTTGTGCCCACCCACTTTGGGTTCAGGCCCACCCAAAATTGTCAGTCTGGCTACGCCACTGCTTCAGTAGGGCCTTGTGGTAGCTGAGCTAACCTTGTCAGTTGGTTACAAGGCACACAGTTCACTGGTATAAGGAAAATCAGTCTCTGGCTCTCACGAGCGTTCTGTTCACCTGCCTAACCTCTGGTGTTTCTTTCTACTCTTCTTCTTCTTGTTCTCCTTCTCCTTTCTTTTTCTCTAGTTCTTTTTCCAACTGAACTTTCTTCAGTCCAAATCTTTGGTATCCAAGCGTCGGATGATACCTGTGGACCAATCACAGGAGGACATAATGTCCAGCCAGATTCATAGTCATAAAGAAGCCTTTGTTATAGCCATGACGCGGTTATCAATGGTGTGCAAACTCCTTGTCTGATTCCATTCTTTTGGAGCCCTGGGTGATTTTCTCCTCCAAGCTTCCCAGGAAAATAACGGGGGCCAGTTTGCAACAAAGGATATGTCCTTGGATGAAGTAATCTTGCAATGCTCAGCAGTAACTTTCCTTTGCAAAAAAGCTGGATTCTGATAGTTACAGATGTATTCAGGACTCAGGCTGTAGAATCCATATTGTTATAAGAGTGGTTCAGGCTTGTATAGGCCAAGACCAGCAAAGGTGAGATCTCGGGGTAAATACCCCTACAGTGTGAGATCCATGCCTAAAATTTATGCACAATCTGAAAAGGGGATGCAGAATTGGAAGGGTCATGGGTGTAAAATTAGCGCACATTGTTATAGAATAAAGGAGATAGATACCTAATGTAGGCACATATATTTGCACCAGATATCAGTGCCTAAAGTTAGGTGCAATTCCCAGGCGTAAGCGCTATTCTATAAATCATGCCTAACTTTAAGTGTGGCTTTTAGAATAGCGCTGATTTTTTTGTAGTATCTAGCCCATAACTTCACTAGGGGTAGATTTTAAAAACTTTTACAGATAATATCAA
This sequence comes from Microcaecilia unicolor, assembly GCF_901765095.1. Taxonomy (NCBI): domain Eukaryota; kingdom Metazoa; phylum Chordata; class Amphibia; order Gymnophiona; family Siphonopidae; genus Microcaecilia; species Microcaecilia unicolor. The sequence goes on along the minus strand of NC_044031.1, from coordinate 342,522,840 downwards.
GCTTAAAATTTGGAGTCATTTTTCAAATAAGCGTATTGGAAGCACTTAGTCCCCTGATGAAGCTTTACATTGAGGGAAATGGAGAGCCTTGTTGAGAAACTAAGGGGGTCTTTTACTAAGGCGCGCTCACGATTTTAGCACTTTCTAAAATTGTGGGCGCACTAAACGTTAGAGACGCAAATGCATTCCTTTGGGTGTCTCTAATATTTAGCGCACGAACAATTTTAGTGCGCGCTAAAATTGTGAGTGCACCTTAGTAAAAGATGCCCTAAAAGCTAAGTGCTTTCATTTACGCTTATACATCTGTTTAATACATGATGGTTGGAATATAAATACAGTGGTGGTTTGTTTTGAAAAGTAAGAAGATGAAGAATTTGCATATACAAAATGAACAATAAATAGCACTTACATTTGTTCGATTGAATCAAGACTTTTGGAGGATTTTTGACCAATGATAAGACTGGAGTTTATATTATGCTGGCACTAAGAGACTCACTTGCTGCCGAGCCAACTTTTGAGGTCTTTTCCCTCCATTTTTCAATTGAACATTTGATTGTGATGTTTTATGGTCTACAGTGGGTATCATAAATATTAAGTGATTACCTCAGCTTCAGAAGTTGTTGCCATTAGGGCATAGCCATTAAAAAATTAGCATGTGAGCATTTACCAACACCTATTTTATAGGTGGTAAGGGCTCACGCACTAATCCTGTGCTATTCACCAACATCAGTAATGTAGCTGTGCTAATTGATCAGCGCAGAAACGCCTACTCTCTGCCCCCTGATGCGCTCCCTCTGTGAAAAATATTTTTTAAAATTTTTAGCGGGCAGTTTGCACACACAAATCTCAAACTTACCACAGGACACCTGAGCACATCCTCCAGTAAGCTCTTTTAAGCTGCAATTAGTGCACACTAGTGCTTACCTTGGCTAAGAAAAAGGAGCCCTTAGTTATCACTATGTTACAGTAATTCAAGTCATTTTAGAGCCCTTCAACAAGCATTAAGGGGCAAATAACACAACATAAAGCCCTAATGCAGCTTGATAACTTCTCCCCTAAATGGATTTAAAAAATTGTCCTCCAAAAACAGATTAGATGTAAATACTGTGGCCTTTGTGCTTGAGCTGTGCATATGATTGCAAATCAGAAGATACAAGACTTGCAGCAGATTTTTCTTTCCTCTCTACAGTTTTTGGATTTTTGAGTCAGCTCAGGGGCTATTTTGGCCTTATTTGCTCCAGTGCATGAGTTTTTGCACACCTCTGAATTTTGCAGAATATGAGACCTTCTCAAATATACTCTGGGGAAAGCTATGAAAATCTGAATATATGAAAGTTGATTTGATGTTAAGACTTTGACCAGTTATCTAAAGGCAGATTATGGCATTATTAAGCTTATCAGGAGGTGTTACATTTACTTGTGCCATGATTTTACTCCAGTTCTGTAGGATACATTGATTACATGTGTCTTCTTTTGGTCAAAATGTCCACCAAAAATTACCAGAGCTTGAGCCTTGACATAGAAGTCAGCTGGATAAAATATTAGATGAAGCATAGAAAGACTACAATACTTGTTATGCATCTCATTGTTTGATTTACCTGACCTTGACAACTCCTTTGTCTGTTGTCTTTGCTGGTGCAGCCACAGCGGTCCCTCTGAACATAGCAGCAGATGCTTACCTGAAGACTATGATGTCTGTGGAGGATGAGCTTCAGATCAGGGTCCATGCCATTTCCGAAACAGTGGGCACTGAGGAGAAATTCAGTGAGTCCACCATGATATTATTTGAATATCCACCAATCAAGGTTGAGGTAAGAAACAAGTTGTACTACCAAAGCAGATACCTCGAGGTAGGTTCCATATAGTCCAACTGATATTTCTTGTTCAATTTACTTTGTGTGTGTGTATATATATATAGTATATTTAATAAAGATTTGTATTTTAATTGCAACGGTTGCTTATTGGAAGTAGTGATTACAGTTCAACCAATATTTAGTACTGAACCTAGAATAGAATTGTGTATATATATTCTCAGCAGTTGACAATCAACACAAGAAATCACCAACACAATGTACATTATGCTATAATGTGTATTGTTATTTAAATACACATTCTGTACACCACCTTGGGTGAATTTCTTCAAAAAAGTGTAAATAAATCTTAATAAATAAATATTTAAAACATACAAATAACACTATAAAACTAATACAAAGAGTAAAAAGCTCCTGCTAATAAAAAAAGAAGTAAAATATATCAAAACCCAGTCTAAGGAGTTTGTTTACTAAAAAATGTCAACACGTAACTTAGGACATGTTAATTGCTAGCACAGAAGCATGTTAACTGCTTTTGCATTATTGTAACAATTAACACATTTAGGGGTCCTTTTACTAAGCTGTGGTAAAAAGTGGCCTGCGGTAGTGCGAGTGCGTCTTTTGGGCTCGCTGGGCCATTTTTTTACTGTGCCTAGGAAAAAGGGCCTTTTTTAAGGGGCCGGAAAATGGACGTGCACTAAAATTGAAACCAGTGCGCATCAATTTTTGGCCATAGACCTTGCTGCCACCCATTGACCTAGCTGTAAGATCTTACATGCTTACCCGTGCGGTAAGCATGCAGCGCATGCCAACTACTGTTTACTGCCATGTAAGCTGCCCACGGTAGAAAATAGAAAATTATTTTCTACCGTGGGATTCAGCGCATTCCAAATTTGGAATTACTGCCCGTCTCATATGCTAGCTGGGCAGTAGTGCCTATTTGGCATGCACCGTACATGCGTAGGCCCTTTCACAGCTTAGTAAAAAAGCCCCCTACTGCATTTTATGTTAGGGAGCAGTAACTGGGTAGAGAATGGGCGAGAACGGGTGTGATATAGTTAATGTCGAATGCATCATACTATGCGCTAACTGAGAAATATACTGTTAGGGCTAGATTCAGTAAATGGCGCTCAAAAATTGGCGCTCAATGCTACTCAGAGATGTGTGCCCTTTATAGAATTAGTGTTGAGTGACGATTTTGGCATCCAAATTAGCATCAAAACTTACACCTGCTGAAACCAAATGTAATTGCTGGCGCCCAATTTGGGCGCAGATCCCCAGTATTTTATAACACTGTGTAACCTGTTCCGGGGCAGACTCAGAGGGAGCAGTGAACACATGTGAATTGCGAACTCGGACTGAGACAGGGCAACAGGCGTGCGCCGCGGCACCCCCCCCCCCAGCAGCGTGCACCCGGGGCGGACTGCCCCCCCTTGGTACGCCACTGAAGCTAACCACCTTTACTACATTCTCTGGCAGCAAATTCCAGAGTTTAATTACACGTTGAGTGAAGAAAACTTTTCTCCGATTCGTTTTAAATTTACTACTTTGTAGCTTCATCACAAGCCCCCTGGTCCTAGTATTTTTGGAAAGTGTAAATAGACGCTTCACATCTACCCATTCCACTCCACTCATTATTTTATAGACCTCTATCATATCTCCCCTCATCCGTCTTTTCTTCAAGCTGAAGAGCCCTAGCCACTTTAGCCTTTCTTCATAGGGAAGTCGTCCCATCCCCTTTATCATTTTCATTGCCCTTCTCTGCACCTTTTCTATTTCCACTATTGGGCTATTTTCGAAAGAGAAGGGCGCCCATCTTCCGACACAAATTGGGAGATGGGCGTCCTTCTCTCAGGGCCGCCCAAATCGGCATAATCGAAAGCTGATTTTGGCCGGCCCCAACTGATTTCCGTCGCGGGGACGACCAAAGTTCAAGGGGGCGTGTCGGCAGTGTACCGAAGGCGGGACGTGGCGTGGTTAAGAGTTGGCCATCCTTGGCCGATAATGGAAAAAAAGAAGGGCGTCCCTGACTAGCATTTGGCCGGCTTTACTTGGTCCCTTTTTGTTCTTGACCAAGCCTTGAAAAGGTGCCCAAACTGACCAGATGACCACCGGAGGGAATCATGGATCACCTCCCCTTACTCCCCCAGTGGTCACCAACCCCCTCCCACCCCCCCCTCAAAAAAAAATTTAAAAACATTTTTTTCCCAGCCTCTATGCCAGCCTCAAATGTCATACCCAGCTCCATCACAGCAGTATGCAGATCCCTGGAGCAGTTTTTAGTGAGTACTGCAGTGCACTTCAGGCAGGTGGACCCAGGCCCATCCCCACCCTACCTCTTACACTTGTGGTGGTAAATGGGAGCCCTCCAAAACCCATCCGAAACCCACTGTACCCACATCTAGGTGCCCCCCGTTACCCTGTAAGGGCTATGGTAGTGTTGTACAGTTGTGGGTAGTGGGGTTTGTGGGGGGTTTGGGGGGTTGAGCACCCAAGGTAAGGGAGCTATGCACATGGGAGCAATTTGTGAAGTTCACGGCAGTGCCCCCTAAGGTGCCCGGTTGGTGTCCTGGCATGTGAGAGGGGACGTGCACTAGAAATGCTGGCTCCTCCCACAACCAAATGGCTTGGATTTGGTCATTTTTGAGATGGCCGTCCTCGGTTTCCATTATAGGCGAAAACCGAGGTCGGCCATCTCTAAGGTCGGCAATCTCAACATTTCGGTTGACCTAAATGTTGATATTTGGCTGTCCCCGACCGCATTATCGGAACGAAAGATGGACGTCCATCTTGTTGCGATAATACGGGATGCCCCGCCCCTTTGCTGGGACACCCATAAAGATTGTCACCCTTAAAGATGGGTGCCCAGTTCGATTATGCCCCTCTATATCTTTTTTAAGATGCAGCAACCAGAATTGAACACAATATTCGAGGTGTGGTTGCACCATGGAGCGATACAAAGGCATTATAATGTCCTCATTTTTGTTTTCCATTCCTTTCCTAATAATACCTAACATTCTATTTGCTTTCTTAGCCACAGCAGCACACTGAGCAGAAGGTTTCAACGTATCATCAACGATGATACCTAGATCCCTTCTTGGTCAGTGACTCCTAACATGGAACCTTGCATGACATAACTATTAAACGTCATCTGCCATTTAGATGCCCAGTCTCCCAGTCTCGTAAGGTCCTCTTGTAATTTTTCACAATCCTTCCGTGATTTAACGACTTTGAATAACTTTGTGTCAACAGCAAATTTAATTACCTCACTAGTTACTCCCATCTCTACGTCATTTATAAATATGTTAAAAAGCAGCGGTCCCAGCACAGACCCCTGGGGAACCCTACTAACTACCCTTCTCCATTGAGAACACTGACCATTCAACCCTACTCTCTGTTTTCTATCTTTTAACCAGTTTTTAATCCACAATAGGACAGTACCTCCTCTCCCATGACTCTCCAATTTCCTCTGGAGTGTCTCATGAGGTACTTTGTCAATCGCCTTCTGAAAATCCAGATACACAATATGGTGTGCAAACACATAGCACCTCTTAAATAGAAAGACACTAACCCAAATTTGGGTGTGGATTCCAGATCTGCATGCAAACTAATGAGCCGTTAACAATTAATTAGATTGGGAGCCCCTTAGGGACAGAAAGTACCTGCAAAACAATAATATGTGTAAACCACTTTGACTATATCTACTGAAAGGCAGTATATTAAGTGTGGAATAAACATATTGACGTTGATTGGCACTAATTAGGATTTGCACACAGATCTGCCTATTCTATAACATTGCGTGCCTAGATTGCCTCGTGTGCAATTCAAAAGGTGGCATGGACATAGGAGGGGCATGGGCAGGTCATGGGCATTCTCAAAATGTAGGCACAGTGTTGTAGAATAGGGTCATTTACATGCCCAACTACCATTAGTTGGGCACCAGGATTTACACCAGGATTCAGCAGGCATAAGTCCTTGTGCCCAAAGTGGAGAGCAGAATCTGTGCTAATCGCTATTTTATAAAGGCCTAACTTTGAGTACCATTTATAGAATTTCCCCAATTGCATATGCTTTACATAACATAAGAGTAGCCATACTGGGTCAGACCAATGGTCCATCTAGCCCAGTATCCTGTTTTTCAAACAGTGGCCAAGCCAGGTCACAAGTACCTGGCAGAAACCCAAATCGTGGCAACACTCCATACTACAAGTCCTAGGGCAAGCAGTTGCTTCCCATGTTTGTCTCAATAGCAGACTATGGACCTTTCCTCCAGGAATTTGGCCAAACCTTTTTTAAACCCAGATACACTAACCTCTGTTACCACATCCTCCTGCAAAGAGTTCCAGAGCTTAACTATTCGTTGAGTGAAAAAATATTTCCTCCTATTTGTTTTAAAAGTATTTCCATGTAACTTCCTTGAGTGTCCCCTAGTCTTTGTACTTTTGGAATGAGTAAAAAAATCGATTTACTTCTACTCGTTCTACACAACTCAGGATTTTGTAGATCTCAATCATATATCTCCCCTCATCTGTCTCTTTTCCAAGCTGAAGAGCTTTTAGAGAAATACGCAATAGAATGTAAGTGTGCTGTTTTTAACAGAGTGATTTTCATATGAGAATAAGAAATTATGTAAAAATGATAAGAAATATGTTTTGAAAAATTAAAGGATAGAGGAGATTTTTTTTTGGCTAATGATAGAAACATTGTCTATGAAGTATTGCATACCACAAACATCTGAGGCCTTTTCCTCTCTTTTAGTTTAGTAAGTGTTTCACTTAGTATTCTATACTGTCCACTATTTTGGGTTGGGTATTAAAATATCAAGTTTTGGTGGACAAGCCTTTTGCTTGAAGTGTTCCAGATTATTACTACTACTACTATTTAACACTAGTAAAAAAGGCCCGTTTCTGACACAAATGAAACGGGCGCTAGCAAGGTTTTCCTCGGAGTGTGTATGTTTGGGAGAGTGTATGTGAGAGTGACTGTTTGAGAGTCAGAGTGAAAGTGTGAGTGTGTGTGAGAGAGAGTGAGTCTGGGTGTGAGTGTGTTTGTGAGAGAGTGTGTGTGTGAGAATGAGAGTGTGTGCAAGTGTGTATGTGAGACACAGTGTGAGAGAGAGTGTGTGTGTGTGGGCGAGAGAGAGAGTGTGTGTGAGACACAGATTCTCTGTTTGAGTGAGTGTATGAGACCAAGCGAGTGTGTGAGTGACTGTGTGGCACATAGAGAGTGAATGTGATACAGTGTGAGACAGAGTGTGTGAGAGTGAGAGTCAGAAAGACATTGTATATCAGAGAGAGAGTGTGAGCCGTGCCCTCCCAATCCATGGCCATCTGTCCCCTGGCCCCTCCATTCATCCTTTTCCAGCAATTCCCCTCTCTCCCTGAGCCCTGCCCTCCCAATCAATGCCCATCCATGCTCCTCTGTCCCCTGCCCCCTCCATTCATCCCTTTCCAGCAATTCCCCTCTCTCCCTGAGCCCTGCCCTCCCAATCCATGCCCATCCATGTTTCTCTGTCACCTGCCCCCTCCATTCATCCCTATCCAGCATTTTCCCTCTCTGCCTGAGGCCTGTCCTGCAATCCATATCCATCCATGCCCATCTGTTCCCTCCATTCATCCCTATCCAGCATTTCCCCTCTCCCTGAGTCCTGCCCTTCCAATCCATGCCCATCCATGCTCCTTTGTCACCTGGCCCCTCCATTCATCCCTATCCAGCAATTGCCCTCTCTCCCTGAGGCCTGCCCTGCAATCCATATCCATCCATGCCCATCTGTCTCCTCTATTCATCCCTAGCCAGCAATTTCCCTCTCTCCCTGAGTCCTGCCCTCCCAATCCATGCTCCTCTGTCCCCTGCCCCCTCCATTCATCCATTTCCAGCAATTCCCCTCTCTCCCTGAGCCCTGCCCTCGCAATCCATGCCCATCCATGCTCCTCTGTCCCCTGCCGCCTCCATTCATCCTTTTCCAGCAAGTCCCCTCTCTCCCTTCCATGACCCCCCCCCCCCTCGCATCCATGCTCCTCTCTATCCCATGTCCCAGCCTGGCCCGCCCTCTTCTCCTCCCCCCCTTCGCATCCATGTCCCCCCTTCGCATCCATGCATCGTTTTGTTTTTTTTTTTCTTCTTTTTCAATTTACCTCCGTGGCGTTTCCGGCAGCGAAGCGTCAGGGAAGGAGGCGGCGCTCCCGACGTGTAGCTTTCCCTTCGCTGTGTTCCGCCTTATTTTGAAGGCGGAACACAGCGAAGGGAAGGCTAGACGTCGGGAGCGCCGCCTCCTTCCCTGACGTTTCGCTTCCGGATTTGTTTGTTTTGTCGCGAGGGCGGGGCAGAGACGGCTGGCTGGCTGGCTTGAAGGGAGGCTTCACACCACGAATCCACGAACCCTACAGCTTCAGTGACGTCAGATGGCTTCAGGGCATGGCTTCAGGGCTTCACAGAACGTTGTCCTCATTAGAACGTTCACGGTGCGTTTTATTATATTAGATTTCTAAAGCGCTGTACAATTAACAAAGGACAGTCCCTGCTCAAAGGTTGCCTGGGCAGCAGGCTGCTGATATCTGGTGGGGTTTTACAAAATGTGTGGAACTTTTATTACTAGCTTTTACAAAACACCTGTTCAGGGGTGGGCAACCTGCAGCCTGCCTTTGAATTTATGTGGCCTGTGAGACCAGGGAAAGTATACACAGAAAATGATCCATATTACCATCATTAACCTAAACCTGGTGTAATGCTGGTGGCCAAGTGAGGAGTGCTTACCCAGTATTCTATAACTACGAGCTTAACTTTTCAGAACACCCTGACACACCCAAGCCCCTCCCATGCCCACGTCCTCTTTTGCAATGTGCACTATGGGAATCAGGTGCCCTGCCTTATAGAATAGCGTGCATCCAGATGTGTGTGCATATTTTATTGAATGCCAATTAACATCAATAATTGGTTGCTAGCTCCCAATTATTGATGGTTAAGAGCTTGTTAGCCAATTAATTTGCATGCACATCTTAGCAGCATTCCCAAATTTGGGCACCATACATAGAATCTGGGGGATAAAGGGCAGTTATGTAACAGGGTACCTACATTTGTGTGCCACAGCAGAACAACTAAGTGCTATTCTGTCGTGTAAGTGGCTTAGCACATAAATGTAAGAGGGGGCAATCACATAGGTGAAGCATGGGAGAAGCACGGCTGGGGCTGCCACTTACCTGTACAACCTACAGAAAGCTGTGATTATGCATGACCTTGAAGCCTTTACATGACTGCAGTTATGTTAGGTCTATGGCTGCTCTAACTTTGGTTGTGTACATATAGGTGCACCGATGCCAGGTTATGATGGTATTCTATAATGGAGAGGTTCTCAACCCAGTCGTCGGGACACACCTGCCAGTCAGATTTTCAGAATACCCCCAATGAATATGCATAGATTTGCATAGAATGGAGGTAGCACTTGCAAATCTATCTCATGGATATTCATTGTGGGTATCCTGAAAACCTGACTTGCTAGGTGGTTTGAGAACCCCTGCTTTAGTGGAATCCAGATCCCCAGCTGTCATTGTACAATAGGCCCTCACCACGTAGCATTGGGGTGCTTAAAATGAGGCACCCGCTAATGGAATTACCCCCATATTGTTTGTTGCAATTTGACAATATTGTAAATTTAGTATGAAAATCTTCTATTCTGTTTGATCTGTGACCAGCAAGATTAATTTAAGGTCACAGGTTCAAAGTTAAAAACTTGGGGTAATTATTAACTCACCCTTGACAGAGGAATATCTTTATATTAATTTGAAATTTCAGCTGTGAGGATAGTCTTCAAGAAACCAACTTTGTAGGTAGAAGGTGATAATAGCTATAGGCCTGTACCCAATATCCCGTAAAGTTATCAAAAAGGAATTCTTGGGAGACGGTTCTATTTTGCTAACTTTTAACAGGAATGGGCACTAGGCACCCTGTTTCCATTTCCCTCTCTCTCCCCAATCCTCCACTGAGCTCACGATGTCAGTGTCAGCAACTCAAACTGACTGCCATGTTGTTCCAATTCAGGGTGGGCTCTGCATTTCTTCAGGTGGCAGGGCTTAGGGATCTTGCCACGGACAGGAATGGTGTGCCCAGCTGCTGAGTGGGTCTGAAGCACAAGCCCACAGAAGCAACAAAAAATTGGGTGTGGAATCACAAAAGTCTCTAAAGATAAACAAAAACAAAGTAATCCACTCAATATAATCATATAATGTTTATGTAAAAAAGGAAGGAAAAGCCTCAAAGAGCTCCAGATCTAAAGATTTATAGAGCTGAAATGATCCAACGATCTACTCTTCATCTCTGGCAAAAATCTTCCAATAATTTCAAAATTCAATGTTCATTATAAAAAAAAAAATAACACTACGAATAGCAGTCAGCCGAGCAGCTTTATTTAGTATCAATAATTCACCTATAGAGAGCAAGCCAAAACCTCTATGTTGTTGATTCAAATATCAAAAGTATTTATCTTTGAAAGACACTTGTCTTTAAGAGGCAAAAATAAAGCCGAGTTCTTTCAGCTTTCCGCTAGCCCCCGGACCAACGATGGGTAGCATTTCGCTTAGCTGCTTCAGGGTCCCAGATGAAGGGGCATTTCTAAAGAAAAACAAGAAGAATCAAATTTAGCTCTCCAAACTGCATATGTGATTGCAATTCACTCACAGTCTCATACTTAAATGGACAACACTTCTATTCCTCTCAGCTGTCTCAGTCTTGCAAGGTTTGCTGACTGCTATTTGTAGTATTATTTTTGTATAATGAATATTGAAGTTTGAAAGACTGAAAAATAATATATAAAAAAAATGACATGAAATATATTATATTGAAAGGTTTTTGTCAGTGATGAAGAGTAGATCATTGGATCATTTCAGCTCTATAAATCTTTGGATTTGGAGCACTTTGAGGCTTTTCCTTCCATTTTTATATAAACACTAGTGAAAAAGGCCCGTTTCTGTCAGAAATGAAACGGGCACTAGCAAGGTTTTCCTCAGAGTGTGTATGTTTGAGAGAGTGTACTGTATGTGAGATTGATTGTGTGAGAGAGAGTGAATGTGTGAGTGTGTGTGTGTGTGACAGAGAGAGATTGAGACTGGGTGCGAGTGTGTCCATGAGAGAGAGAGAGAGTGTGTGTGTGAGAATCAGAGTGTGTGCCAGGGGCCCCTCCCTCCTCCGTCCCAGTTCTAGGGTCCCCCCTCCATCCCTCTATCCATCCCTCTGAGTTCCAGGGTCATCCCCCCCTCTGAGTTCCAGGGTCATCCCCCCTCCCTCCGAGTTCCAGGGTCCCTTCCAGTTTCAGGGTCCCCACCCTCCCAGTTCCAGGGTCACCTTCCCTCCCTCCATCCAGTTCCAGGGTCCCCCTACCAGTTCAAGGGTCCCTCCCTCTCCCTCCCAGTGCCATGGTCCTGTCCCCTCCCTTCCTCCCTCCCTTCGAGGTGCTTGGTGGGGGGGGGGGGGGGTTGCTATTTGCTGTCAACCTAAGGAGACACTGCTTCTGGCGTCCAGTAGCTAAGTCCTGTCCTGACCCACAGGCAGCTGGAGCTCCCTCATACTCTTTCAGTGACACACATTGACAGGCAACGGCTTGATAAAGTGTTTGCAGTGCTGTAGCGAGGGCTAATGGCACCCGGGGCGGGTTGCCGCTGCGCACCCCCCGGGTGCGGCACGACGTGACCCTCCCCCCTGGAGCGCAACCCCCCCCCCCCCCGGACCGCATTCTTACCTGCAGGAGGGCCGATCCACCCCGGAGTAACCTGTTCCGGGACAGAGAGAGCAGGGAACCAGCGGGGCCGGCACCCCCCGAGCGCGTGCACCCGGGGCGGACCACCCCTCCCGCCCCCCCCTTCCTACACCACTGAGTGTTTGAGTGATATTTAGTTTAGATTTCATGATATTCATATGTACAGATGTGTAGCTTTCAAATAAATTAAAAAGGTGTGCAGTAAGAAACCAAAAAGAAAAACCTTTTGTCCTTTACCTGTAAAGACGCAGTTTATCCAGTAGAAACAGCTTTAGACGTGTTTCAGATGGAAGAAGGGAAAAAAACGACAATGTGTATCAGCAGCTCGTAGGTGTGCTTGGTTTTGATTGTATGGGAATGACGGCTGTGTTGGGGAGTGGAAATAGAGATTAACCAATGGGGTTCCTTGCTTACATTGTAGTTGATTGGGTCAGTTCCACTCGTGTGTAGTAATGGTCCTGCTGCATGGCCAAAGTCGGAGAGGAGAGGGGGGTGCGGCGGAACGGTGAGCGAGAGGCTGGGGGAGGGTGGTTAAGGGGGAGTGTGGGCGCGGGGACGGGGTGCAGTGGCGATTTTGTTTGGTTTTGAGTGAAAACGACAATGTGTATCAGCAGCTCGTAGGTAGGTGTGCTTGGTTTTGAGTGTATGGGAATGACGGCTGTTTTGGGGAGTGGAAATAGAGATTAACCAATGGGGCTCCTTGCTTACATTGTAGTTGATTGGGTCAGTTCCACTCGTGTGTAGTAATGGTCCTGCTGCATGGCCAGAGTCGGAGAGGAGAGGGGGGTGCGGCGGAACGGTGAGCGAGCGGCTGTGGGAGGGTGGTTGAGGGGGAGTGTGGCGGGGGGACAAGGTGCAGTGGCGATTTTGTTTGGTTGTGATTGAAAACGACAATATGTATCAGCAGCTCGTAGGTGTGCTTGGTGTTGAGTGTATGGGAATGACGGCTGTGTTGGGGAGTGGAAATAGAGATTAACCAATGAGGCTCCTTGCTTACATTGTAGTTGATTGGGTCAGTTCCACTCGTGTGTAGTAATCATCCTGGTGCATGGCCAGAATGGGAGAGGAGAGGGCGGTACAGCGGAACGGTGAGCGAGCGGCTGCGGGAGGGTGGGTGAGGGGCAGTGTGGGCGGGGGGACGGGGTGCAGTGGCGATTTTGTTTGGTTTTGAGTGTATGGGAATGACGGCTGCGTTGGGGAGTGGAAACATAGATTAACCAATGGGCTTCCTTGATTCGTTGAGTGTCTTTGCTCTGCCCTTGACGTCATCACATTGTGACGCGAGGGCGGGGCAGACACTCATGGCCAAACCGGATATCTCGCCTGCCTCAAGTTTCCGGCTTGAGGCTTCATTCGAACATTGGAGGTGCCTTTTATATATAGAGATTATATGATTATATTGAGTGGATTACTTTGTTTTTGTTAGTCTTACCACAGAACCAGGAGTGCCCAGAAAGAGAAATAATACAATGTAATCTGAAGAGAACAAGAGAACATGTCCTTGCTTGCACGTTCCCAGTTTTATAAAGCACAGATACTTTCCACCACTCTATAAAATAACAATCCTATTTTGTTTTTTAGATGCCAGAAACTGCAAAACTCAATAAGGACTTCACCTGTACATTTACTTTCAAGAACACTTTGAAAATTCCTTTGGAGAGCTGCAAATTACACGTGGAAGGGTTGGGCTTATTTAAGCTGGAAACCTTTGATGAAGGGTGAGGCAAAAACTTACATAGTGCTGTACTGAACTTGTGACACGAGAATGTAGAGAACATTTTTTCCTCTAGATTCTAGGTGGCTTGAGAATTGTGCCTTAAATATATTCGTTACTGGTTCTTTATGGAACTCGGTGAAACCTCCAAGACAGTGCCTCTCAATCCTCATGTGGAGACATACTTGGTCAGTCAGGGTTTCAGGATTATCACAATGAATGTGAATGAGATAGATCTGTATACACTGGTTCTCCAGCATATGCAAATGTATCTCATCATAGTAATCTTGAAAACCATACTGGCTAGGTAGGCCTCCAGGAGAGGGTTGGGAAGCACTGCAGTGCTGTAGGAAGCCCCTACAGATTGTTACTTCATTGCAAGGAGTAAAAACATGAAACACAAGCACAGGACTGAAATCCAGTCATTTAACATTCAGTTCACACACTTTGAAAACATGACATCGCATATAGTGATAATTCTGAAAAGGTAACTAATATTTAGGTGCTAGTCTGCTGTGTGCTACGCACAAATTCTTTATCAGAATACTATCGTAAGTGGGTGCTTACGTGCCAACATTTAGAGTGCAGCTTTGTTCGCCATGTCAATGGCTAGTGTAGGTGACCGTGACTAAATGTTGCAGTTTGGCACATAACTGACAATATTCTAGAATCTTAGGATGTAAGTGTTGGGCATGCCCCTGACACCCCTATGCCCCTCCCATGCACGCCCCCATTTCAGTCACGCGATTTACATTTTCCATGCTGTTTCTAGTATATCTACTAAGTGCAGTTATGTAACTGCAAATTAGTACAAATTAGCACCAATTAACTCCATTTATTGGTGATTATTGGTTTAGTGCTAATTAGCTGCTAATTAGCCAATTAACTTATGCACGTAACTGGCACTATTCTATAACCTGCGTACACAATTGCACACACTAAGAGCGAAAATGCATGTGCAAGATTATAGAATGAGGGGGACAGTATCTATAATATTTTCCCCCGGATTCCATATAGCATGCCTAGAGTTCTGCGATGAAATCCAGGCCGATTCTATAACAGCGTGCGTAACTTAATTGACTTAATAAGCTAATCAGTATTGTTAACAGCACTTAAGCAATAATGAGCAGTAATTGGCAATAATTATAATTTATGTACACAAATCCCTAAGCGTATTCTGTAAAGCACTGTTCCTAAATTCTAACATGCGCAAGCAAAAGTGGGTATGGTTATAGGCTGGGAAATGGGCATTTTGTGGGCATTCCAAAAGTTACGTGCACTATTATAGAATATGGCTTAATGCACCCTAATCTATGTATGGAGAGTTATGCCACTTTTTCGTTGGTATAAATGGATGTGTGTAGTTTTAGGTGTTGAGAATTCCACCTAAGCGTATTCTATATACCATGCCTAAATTTAGGCATCACTTTTATAATTAAGCCTAGGCGGAAATGTTTACTGCATAGATTTTTTAGGCACCATATATAGAACCTGGCCCTTTATGTTGAGAGGGTAGGCAAGAGTTACAGATATACACATTCCTTCCATACTCTTGCAAAATCATAAGTAAGGGTGTGCACTCAAGCAAGTGAATTTACAGAGTGTAAGTCCTCAGTCTGTGAGACAATACTGTATATCTTACTGAATGAGTAACCCAAAGCCCAGTGTCATCAGGGAGCTGAAAGATCGGTTCGTTATGAAAACTAATCTCTCGCCTTGGTCATAGGGTTTGTGCCTTGGCAATAGACCAAGGTACATTGGTAGGGCAATGTTAGGAAGCTGTCAATTCCCTGGCCAATAACATTCCTGACCATTTAAATTGTGTTCAGGGGGCTGGCCACTGATATTCAGTGCTTCTGGGCAGTGCCGCTGAATATCAGCACTAATTAGCCATAGTCTGGGCAGGAGATGGGCATTACGGGGGGTGGAGTCCTCAGTTAAGCAGGTGCCAACAATATTCAGTGCTGGTGCCCACATAGCTAACCAGGCATATAGGATTGCACAAAAAGCAGTCTTAAATTTGCCCAATTAGCTATGTGAGTGCCGGTACTAAATACTGACCAGCACCCATATAACTTCTGAATACCAAAATGCAGACTGGAGATGACCTCCCGGCCCCCCCCCCCCTCAACCATCTCCAATCCCTCCTCCTGCCCCTAACCATCTACAATCCCCTCCAACAAGATCTGATCCCATCTCTCGCCCCCCAACCAGCTGCAATCCCCCCTCCTACTCACCCCCAAGTAGCAGCAGGCCCCACTGGGACTACCTTTACTGACCTGGCAGTTTAGTGGTTAGTAGAGGCAAGAACAAACCCCTCTCACTCCTGTAATTCAAGGCCTCTGAGTAAAAATAGCCACCACGGTATTAATGCTAGGGATCAGCCTCTAGCAACAGTACCATGAGACTACCATTAGAGGTCATAACAGCCATTTATAGAGGTAGTACCATGAGACTACCACTAGAGGTGGACATTTTCACTGAAGAGCTGTGAGGGACAGGAAGAAGTGGTGTGACTTGAGGGTGGGCAGAAGGGGAGATCAGAGCTGCTCGATGGAGTTAAGGGGGTTGGAGCTGGCTGGGGTGGGCAGGAGGGGGATCAGAGTTGATTGGGTGGGCAAGAAGGGGGATCAAAGATTTTTGAGGGGAGCAGAAATGAGGATCAGAGCTTTTGGGAGGTGGGAAAGGAGAAATGTAAATTCCCCAGAGAAGCTCAGAGAGAAAAGATTTTTGGAGCTAGGTTCGAAGACTCGACATTGGTGTCAGCATCGCTGTCTTCAGCATCAGGTGTGTTGGTCCATATAGCTGTGAGACCCATGCACACTGGGAGTTACCATACATCGAGTAGGTCTCTACCTGTCTCGATGCCAGCCGCTATACAGGCCTCCCCTGGACCGATCGGTGTCAGACCCAACCCTGAGGTAACAAGAGGGCTCAACATCGTCCTCTTCAGCACCAGGGAGCATCGATGCCAGGCATCGGAAGAAGCATCTGCATCGATCCCCCTCGACCCATGGTCCCGGGAGCTCTGGAAGGACTGCTCCCCTTCCATACAGGAGGTGCCAATCTGTGAGTCTCCACACAGCCAGGACCAGTCACCTACTTTGAACCTGCAGATTCAGCAGCCTGCTTCTACACCGGCATGCCAGCCTTTCCCAATGTCAGCCTTTGGTGAGCGCCTCTGGGCCTTGCTCCCTGAGCTTTTAGCGGGATTCTTGCAGAGTGCATCGGCATCTGGGGTGCTTGCACCAACCAATCCTCTTGCTGCAGTCCCGCATCGCCATCAGCCTGCAGTGAGGTTTCCAATACGAATGTCGCGGTCTCGGCATCGACTGTCACCCTGTTGGTACACCCTCAATATTGGTGGTGGAAGCTTCGCTAGAGTCAAGTTCAGAGCCGACACCTTGACGCCCCTGTAAATTCTTCTGCCCTCCCCAACCCAATAGAATGTTCCACACAGTTAAGGAGAGAAGAAGTGAAGGCCACCCAAAGATGAGAAAATATTCTTTTTATTATTTACCAAACAAGAAATTAGACTACAATTCTTTTCTCATGGGAGAGTTACAACAAAGCTGCACATAGGTGCTTTCTCTGAGTACTTCTCTCTAAATAAGTCCTGTCATCTATCACATTTTATACTCTTCTATAATTACATAGCTCAAGCAGCTCATTAGCATTATCTCCGATCACAATGTAGATAATTAAGTTCAGACTGCCCTGATCAAGATTATTGGAAAGGTCTAAGGCAACATCATTACTGATTAGCATGTTCCACTTGCAGCATCATAGTGATTAGCATGTTCCATTTCGTCAGCAAACATTTATCTATGTTTCCAGGCCTGATAACTGCAAAAAGCCCATGGACTACATTCTTTCATAAACACCTTGTTTGGAATATTGCTTCATGTTCCTCTTTCTGCCAGTCTGTCAGCAAGAGCTCATGAGTCTCTGGGTCACACAGAGGGTATGATTTTTAGGTCTGGCTGACAGATTCAGGCCTCAGGACTTGGTTCAGGGAAGGCCCAGACAGGTTCATTATTTACACCCCTCTCAGGGTCATGGTACCTCTACATCGAGGTGGGCTTGATCTCAGCCCTCCCATGAGGAAATCTTGGCTAACACTGATCAAGAGCGCTCATGTGACTCAGAAGAGGATCCACAGTACTTCTCAGAGGAGGAGTCCTATGGCATCCCATCTGATACCTCCCCCTCACAGGAAAGGAGGAAGTCCTTTTGCCTCCTTTTCTCCCTGCCGCTCTGGGCCGGCGTCCATCTGGCCGGTGACCCTGGAAGTGCGGGCAGGCTCCGAGGTCAGGAAGGGCAGCGCTGAGTTCCCAAAGCAGTGATGAGCTGTGTTCGGCGCTTTGCAACCCGTCCGGGGAGAGTCCGGGGAGATCGGGATGGCCTGGTTCGTCAATCAGGCTACTCTGCATTCCAGGGGGGAGGGGTGAAGCCGCGATCAGTTTACGGCGGCCCTTGGCAGCCCACCAGAGAGGATGGTCGTTCGCTCCTCAAGGTGAGACCCTCAATCCGGGCTAGTGCGGCTGTTCATCGGTCTGCCAACCTCCGGTCCGCTTTGGGTTCACTTAGGGTTCGGTTGGCCCGTTCCCTGCCGAATATCAGCTAGGGTCGACGGAGCCAGCTGCCCTAATGACCTCTATGTTCAATCATTTTTATGTTCAATCATTTTTATGTTCAATCATACCAGATTTAAATGACAACGTCCCTTTTGTGAACCGAGTTGGATGTTCATATTTTGGGCCCTCCTAAGTCCCATCCAGAATACGCCCAGATGATGCTATGGACATGCTACAGTGTTAGATGCCCATATTGTGCCTTTGTAAAATTGGGATTTGGTTGTCCATGCAATATTGACATCTATATGCCAGTTTTTAGCCATCCAAAACAAGAATAGAGCTTCTAAAATAAGTACCATTGGGGGTCTTTTACAAAGGCACGCTAGCATTTGTAGTGTGTGTTAAACATTAGAGACACTCACAGGCACATATGGGCATCTCTTGCATTTAGCACATGCTTATTTTTAGCATTCACTAAAAACGCTAGCACACCTTTGTAAAAGAACCCCATTGTTTCCTGAAAAATATTTAAAAATCCAGATTAAGGTCTATCACAATTTAACTCAAACATTTAGTGTTGTTTATGCTTAAACGTGACTGAGACCAAGTTGTTGATAGGCATATACTATAAATATGCATTGTACAGAGCAGTGTGCATATTAATAGCTTCATCTTTCCCTGTGCTAAACTGCTTAATGTGAATGACACTATTAGTCCAGGAAAACCCTTATCTGTCCCTTTTCACAAATTAGAGCTGTTCCAGCAACCACCACCCCCCCCCCCCCCCCCACCCTCAATATGTCTGACTTCAGTCAGTGTTGGTTTCTGGCCAAGCTGCTATATCCTAAACCAACAAGAGATGTATTGTAAAATGCCCCCTAAGCTTCTGTATGATATTGAAATATTATAACAAAGGTATGTTACTTTCTCATTTCAAAGTGAAAAAACAATTAGCAGGTATTCATTTAACTAGTAGAAATAATTTTAAAAATTGAAAGCCACAGAGAATAGTCTTGAGCTAACTGTGTGGGATATAATGTTGAAAAATAAATAGATACATACATACCGTGAAAATAATTGTTAACATTTTTTCTTTCTCTCTTTTCCCTCTCCTTCAGGGATCTTGAGCCAGGCAAGATCTTCAGATCTAAGATAATATGTGCTCCTACTAAAACTGGAGAAAAGAAAATTGTGGCCAAACTCAATTCCAAACAGGCCAAAGGGATGTCAGTGGAGAAAATGATAACCATTTCATAGTGGCATTTTACAAATCGTAAAACTGGTGGTTAAATTCCAACTAATCTTATATACCCCCCCCCCCCCCCCCCCCAATATTTAAAACCATTTAACTGCTTGGCACCATGATTTTTGGTGCTAATTTCATGGTACTCCATTAAGTGCCCTTTACTGAATTACCCCCATAGTGAATTGTTGCCTGCTTCTACTCCTATACAGAACTTATGCTCATCTCCGTAGGAATATTTGTTATTGACAGCTTTCTGTTATTTGTCTAGAGTGCACAAGACCTGCAGTTTTTATGTATCATGCTCCCTGTCTTTGGAATAATTCACCTGTTTAATTTCATTTGGAATTAAATTATAAAGATTTAGGAAAAAAAATGAAATTGTGGTTGTTTGTAACCTATGGTTAGAAGTGCAATTTGGGAATAATACTGGTAGGGCAAGAATAAAACAGGAGAACAGTTGTTTTAGAAATGTTGTAATGTTTGTATTTGTGTGTGGATTTCATTATAAAATTTGCTTGGAGATTGTATTTGAAATGTAAGCAAAAACATTACATTGAATAATAAACAACTAAACTCACAAAGCCTAGCACACCTTACTAGAAGCCAGTCCCATCGCTCATGATGTTTACTACTCCAAGTGGTTCCAAAATCTGGTTTTCCAGAAATGAATATTCATGACGGACTTTTGTATATGTTTGCTCTTAGAATCCTCTTAATTGACATATTGCAGTTATACAACCAGAGCTATTGTAAGTTCAATAACAAGATTTGTAAATCACTGCAGTATTGTGAATACATGTATACATACAGTGGACTCCTTTTATTATGAACTGCTTTCCATTAAGCAATACCTGCCTGTCTCAGAAGATTCATTATTTTAGGAGAAAGCAGCTTCCTCACTGATACCTATCAGCAGGGAATAAAAATTCCTAATCAAGCAGCTCTACTATCTCTATCTGATTGTCATAAGAGGAAGCTAGGAATCCTGTGCCTTTGGCATTTTTGAACTAGAAAGACACAAAGTGATGTGTCTACTCTAATTGCATACTTCACTCCGTACTTTTTCACTGCCACTCTGTTAGTTTTGTTCCACTGACGTATCCCGGTAGAAAACAGGACATCCTGCAAAACTCATTATTTCAGTGGCTAGTGGAATCCAGAATAAGTGGTGAGATAGGGTAAGGTCTCCCTCACCTTCACTTCCTCCCACAGTCTGTCTTCCATTACCTTCAGCGCAGCTGATAGGTGCTTCAGTGTCCCCAATATTGAGGAAACTCCTTCACTGTGTCCAGGAACACCCTGTGTGTGTGTATAATTTCTGATAAAACTAGCTCTTAAAAATGTAAGGGGCCTTTCTAATAAAATATGTAAAGTTTTGGGTTAATACTCTATTACTGAATTGTAATGTGCTGCAAACGCAAAACTAACATTGCATCAAGAAAAAGTATTCCTAGTATTTTTTATTGCAGGTCATGCATTAACATTCAGATTAAAGCTCAATATCTGCTCCAGGTTAACATGGAAACATTTAGAGCAGTGGTTCCAAACCTGGTCCTGAATGTAGCCCAGCCAGTCAGGTTTTCAGGATATCTATAATGAATATTCATGAGAGAGATTTGCATACACTGCCTACACTACATGCAAATCTCTTTCATGAATATTCATTGTGGATATCCTGAACACCTGACTGGCTGGGCTGCCTCCTGGGCCAGGTTTGGGAACCACTGACTTAAAGCCTCCTATTTAGGAATCAGTAAGTTGTCTTGCATTAACTCTACGTTAACCAGTTAGCATGCAGTAAGTGTAACACGCTAGCTGGATAATGTTTCCACCCCCACTCTCTGCCCATGCCATGCTCCCGTACAAAAATCCTGAAAAATTCAGTAAACTGAGTTTCAAGGAGCAGAAACAGGCAAACTACTACAAAATTGAAACTCTAAAACACAGCTTCACACACGCTGTGTATTACAGTGGATACAAGACCAACTCTACACCAAGCAGTATCAGTAATTGTTCTTTTTTCGTTTTATCTTTTTATCTCTTTAATTTTTTAAAAGTAGAGAAAAAAGGCTTCAGTATCGCCACCCAGCCAGCCAGAACTCAACCGACTATACGGCATGGGCCCGGCGCGCCATCATTTCGCCCAAAAAAACTCCACAATCATCAATGCATACAAAAGATACTGCTGAATGTTTCTTGTATCCACAGCCCACAGGATTAATGACCATATATTCCTTTACAATTAAATGTTAAGTGGTTACTGCCAGTTACTTAACTTAAATTTTCCTCAGACTGGCCCTGTCACATCCGGATGTGTCATAATTTAGGCTCTACACCCTTTCTGATGTTTTGGTGCCACCTCACTAAGGCCAACACACAATCTCTCCACTGCAAAACACTCCTTAATGGACTGTCGCATATGGAAGGATGTGTCTACATTTATCTCGACCTTTCAAATCTCTAATTCCCTTCTATCTACTCCTTCAGACTTTGTCGCCCTCTGTCTCAATATTGCAACTGGTAAGAAGAAGGCATCTCTCCTATATAAAAAACTTCAGGATTTGTATGCTGATGCTGTTGCTCCATTACTACTGTCTTGGGAAAAGGATCTAAGTTTTGATACATCTGACTTTGACTGGTACACCTTTTGGGTTCATTCGCTGCATCCTACTAAATCCGCAGCGATATCCCAATCCTCATATTTTCTTTTCCACCGAGCCTACTGGACCCCTGCTAGAGTAGCACGGATCACTAAGAGTGTTGACTTTGCTGGTCCTGTCAGGAAAAGGATGGATCCTTAGCGCATATGGTCTTTTTCTGTAAGAACGTTAGCGTGTATTGGCGACTCATTTGGGCTAAAATGTGTCTTATTTTTCATTTGCCTGAATCTACAGTGCTCTCTTACGAAGCTGTGATTTTGCGAGCCTCTTCTCCTAACATCTTTATCCTAGAATCCGATAAGAAATTGTTCAATATATTGTTAGCTGTTGCTTTACACTTAATTGTTTCAAACTGGAAAAATAATGTGAATCTAAATTATAATGAATGGTGGAGTTATGTGTGTGTGATTAGAAAATATGAAACAATTCTGGCCCATAAACACCGGAGAGTTAACATAGAGGGGCATAATCGAACAGAAACGCCTATCTCCATGGGCGTTTATCTCCGAGAACGGGTCCGTGAAGGGGCGGGGCGGATCGTATTTTTTAAAAGAAAAAGACGCCCATGTTTTATTCGTCAAGGTGTGAGCTGGGCGTTTTTGCTTTTCAGCGATAATGGAAAATGAAATCGCCCAGCTCAAAAACGAATAAATCCAAGACATTTATTCGTGGGAGGGGCCAGGATTCATAGTGCACTGGTCCCCCTCACATGGCAGGACACCAACCGGGCACTCTAGGGGGCACTTTTACAAAACCAAAAAAACAGGTAAAAGAGCTCCCAGGTGCATAGCACCCTTCCCTTGGGTGTTGAGCCCCCCAAATCCCCCTCAAAACCCACTGCCCACAAGTCTACACCATTACTATAGCCCTAAGAGGTGAAGGGGGGCACCTACATGTGGGTACAGTGGGTTTGGGGGGGTTGGACGACTAGTAGCATTAAGCAGCACAATTGTAACAGGTAGGGGGGGGGATGGGCCTGGGTCCACCTGCCTGACGTCCACTGCACCCCCTAACAACTGCTCCAGGGACCTGCATACTGCTGCTTGGGAGGAGGGTATGACATTTGAGGGTGAAAGTAAAAAGTTGTGAAACATCATTTGTTGTGGTGGGAGGGGGTTAGTGACCACTGGGGGAGTCAGGGGAGGTCATCCCCGACTCCCTCTGGGGGTCATCTGGTCATTTAGGGCACTTTTGGGGGCCTTATTCGTCAAAAAACAGGGTCCAGGAAAAGTGCCCTAAATTCTAGCTCAAAACTGTTCCATTATCGGCAAAGGGCGCCCATCTCTGTTCGCCCGATAACCACGCCCCAGTTCCGCCTTCACCACGCCTCCGACACGCCCCCGTCAACTTTGTCCGCACCCGCGACGGAGTGCAGTTGAAAGCGTCCAAAGTTCGGCTTTCGATTATACCGCTTTATTTGTTTTTGTGAGAAGAACGCCCATCTCCCGATTTAGGTCGGAACTTGGGCGTTATTCTCGTTCGATTATAAGCTGGATAGTAACATAGTAACATAGTAGATGACGGCAGAAAAAGACCTGCACGGTCCATCCAGTCTGCCCAACAAGATAAACTCACATGTGCCATTTTTTGTGTATACCTTACCTTGATTTGTACCTGTCTTTTTCAGGGCACAGACCGTATAAGTCTGTCCAGCACTATCCCCGCCCCGCCTCCCACCACCGGCTCTGGCACAGACCGTATAAGTTTGCCCAGCACTAGCCCCGCCTCCCAACCACCAGCCCCGCCTCCCACCACCGGCTAAGCTTCTGGGGATCCCTTCCTTCTGAGCAGGATTCCTTTATGTTTATCCCACACATGTTTGAATTCCGTTACCGTTTTCCTCTCCACCACCTCCCGCGGGAGGACATTCCAAGCATCCTGACATTTTTCTTGAGTCTGCCCCCTTCAATCTTATTTCATGGCCTCTAGTTCTACCGCCTTCCCATCTCCGGAAAAGGTTCGTTTGCGGATTAATACCTTTCAAATATTTGAACGTCTGTATCATATAGTGGTGTATTGGAGCCAGCTCGCTCCGGCTCGCAAGATCCGGTTGTTAAATTTTGGCCGGACTTGCGAGCCGGTTGTTGGAAAGGGCGAGCCGGCTCTCCCTCCCTCCGCCCTCCGGATCCGGTCCCTCACCGATCCTACCTTGACTATTGAATTCTTCGGGGCAGGCAGTGTTGCCTGCCCGCTGCTATCGCTGACTTTCCTCCGCCGCCTGTTTGTACTTTAAAAATGGCCGCCGAGACTTCCAGAGGCGGCCTCGCGAGACTTCTGTAAGTCTCGGTGGCCATTTTGAAGCGTGATCGGGCGGCGGAGGAAAGTCAGCGATGGCAGCGGGCAGGCAACACTGCCTGCCCCGAAGAATTTGATGGCCAAGGTAGGGTCGGTGAGGGACTGGATCGGGAGTGAGGGAGGGAGGAAGCAGGAGAATTTGCGGAACAAGTCGGGAGGGGGTGGCAGGGGAGAGAAGGGAGCTGCTGGCCATGGGTGGATGGAGGGCAGGGGAGAAAAGGGTCGCTGGCCATGGGTGGATGGAGGGCAGGGGAGAGAAGGGTCGCTGGCCATGGGTGCATGCAGGGCAGGGGAGAGGAGGGTCACTGCTGGACATGGGTGGATGGAGGGCAGGGAGAGAAGGGTCACTGGCCATGGGTGCATGCAGGGCAGGGGAGAGAAGGGTCGCTGGCCATGGGTGCATGCAGGGCAGGGGAGAGGAGGGTCACTGCTGGACATGGGTGGATGGAGGGCAGGGGAGAGAAGGGTCGCTGGCCATGGGTGGATGGAGGGCAGGGGGAGAGGAGGGGAGAGAGAATAAATGCTGGACATGGATGGAGGGGAGGGAAGAGTGAGGAAGGAGATAAGATAAGGGAAAAGGAAGAGAGGAGAAAAACTGCACATGGATGAAGAAAATAGGCAGAAGCTGAGGACCAGAAATGAAGAAGAAAGGAGAAAAGGAAAGAAATAAATGGAAAGGAAGCCCTGGAAACGGAGTTAAGAGGACAGATAGCAGCAGAATCGGATACTGGGCTAGCATGATCAGAAAAACAGTTACCAGACAACAAAGGTAGAAAAAATCATTTTATTTTCATTATAGTGTTTGGAATATGTTCCCTTTGAGAATCAGGTGGTCAACATTAAAAGTTTATATTTATTTACTTATTTATGGTATTTTATCCCACATTAAACATGAATTAGATTGGAACCTCGGATCATTTAATTTTTTTTTTCCTGGAGAGAGTAATGCATTGCCCCCCCCCCCCCCCCACCCACTGGCTATAGCCAGCTCTGCAATTTTGGGGGGCGCAGAGGTGGATGGGGGGGCGCAGATGTGGACGGGGGGGGGGCGCAGTGGTGGACGGTGGGGCGCAGTGGTGGACGGGGGGGGGGGGGGGGGGGCGCCGAGGTGGACCGGGGAGAGAGCCTGTTGTTAAAAATTTACCAGCACACCACTGCTTTCGCTTTACCTTATATGATTGAGTTTTGAATGCAGAGATGTTCTGCATGAAACTGTAAAGAAAACTCCTAATCCACAATCATAAATCCTGCTCATAAGGTCACTGCATTCTTAATAAGAGTGGAAGATTAGCCTAATGGTTAGTGTACTGGGCCTTGATCTGTGTGACCTGGGTTTAACTCTTACTGCAGCTCCTTTTGACCTTGGGCAAATCACTTAACTCTCCATTGCCCCAGGTACAAAAACTTAGATTGTGAGCCCCCTGATTCTATGAATGGTGACTAAAGTTTTGCAGGCAAATCAGCACCTGTATTTTGTGTGCAGAACATAATTAACAAGCCACTCAGCACCAATAATTACACGTTAAGCAATTGTCAGTACTGATTGGCACTAATTAGGGTTTACATGCATAGCTCACTAAGAATATTCTATAAAGTGATGTGCATAAATCAGACCATGCAGATCTCAAAAGGGGCTGTTGGCATTCCTTAAAATATGCACTCAGTGTTATCAAATATGCCCGACCGATCTGTGCCTAAATTAGTTGTGTGCTTGTATACCAGGTTTTAGTTAGTGTAAATGGCCATGACTAAATTTTGTCACAGGAATAGGCGCTACATGTATTCTATAAACTGCATTTAACTTTAGGTGAGATGAGCCTGCAAATAGGTGGGAAAATGTGGGGTACAAATGCAACAAATAAATAAATAACTAAATTTACAGAATAGTGCTAAGCGTGGTTTTTCTCAACACTGATTTTTGTTAGGCACCATATATAGAATCTTAGTACATAATCCGCCTCATAATCGAAAGTGAAAGACGCCCATATTTCGACCCAAATCGGGAGATGGGCGTCCATTTCCCATGGGCGCCCAAATTGGTATAATCGAAAGCCGATTTTGGGCGACTTCAACTGCACTCCGTCACAGAAACGGCCAAAGTTGACGGGGCGTATCGGAGGCGTGGTGAAGGTGGGGCTGGGCGTGGTTATCGGCTGAGGAGAGATGGGCGCCTTCGGCCTATAATCGAAAAAAGAAAGGCGTTTTAGCATGAATTTAGGTCACTTTTTCTGGACCCTTTTTTTCCACGAACGTCCCAAAAAAGTGGCCCACCTGACCACATGACCACCGGAGGGAATCGGGGATCACCTCCCCTGACTCCCCCAGTGGTCACTAACCCCCTCCCACCAAAAAAACCCCACTGTAAAAACTTTGTTTCCCAGTCTCTATGCCAGCCTCCAATGCTGTACCCACCTCCATGACAGCAGAATGTGTTCTATCCTCTGACAGCCTTCCCCTGGTTCTGATGTGGCTCTCGGGTGTGTGTGACATTTTTTCTGTTATGGGCACTGCAGAGTTACATCAGCAATGCATTGTGGTGGGTGTAGGGCAGTGGTGTGCTGGTAAATTTTTAACAACAGGCTCTCTCCCCGGTCCACCTCGGCACCCCCCCCCCCCCCGTCCACCACTGCACCCCCCGTCCACCTCTGCGCCCCCCATCCACCTCTGCGCCCCCCAAAATTGCAGAGCTGGCTATAGCCAGTGGGTGGAGGGGAGGGGGCAATGCATTACTCTCTCCAGGAAAAAAAAATTAAATGATCCCAGGTTCCAATCTAATTCATGTTTAATGTGGGATAAAATAACATAAATAAATAAATAAATATAAACTTTTAATGTTGACCACCTGATTCTCAAAGGGAACATATTCCAAACACTATAATAAAAATAAAATGATTTTTTTCTACCTTTGTTGTCTGGTGACTGTTTTTCTGATCATGCTAGCCCAGTATCCGATTCTGCTGCTATCTGTCCTCTTAACTCCGTTTCCAGGGCTTCCTTTCCATTTATTTCTTTCCTTTCCTCCTTTCTTCTTCATTTCTGGTCCTCAGCTTCTGCCTATTTTCTTCATTCATGTGCAGTTTTTCTCCTCTCTTCCTTTTCCCTTATCTTATCTCCTTCCTCACTCTTCCCTCCCCTCCATCCATGTCCAGCATTTATTCTCTCTCCCCTCCTCTCCCCCTGCCCTCCATCCACCCATGGCCAGCGACCCTTCTCTCCCCTGCCCTCCATCCACCCATGTCCAGCAGTGACCCTCCTCTCCCCTGCCCTGCATGCACCCATGGCCAGCGACCCTTCTCTCCCCTGCCCTGCATCCACCCATGGCCAGCGACCCTTCTCTCCCCTGCCCTCCATCCACCCATGGCCAGCAGCTCCCTTCTTTCCTCTGCCACCCCCTCCCGACTTGTTCCGCAAATTCTCCTGCTTCCTCCCTCCCTCCCTCCCTCCCTCCCTCCCTCACAATCCGGTCCCTCACCGACCCTACCTTGGCCATCAAATTCTTCAGGGCAGGCAGTGTTGCCTGCCCGCTGCCATCGCTGACTTTCCTCTGCCGCCCGATCATGCTTCAAAATGGCCACCGAGACTTACAGAAGTCTCGCGAGGCCGCCTCTGGAAGTCTCGGCGGCCATTTTTAAAGCGCAAACAGGCGGCGGAGGAAAGTCAGTGATAGCAGCAGGCAAGCAACACTGCCTGCCCCGAAGAATTCGATAGTCAAGGTAGGATCGGTGAGGGACTGGATCCGGAGGGCGGAGGGAGGGAGAGCCGGCTCGCCCTTTCCAACAACCGGCTCGCAAGTCCGGCCAAAATTTAACAACCGGATCTTGCGAACCGGAGTGAGCCGGCTCCAGCACACCACTGGTATTGGGCTCTGTGATTCCACCAGCTTGTGTTAAATGCTCACGATGTTGGTAGTTGGTAGGCTCTACTCCCATGGTGCTTTTCCCCCTGCTTCCTGGGTCAGAGTGTGCCCTGTTGTGTTTCCGGTAGTCCATGAGGTAGTGGCAATTTTTGTAAGACAGTTTTAGATCCCTTTCATGTGTTACCCACGTTACTGAAAGAGGGCATTGTACACCATTCTGCCAGCTCTGACCTACTGCTAATCTCAGTACCAGGGAGACTCGTTGCCAGTGGGGCACAACCTGTGATCTGCACTTAACTGTGAGTAAACGTGGTTATTCAAATAAAGGATGTTTTCAGAGAGATTAGTCTTCAGGTGTCAACTGGTGTGCCAAGGTTATACAGCAGCAACAAGTCCTTTCCCTGGAGCACTTTTAGTGGTACTGCAGTGCACTTCAGGCAGGCAGGCAGGCAGACCCAGGCCCATCCTCTCCTCCCTGTAACACTTATGGTGGTAAATGGGAGGCCTCTAAAACCCACATGTAGTTGCCCCCTTCACCCCTAAGAGCTATGGTCCTGTTGTACAGTTGTCCCTCCCATGACCAAATGGCTTGGATTGGGATGTTTCTGAGCTGGGCATTTTTAGTTTCCATTATCGCTAAAAAAATAAACCGTCCATCTTGGAAAGAACCAAATCCATGGTATTTGGTCCGTACAAACCGTATTTTCAAAACGAAAGATGGACACCCATCTTTTTCGAAAATACGGTTCGGACCACCCCTTCCCATAGACGTTCCCGGAGATGGGCGTCCTTAGAGATGTGTGGCCAGTTTCGATTATGCCCCTCAATGTGTACAGTGCTGTGTATGTCTAGTAGTGCTATAAAATGATTAGCAGTAGCAGTAGTAGGAATAGAAGCAGAAATGAATGTTTGTTCTCAAGTCTTGTTTCCATGGAAGTAGCCATTCTAGCACCCTGGGAGTACACACTGTAGCAGGGGTCCTGTTTAATTACTGCAGGGTTATTCTCCATTGAAACATGAGAGAATTCTGGGATTAGAACATGACTATGGGAGAGTTTATTTCAAGGGTTCCCAGTGCTTAACTATCACATGAATGGTAGACACAAACAGGTGGGAATGTCTTTCTTATTTTGATTCAGTCACTGAGGTATGTACAGGTTAGCTGGGTGTTTCAGTGCTGCTGTGAACTCTATAGGGTGATTTTACTAACAGGATGGAAGAGGGTCTTAAGGATACGTTCGGGAATACACTGGAACTAATTGTTTCACACACCACATTTTTCCAACTGAACATAAACATTCAACCAGGATTAGTTTGTTGACACTGAGAGACATTTTTGAAAAGTCATGTATGGCTTTTACTGTAGCCTCAGGGATGTGATGCCACTGCAACAACAGGGCAGCCCCTAAAATAAACATTCCATGAAGCTTATGTTTTTAGTACTTTTTGGAACTTTTAATGACTTGAAAATAACATTCATTTGAGAGACAAAAATTCTTTAACAATTTTCTGCTCTGTTACAATACTTCTTTTAGCAACTCATCTTTTTCTGTTTCTTTAAAACATCACACATTGCATTCCCTTGTAGATATAATGAGTCCTGAAGGCTTGCACTATAACATATCACAGCAGGATTACAGGTCATTCTAGCAGACTGCGAGTGTAGAGTTAAATTTCAACTAAACGGTCTGCAAGCGCTAACGGTACTGCAATTCTGTATGTATGAATGAAGAGGCAATTAACACTATCGCCAGTATGTTTTTACTAGCAAAAAAGGTGCCAGGACTCAAATGCTAAGGCCACGCTTCAGGGGACCCATCCCACAATAGCCAGGCCCCCTGCAACCAGTCACAGAATCTATGACAAGACAGAATTGGTGTGTAGAGCCTGAGCTCTTCCATTAAAACTTGGGGCCCATGGATCAATTTTAGCAGACAGTGGAAAAGGTGCCGGTACTCAGTACCCCCAAGTACCCCCTCAAAAAAAGCCCTGACTATTGCAGTCAAACGACTTCTGTAGACTGTGAAAACAATCTCAGTAACGCATCAAGAAAGTTTGCGCACCACGTCTGTTACTTAAATGCTCACAAAGCGCACCAAAAATTAGAGGAGCGCTATTGTGCATGTGCGTGAATATACGCAAACAAAAATCAAACTTTTTAAGAAACAAGACTGTGCACAAACGTGCGTGGGTAACATAATGAGTGTACGGAGAGGTGAGGTAAAGAAAAAAGCAAATAAAAACATGCTGAAATGGACGGTATGCATATTCATGACTAATCATGAATATTTCTAACAACCCTTCAAAGCAGCCTCCATTGTAAGTCTAGATGCCCTTCGTTATAAGTGTGAACGGGCATTAATAGCAAATATGATGATGTATTCAAATGAAAGCTCTTGTGGAAAGCAATAGGTCACGGAGGAATGGAGATATTCAAATACTTTCCCCCCTGAGACCTTGTACAATAATAGAGAGAATCAGGTGAATTTTCGAAAGAGAAGGGCGCCCATCTTCCGACAAATTGGGAGATGGGTGTCCTTCTCGCAAGGTCGCTCAAATTGGCATAATCGAAAGCCAATTTTGGGTGCCCTCAACTGCTTTACGTTGGGGCGACAACCAAAGTTCATGCGGGCATGTCGGCAGTGTAGTGAAGGCGGGACTGGGGCATGATTAGGAGATGGCCGTCCTCGGCCAATAATGGAAAAAAGAAGGGCACTTGGATGACTTTACTTGGTCCATTTTTTTTCACGACCAAGCATCAAAAAGGTGCCAGAACTGACCAGATGACAACCGGAGGGAATTGTGGATCACCTCCCCTTACTCCACCAGTGGTCACTAACTCTCTCCCACCATAAAAAAAAGTTTAAAAATACTTTTATGCCAGCCTCAAATGCCATACTCAGTTCCATCGCAGCAGTATACAGGTACCTGGAGCAGTTGTGGGTGCAGTGTTCTTCAGGCAGGCGGACCCAGGCCCATCCACCCCTACCTGTTACACTTGTGGTGGTAAATGTGAGCCCTCCAAAACCCACCCGAAATCCACTGTACCAACATCTAGGTGCCCCCCTTCATCCCTAAGAACTTTGGTAGTGGTGTACAGTTGTGCGGAGTGGGTTTTGGGGGGGGGAGTTGGGGGGCTCAGCACACAAGGTAAGGGAGCTATGCACCTGGGAGCAATTTTTGAAGTCCACTGCAGTGCCCCCTAGGGTGCCCGGTTGGTGTCCTGGCATGTGAGGGGGACCAGTGCACTATGAATGCTGGCTCCTCCCATGACCAAATGGCTTGGATTTGTTCATTTTTGAGATGGGCGTCCTTGGTTTCCATTATCGCTGAAAACCGAGGACGACCATCTCAAAAATGACCTAAGGACGACCATCTCTAAGGTCGACCTAAATTTCATGATTTGGGTGTCCCCGACCGTATTATCAAAACGAAAGATGGACGTCCATCTTCCCCTTTACGGGGCCATCCTGCGAGGACGCCCTTATGAAAACTTGGGTGCCCTGTTTGATTATGCTCCTAGACCTGAGAATGCTGTAGTGCTAATGAGGACACTGCAGAGAGATGGACGTCTTAGACAGAGAAGTACAATGTTGCATAGTACTATTGGTGTTGCAGAGTAGTAATAATGTATACATTAGTATAGACAAAAAAATAAATGAAACCAAAAAATGCTGATGGATGAAAAAGAAATAACAAATAAAAAAGAAATAATAAAAATAAATAATAAAATATGTATCAATCATGGATTCAATAAAAAATCAATGAAAGACAGAGAAGTACAATGCTGTATGGGGCATTGATGTTGCAGAAGAGATGTATATATTAGTGTGAACAAAATAAAAAATAAAGAATAACAATAATATATGAAAAACGGAAAAATAATGTATATATCAATAATAGAAGAACAAACAATAAAAAAAATCAACGAAAAACCCAAAAATACGTATGAGAAAAAAATAATAAATAACATAAAAAATTAATAAATAAAAAATACAAAATAATAAAATGTGCTTCGGATATGAGAAAATTGGTTGGATCAGAAAATTTGGTTACTAATATATCAAGTTGGTGGCCTTTGTTAAATAATCTAATATAATAATTTGCACCTCCAACGTTATGAAGCTGACTCCATAGCAGTGAAGCCGTGTAGTGTTCGTAAACGCCCAGGGAAAGAAACGCGATGTCAGAAGGAGAAGGAACCAACCACAGGCCTCGCACTCACTCTCAGTGCCCCGCCCTTGGAGGGAAGGGAAGAGACTGCATATAATATTCACCCACCGGAAGTTCGTTCCCCCCCTCCAAGTTCCAGGGTCATCATTCGTCCCCCCTCCCTCCCAGTTCCAGTGTCCCCTCCCTCCCAATTCTAGGGTCCCCCCTCCCTCCCAGTTCCAGGGTCGTCATCCTTCCCTTCCAGTTCCAGGCCCCCTCCCTCCGAATTTTAAAAGTCATCCTGACTTACCTTGCGTGGTAAAAAGCATGCAGGCTTGGCACTTACATCAGTTGTCACTTCTCTGGCTCTCAGCTCTGGTCCCGCCCTCATTTCCTGTTTCCACAAGGGAGGGACCAGAGCTGAGAGCCAGAGAAGGGACAACTGATGTAAGTGCCCAGCCTGCACGCTTTTTACCGCTGCTGCCAGCCGCCGTAACTCCGACGAGGTAAGTCAGGATGACTTTTAAAATTTGGAGGGAGGGGGCCTGGAACTGGAAGGGAGGGAGGGAGGGATGACGACTCTGGAACTGGGAAGAAGGGAGGGGGGAAGACCCTGGAACTGGGAGGGAGGGGGAACCTGGAATTGGGAGGGGGGATGCTGGAACTTCCCTTAAAAACATTAATGGCAGAAGGTGATTACCTTGCTAGCACCCGTTTCATTTCAATGAGATACGGACTTTTTTTTACTAGTAATATAATATTCTATTCTTCTATATTCTATTCTCCACCAATTAAATATATGGTAATATGATAAGAATATGTAAGAAAAGGGGGGACACTGTCATACCGGGGTACAAATTATATTGTAGTGATAGGGTGGATCGAATTGGTGGAGGGGTAGCATTGTATATTAACGAGAGCCTTGAATCAAGTAGATTGAAAATTCTGCAGGAAACAAAACACGTCTTGGAATCACTGTGGATTGAAATTCCATGTGTAAAGGGGAAAAGGATAGTGATAGGAGTGTACTACCGTCCACCTGGCCAGGATGAACAGACGGATGCAGAAATGTTAAAGAAAATTAGGGACGCAAACAAACTGGGCAACACAATAATAATGGGTGATTTCAATTACCCCGATATTGACTGGGTAAATGTAACATCGGGACATGCTAGGGAGGTAAAATTCCTTGATGAAATCAAAGACAGCTTTATGGAGCAGCTGGTAGAGGAGCCGACGAGAGAAGGAGAAATTCTAGCCCTAGTCCTTAGTGGAGCACATGATCTGGTGTGGGAGGTAATGGTGCTGTGGCCGCTTGATAACAGTGATCATAATATGATCGGATTTGATATTAGCTTTGAAGTAAATATACATAGGAAATCAAATACATTAGCGTTTAACTTTAAAAAAGGAGACTATGATAAAATGAGAAGAACGGTGAAAAGAAAACTTACAGGAGTGACTGCGAGGGTCAAAAATTTACATCAGGCGTGGATGCTGTTCAAAAACACCATCCTGGAAGCCCAGGCCAAATATATTCCGCGCATTAAAAAAGGAGGACGGAAGACCAAACAACAGCGGTCATGGTTAAAAAGTGAGGTGAAGGAAGCTATTAGAGCTAAAAGAAAATCCTTCAGAAAATGGAAGAAGGAACCGACTGAAAATAATAAGAAACGGCAAAAGGAATGTCAAATCAAATGCAAAGCGCTGATAAGGAAGGCTAAGAGGGACTTCGAAAAAAAGATTGCATTGGAGGCAAAAACACATAGTAAAATTTTTTTTTAGGTATATTAAAAGCAGGAAGCTGGCAAAAGAATTGGCTGGACCGCTAGATGACGGAGGAGTAAAAGGGGCAATCAGGGAAGACAATGCCGTAGCGGAGAGATTAAATGAATTCTTTGCTTCGGTCTTCACTGAGGAAGATTTGGGAGTGATACCAGTGCCGGAAATGGTATTCAAAGCTGACGAGTCAGAGAAACTTAATGAATTCTCTGTAAACCTGGAGGATGGAATGGGGCAGTTCTACAAACTGAAGAGTAGCAAATCTCCTGGACTGGATGGTATTCATCCCAGAGTACTGATAGAGCTGAAAAATGAGCTTGCAAAGCTATTGTTAGAAATATGTAATTTATTCTTAAAATTGAGTGTGGTACCGGAAGACTGGAGGGTAGCCAATGTAACGCCGATTTTTAAAAAAGGTTCCGGAGGAGATCCAGGAAATTATAGACCGGTGAGTCTGACGTCGGTGCCAGGCAAAATGGTAGAGACTATTATTAAGAACAAAATTACAGAGCATATTCAAAAGCATGGATTAATGAGACAAAGTCAATATGGATTTAGTGAAGGGAAATCTTGCCTCATCTACTACATTTCTTTGAAGGGGTGAACAAACATGTGGATAAAGGGGAGCCAGTTGATATTGTGTATCTGGATTTTTGGAAGGCGTTTGACAAAATACCTCATGAAAGACTCCAGAGGAGATTGGAGAGTCATGGGATAGAAGGTAGTGTTCTGTTGTGGATTAAAAACTGGTTAAAAGATAGAAAACAGAGAGTAGGGTTAAATGGTCAGTATTCTCAATGGAGAAGGGTAGTTAGTGGAGTTCCCCAGGGGTCTGTGCTGGGGCCACTGCTTTTTAACATATTTATAAATGACCTAGAGATGGGAGTAACTAGTGAGGTAATTAAATTTGCTGATGACACAAAGTTATTCAAAGTCATTAAATTGCGGGAGGATTGTGAAAAATTACAAGAGGACCTTACAAGACTGGGAGACTGGGCGTCTAAATGGCTGATGACGTTTAATGTGAGGAAGTGCAAAGTGATGCATGTGGGAAAAAGAAACCCAAATTATAGCTGCGTCATGCAAGGTTCCACATTAGGAGTCACGGACTAAGAAAGGGATCAAGGTGTCGTCGTTGATGATACGTTGAAACCTTCTGCTCAGTGTGCTGCTGTGGCTAAGAAAGCAAATAGAATGTTAGGTATTATTAGGAAAGGAATGGAAAACAAAAATGAGGACGTTATAATGCCTTTGTATCGCTCCATGATGTGACCGCACCTCGAATACTGTGTTCAATTCTGGTCGCCGTATCTCAAAAAAGATATAGTGGAATTAGTAAAGGTGCAGAGAAGGGCGACGAAAATGATAAAGGGGATGGGTCGACTTCCCTATGAGGAAAGGCTAAAGCAGCTAGGGCTCTTCTGCTTGGAGAAAAGGCAGCTGAGGGGAGATATGATAGAGGTCTATAAAATAATGAGTGGAGCTGAACGGGTAGATGTGAAGCGTCTGTTCACGCTTTCCAAAAATACTAGGACTAGGGGGCATGCGATGAAGCTACAATGTAGTAAATTTAAAACGAATCGGAGAAAATCTTTCTTCACTCAACGTGTAATTAAACTCTGGAATTCGTTGCCAGAGAATGTGGTAAAGGCGGTTAGTTTAGCGGAGTTTTAAAAAGGTTTGGACGGACAGGGGGTCACGTGATACTGTGAGCAGCGGAAGACGTGCAGAGAGAGAGAGCTGCTCGGGGGACTCCCTCCCTTTGCTGAAATATACTTAATTTGAAATGAAGAATGAAACGGTCTGCCGTTACTGAAGTGGCGAGGAAGTGAATGGACAAGTTTGTGGCAAAAACAGAATGACAAAAGTCCACTAAAACGCCGAGAAGGGGGCCAGATAGATCGCGCCCGAGCGAGGACAAAATGGCGGCTTCCCCTCCGGCCTTGCAGGTGCTTCTGGACTTTATCCCCGAGCTCACCGACACCGTGGTGAAAGCCCTAGACTCCTGCTTCACCCAATTGTCGGAACAAATTGCTGGAATGGTCCAAGCTACAGCGGATCTGACTCGTCGGACAGGCGAGCTCGAATACAGGGTTGCCGATGTCGAGGACACTGTACAGGAGCACGCAGAGAGCAACAAAGCCTTGAAAGCCCTGACTAACGCTCAGCAATTAAAAATAGAAGACTTGGAGAATAGAGCAAGGCAGGAGAATCTGAGATTTGTGGGCTTTCCAGAGACAATAAAAGAAGCCAACCTGCTCACATGGCTGGAGACCCGGCTACTGGAGAAATTTTTGGCGGTAGGAGAGCGTGGCCCGATTCGCCTGGATAGAGCACACAGAATTGGGCCGGCTTGTGCAGCAGTGGACCGACTGTGAATAGTGATAGTTAAATTTCATAGCTACACTCAGAAAGCCCAAATCTTGCGCTTATATTTATTTTATTTTTGTTACATTTGTATCCTGCGCTTTCCCACTCATGGCAGGCTCAATGCAGCTTACATATTGCATACATTATGTCAGCAGTGGGTAGGGGAATGTTTACTCTTCCTCAGGGAATCACAGAAGTGGGGTGATTGTTCTCTTGAAAAAAGGCCTCCCCTGCCAATCCAAATTGGTGTACAAAGATTCAGAAGGGCGGGTGGTGCTGCTACACTTAAATTATCAGGGGCAAAAATTCTATTTATGCGCAGTTTATGGTCCGAATTCTTACTGCCTGAACTTTTTCCAATCGCTGGCCGCGTTGGGATTGCAATATATAGATGCCCCGTGGGTGTGAGCGGGGGATTTTAATCAAGTAATGGACCCAACACTGGATAGGTCCTCCCCTCAGGCAATAACAGTGGTGGGTGGAGGGAGGGGACTCCCCGCCCTATGAAAATCCCTACAGTTGGTGGACCCATGGCGCCTGCTTCATCCTGAGACCCGGGACTATAACCATCAGTCTAAGACTCACCAATCCTGGTCACGTATTGATGATATCTTACTGACACATTCACGGTTTTTCAGAGTAGGGAAAGCTTTCATAGGCCCAACAGAGATTTCAGACCACTCCCTGATTGGGATAGATTTGGATTTAAGTGCTAGAGGGACCACTATTAGTTATTGGCGCTTTCCCTCTTATCTTTACCAAGATAGGCAGTTTATAGACCACATTAGAGCCCACTGGAAATTCTATGTAGACAAAAACGCACAGTCTTGCAAATCGCCAACTTTATTTTGAGAAGCCTCCAAGGCAGTCCTTCGGGGAGAGATAATTGCATTCATGAGTGCACGCGCTAAGCGCCTGGCGGC
Organism: Microcaecilia unicolor; assembly: GCF_901765095.1. Lineage (NCBI taxonomy): Eukaryota > Metazoa > Chordata > Amphibia > Gymnophiona > Siphonopidae > Microcaecilia > Microcaecilia unicolor. Next base: position 342,485,709 of record NC_044031.1, on the reverse strand, counting down.
AGGCATCCTACATCTGGAATCGGCCTATAGGGTGGCAAAGAGATCACACATAGTTAAGCCAACTAAAGAAAGCCAGGAGAAAATGGCAGCTGCCCTGGCGGCACTGAATTCGATGATACATGAGAAATACCAGAGGTTATTATTTGCCAGGCGTTTGAATGTTCAACGTTTTGGGAATAAGACAGGTAGGCTGCTGGCACAGGTAGCCAGAGCGAAAACATCACGACAGTACATTCCCCATATTAAGTTACAAAATGGGTCTCGGCTCTCCCAACCTGAAGAGATAGTAAACGCATTTAGGGATTACTTCAAAGGGGTTTACTCCACACGTGAGGGAACCCAGGGCTCCTTGATAGAAGATTACCTAGAAGATACGGGTATGCCGCATTGGGAGCAGAGAGTGCAGGTGCAGTTGTCCCTCCCCATCAGAGCACAGGAACTTCAGAATGCCATAAAGTCCCTTCCATTGAGATCGGCCCCAGGCCCTGATGGGTTTTCAAGCGAATATTACAAAATTTTAGGCCATGATATAGTGGGGCCCCTTGTTTCTTATTACGATGCAGTGGTGGGGCGAGGTTTCTTTTGCCTAGGAGAAAATGAGGCCTTAATCACCCTACAGGCCAATATCCTTGCTAAATGTTGATATAAAAATCCTGGCAAGAGTATTGGCAGACAGACTGGTGCAGCACTTACCATTGTTGATTGGAGACTACCAAGTACATTTTGTTAGAGGCCGTCAGGCCACAGTAAATGTGCATAAGATTCTTCTGTCTATAGTGCATAGCCAAGCTACCAAGGACCAGCTGCTACTGGTGAGCCTGGACGCTGAAAAAGCGTTTGATAAAGTACAATGGGGCTACCTATTTAAAGTCCTGAATTATGTTGGATTGGGGGGATGGTTCATGGAAGCGGTTGCTGCACTATATACTAATCCCTCTGCGCGCATAGTGACAAATGGGATCCAGTCCTCTACATTTCAGCTGCAGAGGGGAACTAGGCAGGGCTGCCAACTATCCCCATTGCTGTTTTTCTTATACCTAGAACCACTGCTTCGAACGATCATGAAGGACCCAGATATTGTTGGGATTGCCCTGCCATCGCAGGAGGTCAAAGTGTTAGCATTTGCTGACGATATTCTTTTGACCCTCACAAGTCCTGGGTCGTCGGTACAGCACTTGTTGGCAACCTTAGATGAATTTAGCTTTCTTACGGGATTTTCCCTGAATTTTCAAAAATCAGTGGCCCTCCCAATACAATCTGAGATTAGGTCTAGGTGGTCAGGCAATGTTCCTTTTCAATGGGAACAATCAAAAATTAAATATTTGGGGGTTTATATCCCTACAGACTTATCGGAGCTTTATGCATTAAATGTGGGTCCCTTAAAGCAGTGGGCAACGGAAATTTTCCAGAGATGGCAGGCACTCCCGGTTACCTTATTGGGTCGCATCACACTTTACAATATGGTTTTGTTTCCCAAATGGACCTATGTGTTCCAAATGCTCCCCTTATTGTTGCGACCCTGTTAGGGAAATTGGTTGCGAAAAAAACTAAATCATTTCTTGTGGCAGGGAAAGAGGGCCCATATGCCACTTCCAAAAGTAATGGTACCGCGCACAAGGGGGGGGGGGGGGGGGGGTTGGGCTTATTGGATCTTAAATTGTTTCCTTTAGCTAGCAGCATGAGACATCTGTCTGATTGGTTTCGCTCTACTCAATCTTTTTCTTGTACGATGGCAGAAACAGCAATCTTGGGTAAACTGCATTTCTTATATTGGCTGCATGTGCCCTCAGTTGAATTACCAAAGTTGGGGCCTTATAAATATATTCTGTCACCCATACGTGCCACGTGGATGTGGCTATGTAAGCTCCAACAGAGAGACAAAAAAGTTTCAGTTCTGCTGCCAATCCAGGGAAATTTGGCATTCCCGGCAGAGAGTCCTTCTGTTCCCTTCCAGAGGTGGGCCTCTGCGGGGGTTAAATATTTATTCCACGAGTCACAGAGCAGGGGGTAATAAAATCATTTGAGGGGCTGAGGGAAGAGTATGGTTTAGACATGAAAGATTGGTTAGCATATACACAATTGCGACACTATGTAAATTCGCTATCTCCAGCTTCATTAACTGCTGACTCCTGGGAGAGACTCAACGAGCTGCTGGGACTGGATGCGCAGTTGAGAATACTGTTAAGTTATTTTCACTGAAACTTAAGAGACTCACTTAAATCAGTCGATTATCTGGCGGTGGCACAAGCCTGGAACAAGGAATTGCAGCTCAACCTTCAACCAGAACAAATAGGGATGTGTCTCAAATCTCTTTATACAATGACTGAGAATGCAGCCTGGTAGGAAATGCAGTACAAATTTTTGTTCCAACTGCATATATACCCCCACAGGCATTTAGAGCTACACTCCAGGAGACGGACACTTGCCCAAAGTGCAAGGGCAATAATGCCCATTTGGGGCATATGTATTGGAGCTGTACCCGAGTGAAAATATTTTGGACTGAGCTGAGTATACACGTATCACAGATCTGGCACATTTTGTGGAGGCCATCCCCGGGACAATTGTTTGATCTTTTTGGGATACAGAGGCCTGCTCCGGTGGGATTTAAGGCTTTTTTGAAGAGAGCAGTTCTGATGGCAAAGCGTGTCATATTACAATTGTGGCTGGCTGCAGATAGCCCAACAATATCTCACTGGAGATCGGCAATGATACATGCTTGTGCACTAGAGAAGAAAGGAATTATGGACTTGGCCTCTAAGAGAGGTGAACAGTTTTGTAATATCTGGTCTCCGTTTTGGGATTCTCTCACCCCAGTCGCAAGAAGCAAGATATTGAACTGTTAAATTTTGATTAAGATGGTGGGGTGGAGGGGGGGAGGGGAGTGAGAGGGGTGGATTGAGGGAGGGTGGGGACAAGTTGGGGAAGAACCATTAGAAAATGTATGCATTTCGAACAAATTTTGTGTTGGCTGTATTATCTATGATATGGTTGTAAATTGACAAAGTTTGGAATGCAAATAAACAAGAAGTTACAAAAAAAAAAAAAAAAAAGGTTTGGACGGCTTCCTAAAGGAAAAGTCCATAGACCGTTATTAAATGGACTTGGGGAAAATCCACTATTTCTGGGATAAGCAGTATAAAATGTTTTGTACTATTTTGGGATCTTGCCAGGTATTTGTGATCTGGATTGGCCACTGTTGGAAACAGGATGCTGGGCTTGATGGACCTTTGGCAATACTTATGTACTTATAAATACTATATTTGTTGAATTACATTAACCTGCACTGTTTAGGGACATGCTCAGAACATAAAGACCATATATTTAACTTTAAAATGTTTATTTACAATACAGGTAATGTAATAATATTACAAGAGAGAGGCAGTTTTCAGATATCTTTCACAAGGGAAATGTGCTTTCAAGATAGCAAATCTGAAATTAAGCTGGATTAAGGGTAACTCACTTTGATGGAGGCTGCTGGTTGGAGTGATGAAGGAAATACTTGCTGGAAAATATGTCTTTTTTTTGTTGCAGAGTTGTTGCTGGAGCCTGGACAGAGTCTTATTTTAGATGTGTGTGAAGTCTAGCAAGGTCCATGGAGGTGCAGATCAGGAATCAAGAAGCCACGAGAGCAAGAGAGAAGAGCAAGAGAGTGAACTGAGCATTTTCCAGGCTTTTTATAATCTCTTGTTGGACCATAGGCTGAAGTCAGGTGGGGTGTACTCGATCCAATAAAAACTCAGGGATAGCTGAAAACTGGTTTCATCTAGTTTTGATATGGAGCATGGTAACTGGTCACATGTTTTAATGACATCATAAGACTTTCTCGTCTGGACCTCTGCTGTGATATACATCCAGAAAGCATCTGACAGGATTAAAAGAGTAAGTGGGCTTCTTTTGTCAGATTAGATAGGTAGAAGGGCTTTTCAGTCTCTGAGTCATTGTCTGAGAATAGGTGGAGTTTCACTGTCTTTGTTAACTCCAGTCTCTGTGATTGCTGTCCATCTTCAGATTTTTGTTCTTTGGAGATGTGTTGATGGATTTTATGTATCCACCCGGCTAGCTTTTGTTATCAGTAGTTTCCAGGGGGAAGGGGAATGTGAAAGTCAGACCAGTTTATCTGTTTATCTGATTTTGTTCCAATAAGTCTTTGCAGCTGTATATTTTACATTTGTATCTGATCGAACAAAATCAATAGCTCTGACAATTAAACTCATATGCTACATATTTCTCACTCTTGATTCTTAGAGACAATATTAAGGCATTAATATTAGAATGAAAAGTCACAAATAACTATAATAGAAGTAAAAAGTTACAATCTTAACACTAACATAAAGCAGAATTAAAATAAAACAATAGCAAAGATATTGGACTATTTACATGGGTGTATTGAGAGAAGTGAGTCTTTGAATAGTGGATATTGAACCTTGGAACATGTCATCTAACAAGAATTGTGACTATCATAAGCAAATACTCATTATTATTATTTTTGATTGCTCCTGCTCATGTCTTACATTTTGGTTGCTAGGTATTCACCACTGATCAAGATTTCTGTGGTCATCCGGCATCTGTTCCATTAGGCTTCTATTCAGTTAGGTGGCTTTGGGCTGAGTCTGGCTTTGCTCTAGTTTTAGCAGGCTTGCAATCACACTCACATGCCTTTAATCATGCTAGTATCATATGCACCACCCCAGAGACCAGCTCCTTTTTGCAACTACTCAGGGACATAGGTGGCTCCCAAGTTGATGCCACATGATATCGTCATGGTATGGCACTGTAGATCTGGTTGCGTGAGGTCATCTTCTGGATCTGGTGAAACTTTCTCTTAACCCAGCATGCTAGCCAAATCATTAGCATAAGAGTGAGCAGCTGACCAATCAATACCACCACAATGGGATGGAACAATCTATTTAGTATATTATTCCCAGTATTTGACTTTCCAAGGAAAATATCCCACCATGAATGTTACCCTATGTTCTCTATTTCAGAGGCTAACGGATGGTGTTACATTAAAACCTAAGGGAATAGGTAATAGTTCAGGAGTGGATATGGATAGGTCATTGGAAACATACTGCATCATTGGTCTGGAATAACTAAAATCACATCCTGTAATCCTAGTGACATCACATAGACATAGATTTAAACCTTCAATTACTATAAACGGCATATTATTAGCAATAATAAAAGGACAGATAGTTCTAATACATAAACAAGAATGGGAATATGGAACAACTATACTACTACTATTATCATTAGAAAGATGAAAGGCACAGGTACCATTAAACATGCAATTATCATAATAACTTCCTAGCTTAATATCACATACAAAATAATTATTCCTCATCAATCCTATACAATAATATCTAATTGATCATTGACCAAATAAGCAAAAACAGGATCATGGTATGATAACATGAGATATCTTTCAGAGAGAAGCCATGCATCTGTACTGAGTATAGTAAAAGGTTACAATATTCATCTACTGTATTTAATGTGGTAAATCGATAGAGACAATAATCGTGTTTAGTGTACTTAGTAGGGCAGTCAGAAGAGATACCTTTTTATGTTTTGCACACAACTAATATTTCATTCAGGAGAGAGACCATCTATATGTACTGATTGTACTACAGAATAAACTAAAAAGTCAGAAACATTAACTATACTCATTGAATCTGATAGGTCATATAAAGAAAAACCTTTTTTCATGGTTTTGAATATATGCACATATAAATACATGACATTAAATGGCAATTTGTAGGACTTAATAAATATAAAATGGTAAGACAAGCCTTAGCTGAGCTATAATCAGAGTGTATAAACCATACCAAAATCAATACCTCTGACAATTAAACTCATATCATGCTATAGTTCCATTAAAGAGTGAGAATTTCTAGATATTAAGTAATTCAAGAAAACGTTTGGTATTTTGATTATTTATGTTTTCAAGATGTAAGTTAATATTTCCAATCATGATAATATTGTCATTGTTAACACAAGCGTTGGAGATGAATTCAGTGATCTCAACCTCTGCTGCGTTCCAATTACCAGGAGGTCAATGTAGTAGTAAAAGGCAAATGGATTTAGATAAAGAGTTATCTTTTATGGAACAATTTATTATTTCCAAGTTGGGAGATAGACTTTTATTCATCTTAGGATTTTGTTTGTGTTAATGCTTGTGTTTTAATGTTTTTTTTTATTTTTGGTTATGTTTGTAGTGATGTAATCCGCTGAGAACCTTGGATCGAGCAGAATAGAAAATACTTGAGACATGCTTTTTAAATATTGGGTGGTTAATTCATTTTGTTTCTCACTACTTATGTATTTTGTCTGTTTGTATTGTATGCAGTTACTGTATGCATATATTTGCACTCATTTTTTTCATGCTATATATTTATAGTTGGTGTTTTATTTGTTTTTATTTGTCTAAAATGTTTTTTTAAGTGCATTCTTAAATGATAAATTATTTATTATTTACTCTCTATGTTGTGCATTATATATTTTCTATTTGTTCTTTTATACAATTGTGTAACTTTTCTTGAAACATTGATTTTATATGTTTGAATGCAGATACATGACTCCTGAAGCAGGTGCTGTGCATCAAAACATAGGTCCATGTCGAGTCTGCTTGCACATTTATGATACTCGCCAATAAAATATCTTCAGCATAATTATAGGTCTCTGCTGTTGGATTGGAAGGATAATTGTACATCTCTACTTTTTCCTGTTTGGACTTTTCATGTAGGGTTGTTTCCTTTTTTTTTTGTTGGCCAGTGATAAAGAACCAGGGTGGCTTAATGTGTGCATAGTTTAGCTCCATCATTAACTGTTTCCTGGAAGTCTTCATGTGGTTTATTATTAATAACTACTAGAGGGAAGCACCGCTAAACAACAGAAACTCTGGAATGTTCATCTAGCCACAAACCTCAGAGTCAGTCTAAAAGACTATATTGTTCTGTCCTCTGACAGCCTTGCACTAGTGTAACCCTATGGGTTAAATTTGAAAAGATTACCTGGCTCCTTCTAGATCTGGTGTAGAGACAGTGAGCAGTGCAGTGAAGCTGAGTAGTCTGTGTGCATGCGCTGAGTGTTCCGCATGCTGATGGAACTCTCAGGAGAGTGACAAACAGCTCAGGCTGGCAGTTAGGAAGGAGCTGTATTTGTGAGAACATGTTACTAGGAAAAGTCTGGAAGAAAGTTGATGCTGAAGATCATCACCTGAAAGAAAAGGCGCCCACCGTTCAAGAGAGCCAGAGAGAGAAAACAAAAAGAGCAGCTAAGTGACTGAAACTATTTTAAAAAGTGCACATAAGAGAAAATAGTAAAGGAAACCTGAACAACAAGTGAGAGATAACTAAAAGAAGGAAAAAAAGAGTAGAGGAAAACTTACTTGTTGAGATCCTTGAAGGTCTCTGGAAATCTGAAAGACAGGACAAAGAATCTAGTTGTCACGTCTGTGGCCGTGACCACCCTCATACTTACCCTGTTTCTGGGAGTCAGTGGCTGTGCTGGCTTCTGCTTGTCTCTGTGTCTGTCTCTGTCTTAGTTTCTCTCTGGCTCTGTGTGCTGATTGCCCTACTGAATCTCACCTGTGTGGGCTTTGCCTCTTCCAAGATGGCTGCCGCCTCCTCCTCTTTGCCAGTTTCCAAGATGGCTCCCGCTGTTCCTTTCTATGGGGTGACTGCTTTGTGTGTCAAGCCTCTGTTTGGTTGCAAGGTGATTGCTGCAGCTGTGGCTCTGGTGTTGATGAGCTTTATTAGTGACTTGGAGACTACAGTCCTGGCCTTTGCATTGCCATTTCCTCCGCAGTGCCTTAGGTCCCGAGGTTAGTATGCTGTTAGCACCGTTTGCTTTCCTTGTCTTTTGCTTTGTGGGTTTCCAGCCCTTCTGTGTTATTGCTCTGTGGGTTTTCAGCCCTTCTGTGTTTATTGCTCTGTGGGCTTCCTACCCTTCTGTGTTTATTGCTCTGTGGGTTTCCAGCCCTTCTGTGTTATTGCTCTGTGGGTTTTCAGCCCTTCTGTGTTTATTGCTCTGTGGGCTTCCTACCCTTCTGTGTGTATTTGCTCTGTGGGTTTTCAGCCCTTCTGTGTTTATTGCTCTGTGGGTTTTCAGCCCTTCTGTGTTTATTGCTTTGTGGGTTTTCAGCCCTTCTGTGTTTATTGCTTTGTGGGTTTCCAGCCCTTCTGTGTTTATTGCTCTGTGGGTTTTCTGCCCTTCTGTGTGTATTGCTCTGTGGGTTTCCAGCCCTTCTGTGACCATTGCTTTGAACCTGCCTACTGCCAGAACCCGGACATTCCCTGCCTGTCTGCCTTGCCATCGCCTAGGGGCCAGGGGGCACTCCTGGACCTTCATTCCTGCGGTTCCTGTAAGTCCTACCGGCTGCCAGAACCTGAGGGCTCAACCCGAGGGGGAAGGCAGTCAAGTGTAGGTGAAGCCTGGGTCCAGTCCGGGTTCCAGTCCAGCGGGTTTCTCTCCTGTATGTTCCAGTCCGGTGGGGCCACTCCAGTGTGTCCAGTCCAGCGGGCCCCACTCCAGTGCGCACCCGTCCGGTGCGTTCCAGTTCTGAGTATTCCTGTGTAGAACTCCAGTCCGGGGTTCCTGTCCTGTCTTGTCTCATCTCTACCTTGTAGGTGATCTTGCCTGCCACTGCCGCTCCACGGTAGTGGCCCAAGGACTCACGAAACCAGTGCTCCCGGGGAAGAAGCCTGACAGTGTGCCAAGGTCCTCGTGCACGCGACAGAATGCAAAGGCCATGAGTCCGGCAAGATCATCCGCCCAGCGGGGACTACCGTCCATGTCCGAGTTCCTCACGAACCATCCGGAGGTAGTCCTTAATTTGTGGTCCGATCCCTATATCAACCCAATTTTTTCTGTGAATCGTTTTTTGACCCTCCGCGACTACCGGAAGAAACTTTTGTCTGATCCAACCCTGAGAGATACTTTGGAAGCGGCAGCTGAGCGAAAGCGTCTCCAGAGGTGTAGGGTCCGCCATAGCCCAGTTTCGGATATTGATCCTTTGACTCCGCTTTATGAATACTGCTACAGACTTCTCGAGGAGCCAGCCCTGCGGGATACTCCAGAAGCGGAGGCTGAACGAATACGCTGTGGAAGGCCCACGCTCGGGGCTTCCCAGCGGGTGGCACAGAACAATCAGGGTGCCCCTCGCAGTTCAGCTCCTGTTCGGGATGTCAAGTCCAGCCAAGCTCCTAAGCCGGTCCGAGGGGTACTTCCTACCAAGCCCCTGACCCCAGTTCAAGTAGCGCGGCCGCTTAAGAGCCTGAGTCCAGTCCAGGGGATGCTTCATACTGAACCTCCAATTCAAGTCCAAGTAACGATGCCACTTAAGGCTCCGAGTCCAGTCCGAGGGAGGCTTTCGATGGAGCCTCGGATTCCTGTTCGTGTGGTGCTCCAGGTCGAGCCTCCAGTCCTCGTTCAACTGGCACGCCCTCTGAAACCTCTGAGTCCAGTCCGTGGGGTGCTTCTGACGGAGCCTCAGATTCCTATGCAAGTGGCGCTCCAGGTTGAGCCTCCAGTCCTCGTTCAAGTGGCACGCCCTTTGAAGTCTCCGAGTCCAGTCCGAGGGAAGCCTTCGATGGAGCCTCAGATTCCTGTGCAAGTGGCGCTTCGGGTCAAGTCTCCGGTTCTTGTTCAAGTGACCCGTCCAGTCAAGCCACTGAGTCCAGTTCAAGGGGGGCTTCTAACCAAGCCTCCGATGCCAGTCCACAGGGTGGTTCAGGTGGCACCTCCGCTTCCAGTCTGGAGGGTACCTCCAATCAAGCTCCGAAGGCCAGTTCGAGTGGCGCTTCCGCTCGAGCCTCCGATCCCTGTCCAAAGGGTGTGTTCTGCCAAGCCTCAGTTAAAGTCCAGTTCGCGGGGCGCTCCCAGTCAAGCTCCTGAGTCCAGTTTGAGGGGCCCTGCCAGTCAAGCTTCTGATTCCAGTCCGGGTTCCAGTCCCGGTTCAACTCCTGTTCAGAATTCCTGTTCCAGTCAAGACTCTGATTCCAGTCCGGGTCCCAGTCCCGGTTCAACTCCTGTTCAAAGTTCCAGTTCCAGCCAGGATGCTGAGTCCGTTCCAAGTTCCAGTTCCAGCCAAGATGCTGACCCTGCTCCGAGCTCCAGTTCCAGCCAAGATGCTGAGTCTGTTCCAAGTTCCAGTTCCAGCCAAGATGGTGACCCTGCTCCGAGCTCCAGTTCCAGCCAAGATGCTGAGTCAGTTCCAAGTTCCAGTTCCAGCCAAGATGCTGACCCTGCTCCAAGCTCCAGTTCCAGCCAAGATGCTGACCCTGCTCCGAGCTCCAGTTCCAGCCAAGATGCTGAGTCCGTTCCTAGTTCCACTTCCAGCCAAGATGCTGAGCCTGCTCTGAGTTCCAGTTCCAGTCAAGCTTCTGACGCCCGCCTGGGTCCCAGGCCCGGTTTGCTTTTTGACTCTAGTCCAGGTCCCAGTCCCGGTTTGCTTCCTGAGTTCAGTCTGGGTTCCCTCGGAGAAGGGTGCCTTTTGAATGTGGTTCCTCTTGATGCTTCCAAGTTCCTGAGTTGGCCCAGCGGTGATTGGAAGGAGCCTCCTGTTGACAAGTTCCGCTCCTGTCTGCCAGTTTTGAACTTCTTTGTGACTTCCAGTCCAGTGATCCATGTCTGGGGGTTGAAACCGATCAGAAGGTTTCACCACAGTTACCCCTGGACACCTGACCTCCTCAGGGAGACCGAGAGGGGGGTCTTGAGGAGGGGGTACTGTCACGTCTGTGGCCGTGACCACCCTCATACTTACCCTGTTTCTGGGAGTCAGTGGCTGTGCTGGCTTCTGCTTGTCTCTGTGTCTGTCTCTGTCTTAGTTTCTCTCTGGCTCTGTGTGCTGATTGCCCTACTGAATCTCACCTGTGTGGGCTTTGCCTCTTCCAAGATGGCTGCCGCCTCCTCCTCTTTGCCAGTTTCCAAGATGGCTCCCGCTGTTCCTTTCTATGGGGTGACTGCTTTGTGTGTCAAGCCTCTGTTTGGTTGCAAGGTGATTGCTGCAGCTGTGGCTCTGGTGTTGATGAGCTTTATTAGTGACTTGGAGACTACAGTCCTGGCCTTTGCATTGCCATTTCCTCCGCAGTGCCTTAGGTCCCGAGGTTAGTGTGCTGTTAGCACCGTTTGCTTTCCTTGTCTTTTGCTTTGTGGGTTTCCAGCCCTTCTGTGTTATTGCTCTGTGGGTTTTCAGCCCTTCTGTGTTTATTGCTCTGTGGGCTTCCTACCCTTCTGTGTTTATTGCTCTGTGGGTTTCCAGCCCTTCTGTGTTATTGCTCTGTGGGTTTTCAGCCCTTCTGTGTTTATTGCTCTGTGGGCTTCCTACCCTTCTGTGTGTATTTGCTCTGTGGGTTTTCAGCCCTTCTGTGTTTATTGCTCTGTGGGTTTTCAGCCCTTCTGTGTTTATTGCTTTGTGGGTTTCCAGCCCTTCTGTGTTATTGCTCTGTGGGTTTTCAGCCCTTCTGTGTTTATTGCTTTGTGGGTTTTCAGCCCTTCTGTGTTTATTGCTTTGTGGGTTTCCAGCCCTTCTGTGTTTATTGCTCTATGGGTTTTCTGCCCTTCTGTGTGTATTGCTCTGTGGGTTTCCAGCCCTTCTGTGACCATTGCTTTGAACCTGCCTACTGCCAGAACCCGGACATTCCCTGCCTGTCTGCCTTGCCATCGCCTAGGGGCCAGGGGGCACTCCTGGACCTTCATTCCTGCGGTTCCTGTAAGTCCTACCGGTTGCCAGAACCTGAGGGCTCAACCCGAGGGGGAAGGCAGTCAAGTGTAGGTGAAGCCTGGGTCCAGTCCGGGTTCCAGTCCAGCGGGTTTCTCTCCTGTATGTTCCAGTCCGGTGGGGCCACTCCAGTGTGTCCAGTCCAGCGGGCCCCACTCCAGTGCGCACCCGTCCGGTGCGTTCCAGTTCTGAGTATTCCTGTGTAGAACTCCAGTCCGGGGTTCCTGTCCTGTCTTGTCTCATCTCTACCTTGTAGGTGATCTTGCCTGCCACTGCCGCTCCACGGTAGTGGCCCAAGGACTCACGAAACCAGTGCTCCCGGGGAAGAAGCCTGACAGTGTGCCAAGGTCCTCGTGCACGCGACACTAGTGTGTTGCAAAATTGAATGTATTTAAATGATTTATGTAACTAATATTTATATTTATCTGAAAATGCTCTCAATGTTTCTAGAGACTAAACTGATTTGTGTTGCAAACCTGTAATTGAAATACATATGTTAAATTTGCAAGTTGGTACGATTTCATTAGCATTTAAATATAATTCAAATAATTAAAAAAATATTTTCTTTTTATTGTTAAACTCCCTGGTTGGTGTTGAGTCATTTTGGGGAAACACTGTGACATATTTGGTACCATCATTGTAATACCTTGCTCTGCCACCAGGGGGTTTACACTAGTTTATAATGTGATTCTAAAATGTGTGTAATGCTTTTACTGTTATTCTCATTTCTAAGGATCTTCACTGTTGAAGTTTCCTTTGCAAAGATATGTGAGCAAGGCATTGTGTGTAATGTAGTTCACAGGCAATGCAATCACACTTGTCTGTATGAATAAGAACAGTTACCACTGGTTGTGAGGCTGCCCAGACCTCTTTTCTCTCTTAGCCAAGCCTGGCTCCTGTGTCTACCTGCTATCATTTCCTGTTCAGTCTTACTATCTCTGTCCTGAGAGGTCAGCCAGGTATGACCTTTCCTTCCAATCGAGAGCCATCCTCTAGGACCACCCCTTACTACCCGATGGCAGGCTCTGTCCCCATTGGTCTCTATCTGCTCCTCCCTGACCCTATGTGAGGCTCAACACCTCTTTGTCCCTTCAGCCATGAGGCATTCCACCATCTTGCTAGAGACATAGAGCATGCATCATCTTATTCCAGACAGCTCTGTCCTGCTGAAACTCCCTGCAATGAACTTGTTTTTTTACCTTGAAAATATCTCCTCCCTAATGAGATATCATACATTCCAGTCACCCAGCTTTGAACCACTTCTACCTGTTCAACTATCTTTCTCTCCTGCAGTAAAGCTACCTCTCCTCAGATCTCCACCTCCAACAGCTCTCAGATTACACAGCCTCTGTGCCCTGGAGCAGCACTTCTGAACATCTGATTGTGAGTAAATTATTTGTGATTTATTCAATAAAAGAGACTTCATAAAAATAATGGAGGCTCCAGGTGTGACTGGTGTGCCAAGGTTATACTCTAAGATATCATGACTTTACAGTAATAAGTCTATGAGAGTCTTAATACGTCTCTAATATTTTTATGAAGTCTCTTTTATTGAATAAATCACAGATAATTTACTCACAATCAGTGGAGTATTCAGTCTGATAAAAAGTTCCTTCTAATCAGGCCAAGCTGAAAAACTACTGATGTCTTTTGACAGTGTCTGCAGGTGTTGATCAAGGGAATCCCTGTCTGAAACACCTGACTTCCTTATAGCAAAGAATATTTTATCATCATCATTGTTGTCATCATCTGCATTAGAATTAGTGCTGTCTAATTCATCACTTGCATCTTCATTGTTATCATCATCATGCTGTCCAATTACAGAGAAGGTTTTCACAAAGTTAGAAGCATTGTCTGTTGCTTGTTGTTCTAACATTTTTTTTGTCTGATGGCAACTTCCGTTTATATATCTTTGAGAACTGCTGCAAGTACATCACATGTGTAGGAACCCTTTAGTCCAGTGGCCTTGTCTGGCCTTAAGACTAAAGCAGTGGTTCCCAAACCTGGTCCTGGAGGCTCCCCAGCCAGTCAGATTTTTATTATATCCACAATGAATATTCATGAGAGAGATTTACATGCAGTAGAGGCAGCACATGCAAATCTCTCTCATGAATATTCATTGTGGATATCCTGAAAACCTGACTGGCTAGGGTGCCTCCAGGACCAGGTTTGGGAAACACTGCTTTAGTCTTAAGGCCAGACAAGCAGACTATCAATCCAGTGGACAGTCACCCCAATGTAAAAATTTCCACGGGATGACCAGCAGTCTGTTGTGATAGAGACACATATCTGTTTACCAAGAATTGCTACTAGCTTCAGCTTCATCTCCACTTCAAAGTGACTAAACTCATCTGTTTGGCTGGAGACCAGTAACCAGTTCAATAACCACAGGCAACTCCACTGTTCTTATAGGCTTTATTCAGTGAACAGCAAAATTTAAGATGAAATGAGCCATTGTTTGTGAGACAAGGTTTACAATAGAATAATCCTTTTCCAGTTTTGCTGTTTCATGTGGTTTACTGAGAAATCATCATTTACATCTTGCTTCCACTTTTACTTTTAACTGCAGACATTAGATGTAACTGAGTAAAAGTAGTAAAAACTGGTAAAATTATTACTTTGGTAAAAGTACAAATAACTAATGTTTCCTGTACTTCTTTACAAGTAAAAGAGACAAAACTTTTACTTATGTACAGTAACTAATTACATTTATTAGTTACTATAGAACACTGGTCTTTGCAGGCTGGCTGTGCTGACACCATGTATAGGAGCAACAACAAGGGTATCTGAGAGGAGACTAATTGTTAGAGCAGTGGACTGAAAATGAGGAAAGCTGGAGCCAAATCTCACTGTCACTCTTTGTGATCTTGGGCGAGTCACTTCTACAGTCTAAAACTGCGAGACCTCAAGATGGGGAAATACCGAATGTAACTTTCCTAGAACTACAACTGAAAAAGGCAAGAGTTAAATCCAACATCACTTCAATTCACTCCCCAGTTGGAAGTTTGATTTCCTCAGGGCGTGGGAAATAATCTTGGCACATTTAAACCCTGCATCTAGCCTCTTGTATCAATAACAATGCTACAAACAGCATTCATACACACTCATGGACATATACAGCTGTGAGGTCCCAAAACGAGACTGACCTTTTTTAGTATGTTAGCATAACGGCAAACAGAGATGTGGCTGGCAAATAGATCAGCCATATAACAACATCCTTTTCTTTCTACAGCTGAGAGATTTAATAAAATCTCTCCCCTTTTCTCTCCTCACTGTTTGTTCTGTGCCTCCAGAAAGATTTCAGGAATTGCAGTGTCAAGCGGAAGCCACATAGCAGGATGTTTTCTTTGCAAGAAGGCATGCTGTGTAAATAGCACATCACTATTCAGCCTGCAGAAATAGGGTTGACATGACTGAAGTTGCTGCCAGTGAACAGCTGAGGAGTGATCGGCTTTCTCAATGATATATGGAGGTGACATGAGGGGGACCCAGCCCAGGCAAAACTGAGGCTTATCTTTCTGGGAAAATTCATTTTCATGACTAGAGGTTGTGAAAGGTGGTAGCTTTGCTAACTTTTTACCAAGATCATTTTACAATGCACATAACCAGCAAAAATTTCAAAGGGGGGGGGGGGGGGGGGAAGGTTTGTTTGGACATATGTTGTTTTTCAATCCGGTCTTCTCTGCCGCAAATTTATCAAAATGCATTTAAATGGATGCAAATGAGGTCAGTTAGTATTCCTTCCATTTCTCAAATGGAAGCACTGCAATGCGAAGAAGCAAATGCTGGCCTGATCGCTGAAAACTTAATACCTGCTCAGGGGTGGCGTTGAAGGTTTTCAGGAAAAGATTTCTTGCCAATTTGGCACATTAAACTTCGGATTTTGTACTCTTTCGTAAAGGGAAGGAAGTGTGTGCTGTAGTGAGAAACAAATGTGTGTGAGTCCAAGCAAAACAACAAAAAAAGAAAGCACACACCAGCACCTGTTGTCCTGAGCTTAAATATGAGCCTTTCAAAAATGTAAGTGCAAACTATTTTTGAAAGGCACATATTTATAGGCACAGAAGAACAACACCAAAGTGTGCTGGCTTTTATAGCTTTTTGTCTGGACATGTGAACAAGAACCGCGCTTTTTGTGCACGTGTGCCAGGCATGTTCCGCCTCTATTTTTAGTTTACTAGCATGAATTAAGCCTGCATATCATTGGCATAGAATTTCTTCTGTACATTGCTTCGCTATATTTCTGTGTTCATCCCGTGTTATTGGCTTTTGCATTATGTGCCTTAGCGCTGGGCTTTGAGTATCTGCCTCTAGGTGCAGCTGGTGCGGCCACACTGGATGCAAGGGAAGCTGGGGCACAACAATCATGGTCCATCCTTTGGCTTCCCTTACTGATGTCACCCAAGTGGGTGAGGTGGGACTGCAACAGGAGCAGTTTGGAGGGTGTCACACAGGGTGTATTTGCCACTTGTGACGCTCCTGGAAAAAGTTCTGGAAGGAGAGAATTCTTAAAGGACATGCAGCATCTTCCACCAAGCATCTTCCACCAAGCAGTATGCCAGCCTAAGAGAGATCTGGAACACTGGAAACAATCATGAGGGAACTGGGAGCTGGCATGCAAAGATGTTTGCTCTTCAGCTACTCCTACAGATCTGAAACTGTTGTTCTTAAGTCTAAAGTTTCTAAGATCCCTAGAGACACTATCGTCACAAGCAGGGTCTCTGAACTAATTAAAGAGAGCTCAAGTACACAAATTATTCATACACATAACAACCTCATACCACTTCATGGATATGCAAGACCCCCAAAACCACTTTGGAACACCTGGTCCTAATGTGATGGGGGCTTCATGCCCTCTGTCATCTGCTGGGCAGACTGGATGGACCGTTTTGGTCTTTATCTGCTGTCATCTACTGTGCTGCTATGTCTTCCATTCTCAGTCTCTCTCCTCTGTCTCTTCATGGCAGCTGGCTTCCCTCTCTTCCCAGACCTGAACTCATCATTTCCACAGCATGCTCAGGCTGGCCAGTTCCAAAAGAAGATCCCCACACTACAGTGCACAAAGCCGCAGTATGATCCATGGCACAAGCCCTTGGTGTCACTATAACTGGCTGAGAAACAGCACATGAGATGAGTGAGTAGGTGCAAGAAGAAACAAATTCTGCCATGGCTCAAATTCAATCATCTGGCCCTCCAAAGAAATCAGAATTTTTTTCTGAACTCTCAAGATTTGGACCAGCATAAACATTCTATCAAATAGGTGAAGATCAATGATTATTATTATTTTTTTTGTTTTGTTACATTTGTACCCCGCGCTTTCCCACTCATGGCAGGCTCAATGCGGAGGGCAATGGAGGGTTAAGTGACTTGCCCAGAGTCACAAGGAGCTGTCTGTGCCGGGAATCGAACTAAGTTCCTCAGTTCCCCAGGACCAAAGTCCACCACCCTGACCACTAGGCCACTCCTCCACTCAGCTGGATCCTGTTTATTTTAGGTTATGTGAACCAAACGATTTATTTTTTTATACTTCTGATGAATCTACAGGTAGTGAGGAAATCACATATTTTACATATACATAACATAGTAGATGACGGCAGAGAAAGACCTGCATGGACCATCCAGTCTGCCCAACAAGATAAACTCATATGTGCTAAGCTTTTAAAATTATTTAATCTAAGTTGCACAGCCTGATGTGAACCTAGCCAGCCAGCTTCCTGTACTCTGCATACAGCCCTGCCTACTTACCAGAGGGATGACCATGGCCCAGGACTCCAGCAACCTCTCCTCAGCTCTCTCAAGTGTGGGACTTGATTGTTCAGCACTTAAAGAGGTAGCCCCCCCCCCCTCAAAAAAGTCATCTTTAGTCCCCTGTACAAGAGAAAGCAGCTAAACCAGGCAGACCAATCAAAAATATTTTGCTCATTTTTTGACGCTGCCTATAGCTCCAAGAAGGCCAAGGTGGGAGAGGCACCCACAAAGGGGTGCAGAAGGGCAAATGTGGACCCACAACCCCTGCAGCAAGGGCGCCACAGGAACTGAACCATAGAACTAACTGACTGTGGAGTCATGCTCATGTTCACCAGTCTGATCTGCAAAGCAGGAACCTGGGAGCAAGGCCATTAGGCTTGACCAAGCTGTGCAGTCTTAACCTGCATAGGTGGAAGCTAAGCCAGGGACCAGGAGCTCCAGCATGAATGACCTATCATCTGCTGTTAAGTAGAGAAAATAATGGGATTTTCCCACAAAGTACCAGTCCCTAGTACCATTTTACTTGGGGGAGGGGGAAATCAGTTTTTCTGCTTTCATCTGCTGGTAGGCAAGGAATAGAACACTAGTTAGGATTATACAGCCTGGACTCCAGGAAAGTAAAGTTTTGGAGAAATAAGTAGGGATCATAATAACATAAAACTAGCCATACTGGGTTAGACCAATGATCCATCTAGCCCAGTATCCTGTTTTCCAAACACTGGCCAAACCAGGTCACAAGTACCTGGAAGAAACCCAAAATCGTAGCAACACTCCATACTACAAATCCCTGGGCAAGCAGTTGCTTCCCATGTCTGTCTCAAGACTATGGACTTTTCCTCCAGGAATTTGTCCAAACCTTTTTTTAAACTAGAAACACTGTTACCACCTCCTCTGGCAAAGAATTCCAGAGCTTAACTATTCATTGAGTGAAAAAATATTTCCTATATGTTTCTGCTCAGTGTTAATATGTATATACCAGGATTTTTGTTGTGTGACGGTTTAAGAAATCTAAAAGCCAAATTCCAAAACATGTTATTATGAAAAAAAGGCAAAACTGCAAATTTAAAAGAAACATGAAAGAGCATCCAAAGTTAAATTACATACAGAGGAAAGGGGACCTATATAGTTAAAATGTCTGACAACACTGGTCCATGCTTTAAATGAAAGCATGTATAAAATGTCAAAGTTTCAAAGGACTTTGTTAGATTTATAAATGTGCAGGATATTATTTGAAGTTAATAAATTCATTCACTGCGTGCATCCTCAGCTAACTACACTAATTTCATGGAACAAAAAGAAAAGTATTACATTTTTGCTGCACAGGAACATCAAAGAAAGTTAGGTAATCCCCATATGGCCTACAGAAATTTGGGCTGCAGGTGGATCCTGATTCCAGCTGCTGTCCATGCGCAAGGATCTTGATGGCTACCACAGGTAGCTTCTCTTTCCAGTCCTTTGTTTGCATTGTCTCACCACAATTTCTGTTCTGAATTTAGGTTTTAATTAGGGCTGTACACTTAACGCATTATTATCGCGATTAACAAGTTAAGGGGGCCTTTTGAAACAGGCTAATAAATCAGAAGACAAAAGGCCAATTTGGTTCCAAGCAATGCAACTTTTATTGCTAGCAATTGTACAGCACTGAGTCGTCTCAGGATACTGTGTGTCACTCATCATCAGACACTTACATTTATACTTCCCTATTGGGCCTGCGCATTAGGCCCCTTACACATCATAATTGGCATGCGCAGTAAACATTTGTAGTTCTTACAGTACACGTTTGTAGTTCTCAGTACGTACACACGTCATAACACTGAAATGATACTGGCAGAAAAAACGAAACTTAGCAGCTTCTTCTACACACACACAATGCTCCTTTCTAGCATAGGAGATAAGGTTCGTCTGGCTCAGAGATGCAGGGCGGGGGTGTTAGCACCCTCCAAGGCCACCTATTCATGTGGCACCTACGTGCAAGCTGATCTTGTATAAGCCTTGCTACTACAGTTACAGTTACAAGCTATATGTCTAATAGCCCTGCATTCTATCTTACATTAGTAAACAGTAAAACTGGGTAAGGCACAAAAGTCCAGTGCATTAATAAAGTGTGGCTAAAAGCCAAAAGCAGAGGTAGAATGCATAAGTATAAGTCCATCAGTAGGCACAAAACATGAGGTTGTTCTGTTGGTCAGTAGTATCCGGGTAGTATCCGGTGCTCCACTCCTACAATTCCCCCCTTTTGATACTAGACAATCATCCTGATGGAGAGTATCATTCCCAGAATCCTGAAAGGGAAGAGAGAGACAAGAAACATTAGCAAGTAGGCGACGAGGAGCCCTAAGCCCTTGCACAGCCGCTGGTTACTTCGCCGGGGTTGAGACGGAGGGCCCCTAGTGGAATCCCCCCCCCTTTGTAGCCGGTCTTGTGCTGGCACAAGGGTATTGGCTCAAGAATTGACTCAGGAGGACAGTCGTCAGCATCATTCACAAGATTCTGCTTCATCAGACTGGGGAATGGGGGAGTACATCTGGAGAGCCATAAGTTGGGCAGCAGCCCGGCGGTCAGCGATACTTTCCATGGTGGAGCGGAGACACCTGAAAACTAAGGGGAGAGACAAAGGAATTAATAGGCAGGACAGCAAAAACAGGCCCCCCATGACGAGGAGGCCCTTTAGGCTTCCCGAGGTCGGCAACCAGCTGGTTAGGGAGGAGGTCCAATCCCAAGCGCTGTTCCAGGTTTGGACGGGGACGTGAGCCAATTTAACCATCCGGTCAGTTATCTCTCTGATGACATGACTCTGGTCATCAATCTGTAAGCAGCAATTACTGAGGTTAAATTTGCCGCACACCCCCCCTTCCTGGGCCAAGAGGTAGTCAAGAGCTAAGCGGTTTTGGTACACTGCGGTGATGAGCTTAGTGTTCTGGCGGGCTAGGATGTTGAGGGCAAAGGCCGAATCGTTGGTAAGGATTTCGAGCACGGCCTGTAAGCGGATAATGCGATTCAGCATGTAGATAGGAGTACGGTATCCATATGTACCATCTTCAGCCCACGTGGCCGGTCCATAGTAATGAATGATACGTTCTGGCGGCCACTCATTGTCCTTCCAGTCTCCTATCTGGACTTTGGGTTTGGTGTCTGGAGGGGACCGTTTACGTCTGCCAATGTTACCAGGTCCCTTTTCCATGTAGAGGGGGATACCTAACGTCTCGCCGACGCGCAGGGGCAGAAGGAAGAAACTAGGACGTACGGTGCCCAAGAGACAGGTACCGTACCAGCGGGCCGGGAGCTGTTCATAGGCCCGGCGGCCGCAAATGTAGTAGTAGCCCTCCGGGGCTACCCATTTAAGAGAAGCGTTCCCTCCGTACGTCCACGTTGTGTTCAAGGTGGGTTCAGTCCAGATGGGCTCCGGGGCGGGTAGGTTGTCCGTCTGCCACCAGGTATTCCTGCTTCCATTAAACTGGAGGACCCCCGTGCAAGCGGAATCTCCCACTGGTACAGAATAACGCTTCGATGGCGCTCGGCTAGCGCAGAGGGTACCTATGATATTGGTTCTCAGGGCCCATTCGTAGGGCCTCGGACGCCGGGGAAAGGTTATGTTGGTGGTGTTGAGAGCGTCCCACATATGCTGGCGGATCTCCTTCGCTTCCCAGGGCCATTGTTCACCCATGTCGGTGCCTCCACAAACGAAACAGTTGGCAATTCCCAGGGAGAGGGCAATATTTTCGGCCAGGTTGAGGAACATGTTCCGAGCTTCGGGAGAAATGGGGAACTTAGTCGCTGCTTCCTCAGCGCGAGCAATTTCGTCGAATACATCCTGGTACCCGACAACCGTGGTCTGATAGTGGGTGGGTATCTTTTGCTCAAGGCTCTGGCTAATGGTGATGAAAGTGATAGGGTCCGTCCCGGCCCCATCGATGCCAAATCCCCAAGTCTGTCTCCAGGGGCTTTCCGGTCCCCTCAGTGGCCATTCAAGGAGCACGGTGTTATCGGAGCCCCTTCGAATTTCACCTAGGCCCGGACATCCAGGGTAACCGCCTCCGGTGTAGGCACACACTCGTTCCCAGCCCGAGGTTCGGGTATCAGCGGCACAAGGTAACCAAGACCAAGGAGACCCATATCTTCCGTCCAAGGTAAGGGTGCATACATACTTGTGATCATTCGCGTAGGCCTTGCGCCAGGCTAGACTTCCGCACTTGTGGGACCAGGGATGTCTATCGATAGCAACACAGACGTCAAAGGTAAGGGTGGCCACAGTCTGAGTTCCACCGGCCATAATACGGGTCGAATTCACGTAATACAGGATACCATCTCCCTGGACTCCCATAGACCCGACGTATTGGGGAAGGCCCACACTGAGGGTGACATTGTAGTATCGTGGCTTGACCGGACTGTGGCAGATCGTGATATTGCCCTGGAGACACCTGTGAAATTGCTGGAGGCCAGCCGGGGTTATGATGGCACAAGCCGGAAGGAGCCGACAGTCGCCTTCCGGGGGCTGCGACTGGTGGATGAGGGTGGTAATCAGGTGATATCCCCCCTCTATACGATGGCGCACCAGGCGCAAACATTCAGTGCAGTTCTGACTTAAGGGAAGAGGCTGGCGGAAGGATAGGCAGAGGAAGAACAAGAAGATTGGATACAGCATCATAGGTTTGGGGGTAGGTATCCCAATTTTTGAAACAAGAGAATGATGAGCCCCAAGATGAAGGCTGCAATAAACAGGGAACCAAAGACGCAGTGGGTCCAATAGCTGAGTTTCTGTTGCTGGGTAGGCATGGATCCGTTGGTTCACGTCTTTCTTAGGGTCAGCCGTAGTGGAGCGTCAGGATGTTGATGAGCAGTCCAAAGCTTGGGGGTGCTACTAGTGGGAGCAGCGGGCTTCAGTCTGGTCCAATGTATCCACACTGGGCTTCCTGCAATTTTAACAGCGGTTGGGGTCGTTAGGAGAACAAGGGAGGGCCCTTTCCATTTGGGCTTCAGACAGTCAGATTCATCCCACTCTTTTACCCATACTTCCTCCCCTACCCTGAACCGATGCGTAGGACTAGTGAGGACCAGAGGAGCTACTCTCTCAGTGTACTGCTGGATATCCTGCACTACCTCGTGCAAGGCTTTCATCTGTTTCACTAAGGAATTCTCACCCTGTATCTGCAAGGAATCGGGAAAAGAGGGTAATGGTGGTGGCCTGGCATACATCATCTCGTAAGGAGTAAGGCCTGTAGCCTTGGGAGTGCACCTAAGATGCAGCAAGGCCAGTGGGAGCAGGTCTGGCCATTTGGCTTTGGCTTCTTGGCATAGCTTGGCTAGCTGGTTCTTCAGGGATCGGTTAGCTCTCTCCACTATTCCACTGCTCTGGGGTCTCCAGGCACAGTGCAACTTCCAATCGAGGCCCAGTCTCGTACTGAGCTGTTGAGTTACTTCACTGGCAAAGGCAGGCCCGTTGTCGGAGTTTATCTGCTTGGGGAGACCGTATCTGGGTAAGATATGATGAATTAGTAAGGAGGTGACTTCCTTAGCCATTTCCGTTCTGGTGGGCTGGGCCTCAATCCATCCGGTGTAGGTACACACGGCGACGAGGATGGCTTTGTAGCCCCGGGCTGGGGGCATATGCGTGAAGTCAATCTGGCAGACATGGAACAGGGCTAGTGCCTCGGAGAACATGTCCTGGCGTAGGACCGGGCCCCGTTCTTGGGTTGTTCCGAGCACAAGTTACGCATTGGCTGGAAGCATTTTTAGTCCACAGTGACAGCTTGTTGATGTAGTAGGTCTTCTCGAGTAGGCGCCCCAGAGCGTCCCTGCCCAGGTGGGTGCGGTCGTGAGCCTCCTTGGTCACCGTCCAGGCCAAGGCTTCGGGTATCCATATGCGCCCATCCTGTAGTACCCACCAGCCAGTGCGTGACTCCAGGCCCTCTTGCCGGGCCCACTCAGTCTCTTGTGGGGTGTAGATAGGGGTCTCTGTGGGGAGGTGAACGACGAGTACAGGGTCGGAAGAATGAGAAGGGTAAGGGAGCTGACTCGCCCTTTTTGCGGCATCATCCGCTCGTTGGTTTCCCCGGGCAATAGGGTCCGTCCGGCCTGTGTGGGCCCTGCAGTGCATTACAGCCACCTTCTTAGGTTTCCATACTGACTCGAGTAGTTGACAGATTTCAGTGGCGTTTGCGAGTCCCTTCCCTTCAGCGGTTAGATATCCTCTCTCTTTGTACAAGGCCCCGTGCACCTGGAGGGTGAGGAAGGCGTATTTGGAATCTGTGTAGATGTTAACAACCTTTCCTTCAGCCCACTGGAGGGCTCTGGTGAGGGCAATTAGTTCCGCCTTCTGGGCTGACGTTCCGGGCGGCAGAGCCATAGCCTCGATCACGTGGTCCTCAGACACAACAGCATAGCCAGCTCTTCGACTTCCCTCTATTACTTGGCTGCTTCCATCGGTAAAAAGGGTGATGCCCCCTTGCCAGGGTTGGTCCTTCAGGTCAGGTCTGCTCGAGTGCACAGTGGCCATTACCTCCTCACAGTCGTGGAATGGTGGTTCAGGGGCCAGAAGGAGAGTAGCGGGATTAAGGTTAGTTGTGTCCAGGATCCGCACCTCCGGATTTTCGCACAGGAGGGCTTGGTATTTAACCAATCGGGAGTTGGTCATCCATCTGGGTCCGTGGCTCTCGAGTAGGCCGCGGATGGTGTGGGGTGTAGTCACAAAAAATGTTTGGCCAAACGTGAGTTTATTGGCCTCGTGTATCAGCAGACAGGCCGCCGCAATGCTTCGGAGACAGCCCGGCCATCCTCGTGCCACGTTGTCCATGCCCTTGGAGAGGTATGCTACAGGGCGTTGCCAGGTACCGACCAGTTGGGTGAGGACTCCAAGTGCCAATCCCTTCTTTTCGTCGATGAGCAAGTAGAACGGCTTGGTCACGTCTGGCAGTCCGAGCGCTGGTGGGGCCACAAGGGCCTCCTTGAGGTCCTGAAGGGCTTTCAATTCGTGTTTTTCCCACTGGAGGTTTTGGCCCTCGAGTTCAGGTCCTTTCAG
This sequence comes from Microcaecilia unicolor, assembly GCF_901765095.1. NCBI lineage: Eukaryota > Metazoa > Chordata > Amphibia > Gymnophiona > Siphonopidae > Microcaecilia > Microcaecilia unicolor. The sequence goes on along the minus strand of NC_044031.1, from coordinate 342,461,230 downwards.
CTTGGCGTACAAATCTTGGGTCAGGACAGCGAAGTTGATGACCCAGATCCGGCAGTATCCAGCGGCTCCGAGGAGTGCCCGCAATTCCTTCTTATTCGCAGGAGTGGGTTGGTTGCGAATGGCTTGGGTTCGGGGGATACCGAGCCTTCGGGTTCCTTCTCGGAGGCGAAACCCCAGATACTCGACTTCGATCTCGCATATCTGGGCCTTTTTCCGGCTGGCTCGGTACCCCTGGGCTTCCAGGGTTCTCAAGAGGTATAGGGTAGCTTCTGCACAGTCCGTGTACGTTCCACGGGCCAACAACAAGTCATCCACGTATTGGACGACCGGCCCGTACTCGTCCTGGTACGTTTTCAGGTCCTGGGCAAGTTGGTCACCAAAGAGGGTGGGCGAGTTCTTGAACCCCTGGGGAAGCCGGGTCCATGTAAATTGCTGCTTATTCCCAGTCTGTAAGTCTTCCCACGTGAAGGCAAACAACTTCTGGCTGTCAGCGGCGAGAGGGATGGAGAAGAAGGCGTCCTTCAGATCAATGACACTATACCACTTGGTCTCGGCTGGCACTTGGGCAAGGATGGAGTAGGGGTTCGGTACGAGGGCAACTATGTCGGCTACCTGGTTGTTGACTTTCCTCAGGTCTTGGACGGGTCTGTACTCTGATGTTCCTGGCTTCTTAACGGACAGCAATGGGGTGTTCCACGCGGATCTGATCGGTTTAAGGACCCCTTGTTGAAGGAGTTTCTGTAGATGAGCTTGCATACTATTCCGGGCTGCATAAGGGATGTGGTACTGTCCTTGGTTGACGACTTGAGCATTTGGTTTGAGTTCAATCCAGATGGGGATAGCGTTAACGGCCAGTCCTCCGGGGTTCACTTCTGCCCATACATTAGGCACCTCATCCATTATGGCCCGTCTCTGCTGAGCGAAAGGGGTGTTCTGGTCATACCGACAGTCACCAGTCCCTACAGTTGGGGGAACGTGTAGTCTCCATTCTTCTCTCACAGGGCAGACAAGCGTTACTGGCCGGTCTTCAAAGTGAGCTTCCACTTCACCCGTGGTCTTGAACTTCAAGGTGGCCTGGAGCTTACAGAGTAGGTCTCGACCAATCAAGGGGACTGGGCATCCAGGGATGTGTATGAACTGATGGGACACCATCGTCCCTCCGATCTGGACTTGGCGTTCCTTGAGGAGGGGAGCTGTAAGTGATTTCCCGGAGGCCCCCACAATCGGTATGGTTTCTTTCGTGGCCGGGGCTATGGCTGTGGTGATAACAGATCGCTGGGCCCCTGTGTCCAGTAAGGCCTTCATTGCTTGCGTCCCCACCCGGATTTCCACCAGAGGGTCAGTGGGGACTCTGCCCTCCCGGTCCCTTCATGTGGTACGGTCTCGGGTGGCGTCAAGGGCCATCTGCCATTCCTGTCGGTCATCTCGTCCTCGACCTCCTCGGCCTCGGCCCCGGCCCCTCCTGGGAGCCCCTGTGCGGTCGTCAGTCTCCTCCTCTCTCGTGCGGTCCCATGACTCCTCCTCCCTCGTGCGGTCCCGTGGCTCCTCTGGGCAGTCAGCCCACCAGTGCCCTTCTTGCCGACAATTTGCACACTGGTTACGTCCTATGGGGGACCGTGTTCCTCTTCCCCTTCTGGCCCTTCCCCGTGGCCTGGACCTCAGGCGTTCTTCCAGCACCGTGGCCAACACATCTGCCTTCTCCCGCATCCGTCTGGTTGATTCCTTCCGGGCCTCCGTCTTCTCCTCTTGGTCGCGATATCCGAATACACGATCAGCTATGGCTTTCAGTTGGCTGATGCTCATCCCTTCAAACCCCTCCGTTCTCTGCAGCTTTCTCCGTATGTCCGGTGCTGACTGACTGACAAAACTCATAACCACGGTTGGAAGGTTCTTGGGATCTTCGGGGTTAATCGGACTGTGCCTTCTAAATGCCTCCATAAGTCGCTCAAGAAAGTCCCCCGGGCTTTCGTCCTTCAGCTGGACTACACTGTGGATTTTCCCCATATTTGTAACCTTCTGCTTCCCCTTCTTTAGGGCTGCCAAGTACGCCTGTTGATACCGGCGGATAAGGGTTTGGCCTTCAGCGGTTCGATAATCCCACGCAGGGGCAGCGATGGGCGCCTCCGCCTCTATTAGGTTCTGTAAGTTAGCATGGGCGGGGTTCGCATCCCGGACGGCTTGTTCCATATTCTGTTGTAAGAGGCGGCGTTCTTCAGTGGTCAGAATGTGGGCGCTCAATTGCCTAAGGTCACCCCAAGTCGGATTATAACTGTATATAATGCCTTCCACTAATTCTACCAACTGCTCGGGTTTCTGGTCGTAAGATGGCCCATGCAATTTCCAATTGTACAAGTCGGCACTGGAGAAGGGCACGTGACTATAAACTGTCGATTCAATGGGCTGGCCCCCCTCTTCTGCCGGGTTAGGGGTAAAAGTGGTAGATAATCGGACTGGGTATAGATTGGTGGGCCCCCCCTTTCGACTAGGAGGGAGGGCCTTTTGCGGACTTGATTGGGGAAATCGAGTGATGTTCTTCACAACCCGTCTACTCTTCCGTGTGGTTGCGGGGCCAGTTGACTCAGGTGAGGCGGGTCGGGAAGTCTGTCCAGCATCCGACTCTGACTCGGAAGCCTCAGCGTTATCCGGGCCCTCTGCCAGGCCCGCAAAATCGGGGTATATGGGGGCGTATGGAGGTGGCGCAATATCGTCTTAGTATGCCTCCGCTGTAGCAAGTATCGGGGCCTTCGAAGGCACCTTTTCGGGCAAACCCTGAACTTTCCCTTTTGTTTCCTTCGGGGGTTTCATTCTAGAAAGTGTGTTGGTAGTACTGGGCGTGGTCCCTGCTGTAGCAATGGTAGCACGGGGCGTGGTCTCAGTGGCTTCAATGCTAGGGGCGGTCGGCCTTATGGGGGCGGTCCCTGTAGCCTTCTTCACGGCAGCGGTTGCCGAGCTTTGGAGAGCGAAGGCATGGGTCGGCAGGGCTTTAAGTTTAGTTTTTCGGCCCTTTCTCTGCTTTACCACCATGAGGGCGGCTTTTTCTACCTTCCGTTGGGCCCAAGCCGGCGGATCCCGGACAACGTCCAACCACGCTTCTATGTATGGAATGTCCTCGGGACAGCCTGGGTTCCCCTCAACTATAACAATATTCATGACCGCCGCCACCTTTTCATATTCAAATGACCCTCCCGGGGGCCATTCAGCAACTCCTAGCCCTGGCCACATAAATTGACATCGCTGTATCATCCCAGCCCTACTACACTTATCTTGATCGAACACTTCGCTAAAGTGTTCCATCATTAAATCTAGCGGTGTGGACCCACCCCCGCCCATCCTAACCTGAGTGCCAAAGGACAGGTGACGGACAAAGGGGGAAAGGGATGGTGGAGGAGTAAGGAGTCTCGTTCCACCGGACACAAAAGGGTCAACACTCGGCCTGACCAGAACGCGGTCGCCCGGCCTGGAAATGCAAGCCCATTCACACACTTTCATACGCCACAAGAAACCCCCCGTTCGCCGTTCGGTTTCGTCGCCGGAGCCTAGTGAGTTTCGGGACCTAGTCCGTATTAGTCACTGGCTAAAAGAGGGTGATCATGCCTCTTCTTCGGTCCTTACTGGGCCGGTCACTACGTAGAGTATACTCGCCTGTCCGCCGGGGTCGCAGGCCGCGCCGTCGTACGCTTCTCTGAAGTAGGAAAAGATGCCTTGCCGGAACCACACAGCCCCCCTTGCAGTCAGGCGGAATTGATCGGCCCTCCTCCGGGAGATGGACGCTGAAATCAGTGGTGGCCACTCACCACCTTCTCGGGAGGGGATCGATGATCCGGCCCGACCGCACTGGGGGAGGGGAAGAATATAATCCGATTTCCCTTTTGTACTCCTGGCTGGCTCGCCAGATGAAACAGGCTAATAAATCAGAAGACAAAAGGCCAATTTGGTTCCAAGCAATGCAACTTTTATTGCTAGCAATTGTACAGCACTGAGTCGTCTCAGGATACTGTGTGTCACTCATCATCAGACACTTACATTTATACTTCCCTATTGGGCCTGCGCATTAGGCCCCTTACACATCATAATTGGCATGCGCAGTAAACATTTGTAGTTCTTACAGTACACGTTTGTAGTTCTCAGTACGTACACACGTCATAACACTGAAATGATACTGGCAGAAAAAACGAAACTTAGCAGCTTCTTCTACACACACACAATGCTCCTTTCTAGCATAGGAGATAAGGTTCGTCTGGCTCAGAGATGCAGGGCGGGGGTGTTAGCACCCTCCAAGGCCACCTATTCATGTGGCACCTACGTGCAAGCTGATCTTGTATAAGCCTTGCTACTACAGTTACAGTTACAAGCTATATGTCTAATAGCCCTGCATTCTATCTTACATTAGTAAACAGTAAAACTGGGTAAGGCACAAAAGTCCAGTGCATTAATAAAGTGTGGCTAAAAGCCAAAAGCAGAGGTAGAATGCATAAGTATAAGTCCATCAGTAGGCACAAAACATGAGGTTGTTCTGTTGGTCAGTAGTATCCGGGTAGTATCCGGCGCTCCACTCCTACACTTTTACAAAGCCGCGCTAAAATTTTTAGCTCACAGTAAACGCTGAGATGCCCCCTATATGTTTAACTCACATTCAGATTTTAACATGAGTTAAATTAGCACTTTGCCAAGTCTCTCTCCCTTTTTATTTTTCCTCCCTTACCTCTCCAATCTCCCTCTCCTTTGCTCGCTCCAAGCCTATCTCTGTAACAGGGCGTTGTGTCAGAGGGGGCAGAACTTCCTGTTACAGAGGCTTCGGGGGGGGGGGGGGGGGAGGTTGAGGCAGGGAGAAGGAGCTGCTGGGCCAAGGAGCTGCTGTGCCACAAGAATCTGCTGCATGCAGGGAGAGGGAGCTGCCAGGTGAGACCCACAGGTCCGTGGGGGAATGGTAGCCCTAGAAGAAGTGCTGGGAACCTCTGGCCGAGATAAAAAAGAGAGAGAAAAAAATATGACCATGTTTGGGGGAGGGGGTCCGCTACAGGAGAAAAAGGAAAAAAAAAAAAGAGAGAGAGAGAGAGGTATATATGTTGGGGGTGGGGGTGGGGAGGAAGAGTGTTAGATGAACAGGTACTGGAAATAGGGGTTAGAAGAATTATGTTTAAATCTTTTTTATTAGTTGAAGCTGATAAAGTGAACAAATACTTGTCAAGGAAGTTACCTACAAGAATTGTCATCCAACAAATTATGATCAACATATCAGATTACAATGTGGCATTTATATTTTCTCCCTGCCCCACCCTCCTGGTACCTGCTGATATTCCTTGTACATTGCCACACACTGATATTAACAAATCTAACAAAAACAACAACTATCAATCGTCTGGCTAGATTACTGTAGAATAGACACTCATATATTATCACTGCAACATGTGTAAGTTACCTAAACAATATTAACCATAAGGTGTATCCCCCCCCTGTCCTCCTACCCTACCTGTCCCTCCTTCTGCCCCTTACCCCCCCTAATTCTCCCTGCGAGTTCAACAATACGTGTTGTTCGGGTCTTTCAATGGTCAGATGTCTGACGTGATGGTACCTATCATTACATCCTATATACCTGAAAGGACAACCAGAGTGATGTGATCCCTCCTAGCAGGAAGTACTATACAACCTGCGCCACTGTCGACAGACTCTCCGCTTAGTGACAGGACTTACAGGGCACCGGAAAGGAGTCAGAAATTCAGCAATATACTTCACGCTCTGGATGGGAGAGTGACCCAAAGCGCCTCCCACTGTGCCCTGAACCTGAGGCTCGCAGGACTTTCCAAATCAGGCACTCCACATCTGTCTATTCTCATTTGTCTCACTAACTGCGAGCGCCATACCTGCAGAGGGGGTGTTTCCTTCGCTCTCCAAAATTGCAAAATGGTGGTTATTCCAAAATATATGGCCATCTTTGCAAATGCCCTGAAGCCCTCCGGGGGGTCTGTAGTGTACTTGAAAATGTTAAATAATACTAAAGGTTCCCAGACAAAGGTACAGTTCCATAATTGGTCTACCCCCCTAGTGACCTGCCTCCAGAACTGCTCCACATAGGGACAACTCCAGAACATATGCCCCAGAGAGGCTGCACCCTGATTACATTTTGGGCATGTTCCCTTGACAGCGAACCCCGCCCTCTGCACTCTGTGAGGAGATATATGTGTTCTGAGCAGCCACCGATATAGTCTGTGGTATGGAGAGCCGCTGTTTGTAGATAGATTTCAAAAATGACCTACACTCCTCCTCAGTAAGTGTACAGTCCAAATCCCTTGACCACTCCCATGCAAGCCGCCAGAAATCTAACTCTACTGTAGTGTCCTTAAGTTGTTGGTGGTGGAATCTCAGTGGGACTGGAAGCTGTGCTCCCAGAGTAAACTCTTCTGAGAGAACCTCCAACACATCTTCCGTAAGATCTGTCCACTCTAAGGAGGCTACATAATGGCTCAACTGGCAATACGCAAATCGATGTGTCAAAGGAATCTTGTACCGGGACTAAAGTTCCGAGTATGCGAGAATTCGTCCCTCTTCTGTTATTATGTGTGCCAGATACACAATCCCCTTTTTTACCCATCTGCTAAATATACTAACCCCCTGGTCTGGGATAATGCTGGGTTGTCGCATATTGATAGCCAAGGGGATACGCGGGAGGAGAAATGATAGCGTCTACACACCAACCTCCAAGTTTCCCTGAAAGATTTAAATAATGGGTGTCTCTGAAATGCCGCAGTAGGCAGGGGAGTCCCGGAGTGGAGCAAATGACTGAAATGTGTATCCGAGAACACCGAGGTCTCCACCAACGTGATGGAGAAATCAGATGTCCCCCGGTACCAGTCATTTATATGTCTCATAGAGCTTGCGATTGCCAGAAATTTGATATTTAAGAGCCCCATACCACCCCCCTCCCTTGGGGCCGCTATCTGGTGATAAGGTATTTTGGGTTTCTTCCCCTGCCACAGGTAAGTTTGTATTAAGCGCTGCAACAGCTTATCATCTTTGTGCTTCAAGAAGAGAGGTAGTTGTTGAAAGACATATAGCCACCTAGGGGCGACCACCATATTGAATAATGCTATTCTACCCCAAATGGTAAGTGGCAATTCCCTCCACATTGACAATTTGCTTCTGGTCATCTCTATCAATGGGACTATGTTATCTCTGTACACCCCTAAGTATTTCATTTTTGTTGTCTCCCATCTAAGTGGAGCCTCCCCCTGCCAGTGTAATTTGGTACCAGTATCCATAGGCATCGCACAAGATTTGGAAAGGTTAAGGCTAAACCCCGACAGCAGCCCATATTCCTTGATCACTGTCAAAGCTGCCCCAAAGGACTCTTGCGGGTTGGTTAGCACCAAGAGGACGTTGTCGGCATAGGCCAGAGCTTGGACCTCCTGCCCTTCCAACCGCACTCCACTGATCCTTGGGTCGGAATTTAAAAGACGTAATAGCGGTTCCAATGTTAGGTCGAACAGGAGTGGGGACAAGGGGCAACCCTGTCGCGTTCCCCTACCTATCTGGAACCTCGCTGAGAGACCCCAATAGCTGTTGTATGCGCTTCCATGTCAGTATATAGAGCCTCAATTGCTTGCTTTATTCCGGCGGGGATTCCTATCCAATCCAGCATATAGAACAAAAAGTTCCACCCAACCCTGTCGAAAGCCTTGGTAGCATCGAGGCTCACCAAAATCCCGGGAGTTTCACCAAACCGGCACTGAGCCATTGCTAGTAAAATTCTCCGAATATGCAACATGGAGTGCCTTTTGGGGATAAATCCCACCTGTGCAGGCTCAATCACACTGGGTAAACAAGTGTTGAGTCGTGTAGCCAAAATCTTTGCTAATAGCTTGATATCAACATTAATTAATGAGATAGGCCTGTATGATTCTGGCTCTTCTACAACTTTCCCTGGCTTCAACAATAGTGATATGCAAGCAGTATTTTCATATAATGGAAATTTCCCCTCCTGAATCACTGCCTGGTGATATTCGAATAGCGGACGTAACAATTGGGGTTGCAGCATTTTGTAAAATTCTCTAGAATACCCATCCACCCCTGGTGCCGAGAAGGACTTTAACCCCTTTATAGCCTCTGATAGTTCTTTGGGCTGGATGGGGGCCTCCAGGTGTGCTATCTCCAAATCTCCCAGCTTTGGCATTTGAGCCCTTCTGAGGAAATCGCTCATTTGTACCTCCCCGACTGGTTGTTCAGCGGTGTACAACTGAGCAAAATGGTCCTGAAGTATTTGAAGGATCCTATCTGGGTTGTTGGTAAGGCCTCCTGTCTTTCCTTTCAGTACCAATATGGTTCTGCCCCCTCCTCGTTTCTGGACTACCCGAGCCAGCATGCCCCCTGCTCTGTTTCCAAATCTGTGGAACCTATATTTTTGGAAAATCCTATTTTTTAACATTTTTTCATGCAACAGGGAATTAACAGCAGCCTGAATAGACAAGAAGGCCTCCCTATTAGCTGCGGTTTGCCGCTCCGTGTAACAGTGTCTAGCCTTCTGTAGTTATCTGTTCAGGTGCAAAAGGCTAGCTGCAGTCTTTTTCCATTTATTTGCTACATACGCAATCAGGTCCCCTCGGAGTACCGCCTTACCAGTACACCAAAACAGTTGGGGGTTCGATTTGTGCTCTCTTTTTAACCAGGAATTTTTGAAAGGATTTGTCTTTTACTAAGTAGTTGGGGAATCTCCACCGTCTAGCCGGTTGGAAGCTACCTGGGGCCTCCAACTCTAACCAGACAGGACTGTGGTCAGATATCAGTATTTCTTCAATTTTGGCGTCTCGAACACAATGGAACAAGGCTGTTGAAATGAACATATAATCTATTCTTCCCCAGGTCCGGTGCGCCACAATTTAATCAATAGGAATCGCCCATTGGGATCCTGCAGAACCGTTTCCACCGTGCAAGCCAGTTGCCGGTGGATGCAGATCACCACTCCTCCTTTCGGCCCATCTGAGGATGCATGGATCACCTGACCGACCTAGCCCTGTTTAAGCTTTTCATGCTCTGCAGCCGTCAGTTTCGTTTCCTGTAAACACGCAATATCCGCTTTGAGGTATTTTAAATGCGCTAGGATCTTTTTCCTTTTAATGGGAGACGTAATGCCTCCCACGTTCCAGGTGACTAATTTACAGTGTGCTACCACGTGGGCATACCAGCTCCAAAATAGTACTCCCAAAAAACGCAGCCCCTGGGTCCCAGCCCTTCCCCAGAAGCTGTGTCACATATTCATTCTCGCCCCATCACTCAGAAGCATACAGTACATACATGTTTCCTTCTTTAGTATGACCTGCTTAGAAGACCCGTCCCATGTATACCTAAAAACCTCCCTCCCTAAATGCTGATTCTCATCAGATCCCCGTCTTCCCCCACCCACTATCCATCCCTTTGCCCAAGCCCCCCTCCCTCCTCTCCCTACCCTTGACTTCTCTCCTTCCAGCTGGCGTGGTACCGCTACGTGAGTCCCCTTCCCCCTTCTGTCCCCTCAATCCCCCAACCATAAAAGGAGTTCCCCCCCGGGTGTTCATGTTGGTTCTATTCTGGCAACCTGGTAGGGCAACTCCTTCAACAACCGCTAGTGCTACTAAAACACGTGACATACAGGCTCATTTTCAAAGCACTTAGCCTCCCAAAGTTCCATAGAAACCTATGGAACTTAGCCTCCCAAAGTGCTTTGAAAATATGCCTCATAGTAACTCTTAATCAACATTTGCATTAGCAAAAATTACATATAGGATAACCGTACTCGCTCACACCATAGCCACTTTCTTGTGAGGTTGCAAAAGGTGCAAAGTCCTCTACTCCAGCAAGAGTCTTCAGGACATGTAATCACGGCGGTGCTTCAGCTGGTGCCTGCAGTTCAGAATCTCCCCTCCCCTACCCACTGACAGTTTGAACTTCGTGGGTGTGGCTTGGATCTCTTTCAGGGAGAGAAAACTAACAACTTATAGCAGCAGCAGCTTCAGAGAGCATTTTCCATCTCACAGATAGGCTGCAGAGAATACCTTCTCCTGCTTTAGACTTAGTCCCGCCCACCCTACCCCTCTACCCACCCACCCCTAGAGTGACATGTCTTATATAACCTCCCTATCAACCCACTCATTACTTTTACCTCACCCATTTCTATTCTTCTATCACCTTCTCCCACTACTCCAACCAGAGTTACACCTAATCACACTGACCACCCTTCAACATCTTCAGTCCTTCTGTGACTGTTCTCTTGTGCTTGACTGCTTAAATATTAAATGCTTTACTTTTTGTCTATTTAGATTGTAAGCTCTTTGAGCAGGGATTGTCTTTCTTCTGTGTTTGTACAGCGCTGCGTACACTTTGTAGCACTCTAGAAATGTTAAATAGTAGTAGTAGTAGTAATCTATAAACTGTTGGGCCTCCAGGACCGAGTGGAAGGAACGCCATCTATTTTCATGTTGGATCTTCAAAACAGCCGGATAATTCAGCATGAATCGTGCTTTCTTGTTTACCAGCGTTGTGCAAAGTGGATGAAACCGGCGTCTTTGCTCTTGTACTCCTGCCGAATAATCTTGAAAAATTTTTATCGGGGCCCCGTCATATCTTAAAGTGTCCCTTTTCAGTCGACACCCTCTCATGATTTCCTCTTTGTGCAGGTAATTGTGAACTTTGATTATCACGAGTCTGGCTCTTTGCTGCCCTTGTTGCCAACGGCCAAGCCTGTGGGCCCTTTCTATACACAGTTCTCCATAACTGTCTGACAAGGCCAGCTCTTTTTTGAGCCATTGCTCCAGCAGGTGCCCCAGCGTTTTCTCAGGGATTGTTTCTGGCAGGCGACAATTCGCAGGTTGCATCTCCTTGCTCTGTTCTCCATGTCTTCAATCTTATCTTGCTGTGCCTTAAGTTGTTCCATCATACGGGTGACATCTTGAACATTCTGCGCCCTCGTGTCTTCTAAGGCTGAGATTCTGCTTTCCGCCTCTCCCAGTCGTTTCACCGTGTCTGCCATGGTAGCTTCCAAGCTGCTCATTTGGTGTTCTAGTAAATCAAATCTTGGGTTAAGTGCGGTGATCTACGCCAATTGTTTATCAGAAAAGTCACCAAACTTTTCAAGCTTCCCTTCTGCCATCTTGGCCCCTGAAGGTGAGGGGGGGGGGGGGTGTTTTCCCTTATCGTATTTGGTGCCACTTCGGGTTGTTCCAGCCGACATGGGTCTCAAAAATTGCTCCATACAGCGAGTGTTACACCCTTCTGCCAAGCTCTATGCGTTGGGTCTCGTGGTGCAGGCACCTTCACCTGAGGGTGGTGTACTTGCGGCGTATCTCGTTGCAAGTGATGGTTGCCACATCTCTATAATGGAGTTGTATGGTCTCTCCAAAGTGAGCGCCAAAATTCTATTTCAGCCTGGCAATTTCTAGTCCCCACTGTGATATTGGTAACGGCACAAATCTTCCCCACTAGGCAGTTACTATTTCAGCTGGAAATGTTAAATGAAGCTGTAACAGTGGATGCTCCTGGATATTATCCAGCTTATAATCGAAAGTGATCGCCGGCCATCTTCCGACACAAATCGGGAGATGGCCGTCGATTTCTTAAAAGTGGCGAAATCGGTATAATCGAAAGCGGCATTTTTGACAGCATCGCCGCTTTCCCGTCGCTTCGCCGGCGAAAGTTCAAGGGGGCGTGTCGGTAGATTAACGAAGGAGGGACATGGGCGGGCATGGGCGTGGCTACCAGATGGCCGGCTTTTGCCGATAATGGAAAAAAAAAGTGGCATTAAGCAGTATTTCGCCGGCTTTACTTGGTCCTTTTATTTTCACGACAAAGCCTCAAAAAGGTGAGTGTGACACCTTTTCTGTTAGGTGCCCTGCAGAGTCACATTAGCAATGCATTGTGGTGGGTGTAGGGTACTGGGCTCTACTCCCATGGTGCTTTTCCCCTCTGCTAACTGGGTCAGAGTGTGCCCTGTTTTGTTTCCTGTTGTAGTCCATGCGGTAGTGGCCATTTTTGTAAGCCAGTTTTAGTTCCCTTTCCTGTGTGACCCACGTTAGAGAACGTAGTTCTTACCTTGAATGGTGCTGAAAGAGGGCATTGTACACCATTGTGCCAGCTCTGACCTACTGCTAATCTTAGTACCAGGGGACTCTTTACCAGTGGGGCACAACCTCTGATCTGCAGTTAACTGTGAGTAAACGTAGTTATTTCAAGATAGGACTTTTTCAGAGAGATTAGTCTTCAGGTGTGAACTGGTGTGCCAAAGTTCTACAGCAGCAATAAGTCCTAGAGGCTGTATGCATGTCCCTGGAGCAATTTTAGTGGGTGCAGTACATTTGTGGGTAGTGGGTTTGGGGGGCTCAGCTCCCAAAGTAAGGGAGCTATGCACGTGGGAGCTTTTCTGAAGTCCACCGCAGTGACCCTTAGGGTGGCTGGTTGATGTCCTGGCATATCAGGGGGGCCAGTGCACTAAAAATGCTGGCTCCTCCCACGGCCAAATGCCTTGAATTTGGCCGGGGTTTGAGATGGCCGACATAACTTTCCATTATCGCTGAAAACAAACCTGGCCATCTCAAACCCGGCGAACTCCACGGCATTTTGCCGGGCTAAACCGTATTATCAAAAAAAAAAGATGGCCGGCCATCTTTTTCGATAAAACGGTTCTGGCCAGCTATAGCGCCGCCGCCAACATAGATCGCCGGCGATCTATTTGGCCGGCGACGTTCGATTATGCCCCTCTATATAAGCCACTATAGGCAGCGCCCGTTTTCTGCTCTGTTGCGGGCCTCAGCTCACCTCTCCCAAGATAATAAGGAGTTGATACGGGGCTGCCTGGTGTCTCAGGCACCCCTGCTCTGCTCGTTCGTCGGGGGGGGGGGGGGGAGTAGGGAAGAGGAGTCAGTTATGCACCTCCGCTCCCGTTGTGTTGTCGCCCCTCCAAGCTCCCCGACACCAAGACCCAGGGATCGTCCCCTGCTCGCTGCTCACCCACGTTGTTTGACTCCCAGCCAACCTTCCTGCTGTGTCTCAGGCCGCCATCTTGGGTCGTGTCGCGTGCGGTGCAATCAGCATCTGCACCAGTGCTGCGGGGCGCGTCGGAAGACCTCCGGAGGTACCCTCTTGTTCTGGGGAGCTTTGGGCATCGCCGGGTTGTTGCAGAAGGGGTCTAGTGGGTGGGGGGATGAAGGGCCCCCGCGTGGTATGGCGGAGCTCTCTAAACGGCGGCCATCTTTCCACACGGCTCCATCAGAAGTCCAGTTAGAAGAATTATAAAAGGGAGATGGTGGCCATAGAAGGGAGGGGAGAAAAAGGGAAAAAATGGTGATCATGGATGGAGGGAAGGAAGTAGATGGTGTCAAGGGAGGGGAAGGGAGGAGATGGTGCCCATTGGATCATGCGATTAATCGTACAATGAAACATTTTAATCGATGTTGTAATAACTGTAATCCCGGTAGCAAACCTTCAGGGGTGGTAGGCTCCCTTTAGCAGTCCACAAACAAAGTCCTTCCAGACAACACAGCTTTTAGTTCCAAACAGTTTATTTCCCCTCCTCCACAAAATCTCAGTTCAAGGGGTTAAAGTCCCATTCAGTTTCCAAAATAAAGCAACAAGAAAAAACTTCCCTTTAAATCCAAGTTCTCCCCCAGTTCAACAGCCTGGGTTTCAGTTTTAAAAGTCTTTCCGCTTGGGTGGTTGCAGAATGGCAGTACACCGCCCACAACACAGCTAATTGACTCCTGTGACCACCCACTGCCTTCAGTCCCTGCAACTCTGCCCCAAAGTACAATTACAGTCCATTTCAACTGGCTCCTCCAAACCTGGGGTGCTGCTCCCTCCAGCCTCTCCTTCCTCCAAGCACTCCATTAACTCTGCCTCTCTGCTAGGCTGTTGGTTGGAGACCTCCTCCCCCTCCCAGGTGGAAGGAATCTTGTACTGATTTCTAACCCAAGGGTATTGAGCTTTGTCATCCCTGCTTCCCCTTCTGGCCCTCGCCTGCCATCACAGCTGCTCTCTCCAGTCCTTTTCCCCCTCCCTTTCACGTGGGGGCCATACCGGGTTTTGGGACCTACCACCCCGCTCCCTTCTCTCAGGGCCTTGTGGGGAATGTAGTCTGGCCCCATACCTCCTCCTGAGCTGCTTAGACCCTCCCACCTCCTTACAATGTACAGCCCTAGTTTTAATAGGTCAATGTTGTACAAAAGGGTCTGCTGTTATGTTTTTATTTTTGTTTTTTGATTGTTGCAGTTTCCGGGTCTTGCCGCACCTGAGTAAGTGGCTTTCTTCAGAGTCTCTGCTGTGAGGTCTTTAGTTTGTCTTTAAATACTGGGTTCTCAAACCTGATTGGATGGAGTTTGAGGTGAATAGTTTCCTCAGAAGGAAGGAGATTTCGGCGGGAAATTGAGGCAGGCAACTCCTATCAGGACCCTAAGGAAGGGGACCCGGGAAAACCCCAAATCTCCCACTCCCAAGATCACTATACACTTACCCTTTTTTTGGCGGTTTACTAATACTTATACTATACCAAAGATACACTCCAATGGCACCAAATTGAGTTCTCTCTTCTCCTTTATTCAGCATAAAAAAACAGCAAGCCAAGGTCAAAAATTTGAATTTTGACAGGAAAGTCCTTTGGTCACTAATTTGATCTGACGGCATACCCAGTTACATTATCTGGGTAAGTGCTGAATATCGGTACTTAACCGCATAAGTGCCAAGTGTGCCCCTAGACCACTCACAAAATAGCTGGCTTTGTATTTGGTGATAAGTGCGAATATTCAGAAGCACTATCCAGCTAAATGCCACTGAATATCCCTGTATAGCCCCACACAAGCAATTTAACTGTGCTGGAGCTTCTCCTGCCTGGTTAAATCATTTCGAACATTGACCCCAAAAAGACCAGCGTTATGCATTCCCAAAATTTTTTGAAGTTCGAAGGAACAAGATAAATATATATATATATTTTTTTTATTTGTACTCTGCACTTTTTCCCACTCATGGCAGGCTCAATGCGGCAGGCAATGGAGGGTTAAGTGACTTGCCCAAAGTCACAAGAAGCTGCCTGGGCCAGGAATCAAACTCAGTTCCTCAGTTCCCAAGTCCACCACCCTAGCCACTAGGCCACTCCTCCACTCCACTGCATATCCCAATAGCAGGTGAACAAGCATGACTAAGGAATCAGCACAGTACATAAGTACATAAGTATTGCCATACAGGGAAAGACCAAAGGTCTATCGAGCCCAGTATCCTGTTTCCAACAGTGGCCAATCCAGGTCACAAATACAGATCCCAAAAATGTACAAAACATTTTATACTGCTTATCCCAGAAATAGTGGATTTTCCCCAAGTCCATTTAATAACGGTCTATGGACTTTTCCTTTAGGAAGCCGGCCAAACCTTTTTTAAACTCTGCTAAGCTAACCGCCTTTACCACATTCCTGGCAACAAATTCCAGAGTTTAATTACACGTTGAGTGAAGAAAAATTTTCTCCGATTCGTTTTAAATTTACTACATTGTAGCTTCACCGCATGCCTCCTAGTCCTAGTATTTTTGGAAAGCGTGAACAGACGCTTTACATCTACCTGTTCAACTCCACTCATTATTTTATAGACCTCTATCATATCTCCCCTCAGTCGCCTTTTCTCCAAGCTGAAGAGCCCTAGCTGCTTTAGCCTTTCCTCACAGGAAAGTCGTCCCATCCCCTTTATCATTTTCGTCGCCCTTCTCTGCACCTTTTCTAATTCCACTATATCTTTTTTGAGATGCGGCGACCAGAATTGAACACAGTATTCAAGGTGCGGTCGCATCATGGAGCGATACAAAGGCATTATAACATCCTCATTTTTATTTTCCATTCCTTTCCTAATAATACCTAACATTCGATTTGCTTTCTTAGCCGCAGCAGCACACTGAGCTGAAGGTTTCAACGTATCATCAACGACGACACCTAGATCCCTTTCTTAGTCCGTGACTCCTAACGTGGAACCTTGCATGACGTAGCTATAATTCGGGTTTCTCTTTCCCACATACATCACTTTGCACTTGCTCACATTAAACGTCATCTGCCATTTAGATGCCTAGTCTCCCAGTCTCGTAATGTCCTCTTGTAATTTTTCACAATCCTCCCATGATTTAACGACTTTGAATAACTGTGTCATCAGCAAATTTAATTACCTCACTAGTTATTCCCATCTCTAGGTCATTTATAAATATGTTTAAAAGCAGCGGTCCCAGCAAAGACCCCTGGGGAACCCCACTAACTACCCTTCTCCATTGAGAATACTGACCATTTAACCCTACTCTCTGTTTTCTATCTTTTAACCAGTTTTTAATCCACAGTAGAACACTACCTCCTATCCCATGACTCTCCACTTTCCTCTAGAGTCTTTCATGAGGTACTTTGTCAAATGCCTTCTGAAAATCCAGATACACAATATCAACCGGCTCACCTTTATCCACATGTTTGTTCACCCCTTCCAAGAAATGTAGTAGATTGGTGAGGCAAGATTTCCCTTCACTAAATCCATGTTTACTTTGTCTCATTAATCCATGCTTTTGAATATGCTCTGTAATTTTGTTCTTAATAATAGTCTCTACCATTTTGCCCGGCACCAACGTCAGACTCACCGGTCTATAATTTCCTGGATCTCCTCCGGAACCTTTTAAAAAAATTGGCGTTACATTGGCCACCCTCCAATCTTTCGGTAACACGCTCGATTTTAAGGATAAATTACATATTTCTAACAATAGCTCCGCAAGCTAATTTTTCAGTTGTATCAGTACTCTGGGATGAATACCATCCGGTCCAGATTTGCTACTCTTCAGTTTGTAGAACTGCCCCATTACATCCTCCAGGTTTACAGAGAATTCATTAGGTTTCTCCGACTCGTCAGCTTCGAATACCATTTCCAGCACCGGTATCCCACCCAAATCTTACTACTACTACTACTTAACATTTCTAGAGCGCTACTAGGGTTACGCAGCGCTGTACAATTTAACAAAGAGAGACAGTCCCTGCTCAAAGAGCTTACAATCTAATAGACAAGTGAACGGTCGGTCCGATAGGGGCAGTCAAATTGGGGCAGTCTGGATTCACTGAACGGTAAGGGTTAGGTGCCGAACGCAGCATTGAAGAGGTGGGCTTTAAGCAAAGACTTGAAGATGGGCAGGGAGAGGGCTTGGCGTAAGGGCTCAGGAAGGTTGTTCCAAGCATAGGGTGAGGCGAGGCAGAATGAGCGGAGCCTGGAGTTGGCAGTGGTGGAGAAGGGTACTGAGAGGAGGGATTTATCCTGTGAACGGAGGTTACGGGCGGGAACGTAAGGGGAGATGAGGGTAGAAAGATAGTGAGGGGCAGCAGACTGAGTGCACTTGTAGGTAAGAAGGAGAAGCTTGAATTGAATGCGGTATCTGATCGGAAGCCAGTGAAGTGAAGTCTTCCTCGGTGAAGACCAAAGCAAAGAATTCATTTAATCTCTCTACTAGGGCTTTGTCTTCCCTGATCGCCTCTTTTACTCCTCGGTCATCCAGCGGTCCAACTGATTCTTTTGCCGGCTTCCTGCTTTTAATATACCTAAAAAAAATTTTACTATGTGTTTTTGCCTCCAACACAATCTTTTTTTCGAAGTCCCTCTTAGCTTTCCTTATCAGCGCTTTGCATTTGATTTGGCATTTCTTATGCCTTTTCTTATTATTTTCAGTCGGTTCCTTCTTCCATTTTCTGAAGGATTTTCTTTTAGCTCTAATAGCTTCCTTCACCTCACTTTTTAACCACATCGGCTGTCGTTTGGTCTTCCGCCCTCCTTTTTTAATATGCGGAATATATTTGGCCTGGGCTTCCAGGATGGTGTTTTTGAACAGCATCCACGCCTGATGTAAATTTTTGGTCCTCGCAATCACTCCTCTAAGTTTTCTTTTCACCGTCTTCTAATTTTATCATAGTCTCCTTTTTTAAAGTTAAATGCTAACGTATTTCATTTCCTATCCTGCTTATTTTTGAAAGGAGAAAAATGCCCATGTTCGGGAGATGGGCGTCCGTTTCCCGTGGGCGGCCAAATCGGTATAATCGAAAGCCGATTTTGGTCGTCTTCAACTGTACTTCGTCGCGGGAACGAATAAAGTTGACGGGGGCGTGTTGGAAGCGTGATGAAGGTGGGACTGGGGCATGGTTATCGGCCGAGCAGAGATGGGTGCGCTCGGCTGATAATGGAAAAAAGCAAGGCGTTTTTAGCGAGAATTTAGGACACTTTTTTTGGACCCTTTTTTCTCACAAACAGGTCCCAATAAAGTGCCCTAAATGACC
The DNA here is from genome assembly GCF_901765095.1 of Microcaecilia unicolor. Lineage (NCBI taxonomy): Eukaryota > Metazoa > Chordata > Amphibia > Gymnophiona > Siphonopidae > Microcaecilia > Microcaecilia unicolor. Next base: position 342,442,952 of record NC_044031.1, on the reverse strand, counting down.
AGATGACCACCGGAGGGAATCGGGAATCACCTCCCCTGACTTCCCGAGTGGTCACTAACCCCCTCCCACCAAAAAAACCCACTTGCAAAAACCTTATTTCCCAGCCTCTATGCCACCCTCAAATTCCATACCCACCTCCATGACAGCAGAATGTGTTCGATCCTCTCACAGCCTTTCCCTGGGTCAGATGTGGCTCTCGGGTGCACTGCAGGGTCACATCAGCATTGCATTGTGGTGGGTGTAGGGTATTGGGCTCCGTGATTTCACTAGCTTGTGTTACAGTCTCACAATGTTGATAGTTGGTAGGCTCTTCTCCCATGGTGCTTTTCCCTCTGCTTACTGGGTCAGAGTGTGCCCTGTTTTGTTTCCAGTAGTCCACGAGGTAGTGGCCATTTTTGTAAGTCCTTTTTAGATTCCTTTCGTGTGTTAGCCACGTTACAGAACTTAGTTCTTACCTAGAATGTTGCTGAAAGAGGGCATTGTACACCATTCTGCCAGCTCTGAGCTACTGCTAATCTTAGTACCAGGGAGACTCGTTGCCAGTGGGGCACAACCTCTGATCTGCAGTTAACTGTGAGTAAATGCGGTTATTGAAATAAAGGATGTTTTCAGCGAGATTAGTCTTACGGTGTGAACTGCTGTGCCAAGATTATACAGCAGCAACAAATCCTGTCCCTGGAGCAGTTTTAGTGGGTAATGCAGTGTACTTCAGGCAGGCGGACCCAGGCCCATCCCCCCCTACCTGTACCACTTGTGGTGGTAAATGGGAGCCCCGCAAAACCCACTGTACCCACATGTAGGTGCCCCCCTTCACCATTAAGTGCTATGGTAATGGTGTTGAGTTGTGGGGAGTGGGTTTTGGGGGGAATTTGGGGGTCTCAGCACCCAAGGTAAAGGAGCTATGCACCTGGGAGGTAATTTAATGTTTTTTCCTATTTTTTTTAAAGTGCCACCTAGGGTGCCCGGTTGGTGTCCTGGCATGTGAGGGGGACCAGTGCACTACGAATCCTGGCCCCTCCCACGACCCAAAGCCTTGGATTTAGTCGTTTTTGAGCTGGGATGCTTCGGTTTCGATTATCGCTGAAAAATGAAAACGCCCAGCTCAAACAAACATCCACATCTCAAAAACGCCCACATCCAATGCATTTGCCTGGCACAAACCGTATGTTCGAAACTAAAGATAAACGCCCATCTTTTTCGAAAATACGATTTGGCCCACCCCTTCATGGACCCGTTCTCGGAGATGGGCGTTCTTACACATGGGCGTTTGCGTTCAATTATGCCCCTCTATGTATACTTACTTCAAAGCTAATATCAAATCCGATCGTATTATGATCACTGTTATCAAGCGGCCCCAGCACCATTACCTCCCGCACCAGATCATGCGCTCCACTAAGGACTAGGTCTAGAATTTTTCCTTCTCTCGTCATCTCCTGTACCAGCTGCTCCATAAAGCTGTCCTTGATTTCATCAAGGAATTTTACCTCCCTAGCGTGTCCCGATGTTACATTTACCCAGTCAGTATCGGGGTAATTGAAATCACCCATTATTATTTCGTTGCGCAGTTTGTTTGCATCCCTAATTTCCTTTAACGTTTCTGCATCCGTCTGTTCATCCTGGCCAGGTGGATGGTAGTACACTCCTATCATTATCCTTTTCCCCTTTACACATGGAATTTCAATCCACAGTGATTCCAAGATGTGTTTTCTTTCCTGCAGAATTTTCAATCTATTTGATTCAAGGCTCTCGTTAATATACAATGCTACCCCTCCACGAATTCGATCCACCCTATCACTACGATATAATTTGTACCCCGGTATGACAGTGTCCCACTGGTTATCCTCATTCCACCAGGTCTCAGAGATGCCTATTATATCTAATTTTTCATTTAGTGCAATATACTCTAACTCTCCCATTTTATTTTTTAGGCTCCTGGCATTCGCATATAGACATTTCAAACTGTGTTTGTTGCTCCTATTTACATCATGTTTAGTACTTGACAGTATTAATTTGCAATCTTTTGTCTGATTTTTAGTTTTATTTAGGGACACCTGCCAGCTTATTTTCGAAAGTGATGGGCGCCCATATTTCGACCCAAATCGGGAGATGGGCACCCATCTCGCAAAAGCGCCCAAATCGGTATAATCGAAAGCCGATTTTGGGCGCCTTCAACTGCACTCTGTCGCGGAAATGGGCAAAGTTGACGGGGGCATGTCGGAGGTGTGGTGAAGGCGGGACTGGGGCATATTTATCGGCCAAGGAGAGATGGGCGCCTTCTGCCAATAATCGAAAAAAATAGGCGTTTTTAGCGCGAATTTAGGGCACTTTTTTTGGACCCTGTTTTTTCATGAACAAGTACCCAAAAAGTGCCCTAAATGACCAGATGACCACCGGAGGGAATTGGGGATGACCTCCCCTGACTCCCCCAGTGGTCACTAACCCCCTCCCACCAAAAAAACCAACTTTAAAAACTTTTTTTTCCAGCCTGTATGCCAGCCTCAAATGTCATACCCAGCTCCATCACAGCAGTATGCAGGTCCCTGGAGCAGTTGTTAGTGGGTGCAGTGCACTTCAGGCAGAAGGACAAAGGCCCATCCCCCCCACCTGTCACACTTGTGGTGCTTAATGCTGAACCCTCCCAAACCCCCCAAAACCCACTGTACCCACATGTAGGTGCCCCCCTTCACCCCTTAGGGCTATGGTAATGGTGTAGACTTGTGGGCAGTGAGTTTTGGGGGGGGGGTTTGGGGTTTCAGCACCCAAGGGAAGGGTGCTATGCACCTGGGAGCTCTTTTACTGTTTTTTTTTAATTTGTAAAAGTGCCCCCTAGGGTGCCCAGTTGGCATCCTGGCATGTGAGGGGGACCAGTGCACTACGAATCCTGACCCCTCCTATGACCCAATACCTTGAATTTATTCATTTTTGAGCTGGGCACCTTCGGTTTCCATTATTGCTGAAAACCGATAGCACCCAGCTCAAAAAAGCCCAAATCCTAGGCATTTGCCCTGCACAACCCGTATTATCGAAAAAAAGAACGGTTTGTCCCGCCCACGGAGATAGGCGCCCATGGAGATAGGTGTTCGTGTTCGATTATGCCCCTCTAGATCTACTACGGTCTCTTTTGCAACCTCACTATCAGGATACCCTATCTTCCCTGTTTTGGTGATATCTTTGAAAGATACCTTATCCTGAACATTGCGCTTTTGAACTACTGTCGGCCTACCCCCCATTTCTAGTTTAAAAGCTGCTCTATCTCCTTTTTAAATGCCGATGCCAGCAGCTTGGTCACACCCTGGTTAAGGTGGAGCCCATCCTTTCGGAATAGGTTTAGATTTCACATTAAAAATGACACGTGGAAAAAGTAGGGACTTTATAGGTTTTTCTCTTTTCTTTCAACAGGCACTAATGCTCCTACAACTGAAATATGGCTGGAAAATATCATATCAACAAAGATGCTGACCATGTTATAGCTTCTGCCTCTATCCAGACAGAAGGTGTGATCTGGTTTCATGCAGGGCCACTAGGGGGGGTAGGGGGGACAAAATTCCCTGGGCCTGGACCTTCAAGGGGTGCCCAGCACCAGGTCTCTTCTTCTGCTCATGATGGGACCAGAGTGATCGCGTCCCGACAGGAGCAGGAGAGAGAAAACTCCGGCACCAGGCCCCCCTTGGAGGCTGGGGAGGACCCGGAGCTTCCTCCAGCTCTGCTCTTCTGCCAATTGCTGAGCAGCTGCTTATCCCTTCAGGCGTGCATGCTCGGTTTTGAAGCCGAGCATGCCCTGAGAGGAAAAGCAGCCGCAGGGGCAGGCAGTCAGTGTTCAAGGAAGACGTCTTCTGCTGGCGGAGCATCGGGATCCCCGCCAAGCAAGGTATTTTAATCCTGTTGCGGCAGCGATCGGGGTGTGGGGGGGTGGCAGCAGATGATGATTGGTGGGGGCAGCAGTGGCCCTGCCCCAGGCCCTGTTCAGTCTCTCAGCGGCCCTAGTTACATGTGGGAGATGTCTGCATGTTGAATCTCTCATGAAAGAAGCAGAAGAACTGAGACAGGAGGTGGCAAGACTGAGAAGTATCCATGACCATGAGAAATACGTTGATGAAATGCTTCTTGAGGCATCAAGGATGAACAGCACAGGGGGACATAAGAACATAACATACTACTGGGTCAGACCAAGGGTGACCAGTCCAAGTCACAAGTACCTGACGGAGTCCCAAAAGCAAGATTCTATGCTACATAATCCTAGGGACAAGCAGTAGCTTTCTCCAGGTCTACCTTAGTAACAGTTTATGGTCTTTTCCTCCAGGAATTTGTCCAAACCTTTTTAAACCTAGCTACTCATTCACCTCAGCGATCCACTGACGAGGGCAGCTCGTGCAGCTTGCTTCGGTCATTCACCTCAGCGATCCACTGCCGAGGGCGTTCTCGCATCTCAGTTACGTGTTATGAGGATTGTCCCAGGGAACAGAGGCTCTGTAGTTCTGAGAGCTATATTAGTGGTTGGAGGTAGGGAGCTGAGGAGAGACAACTGTGCTGCAGTGGTTGGAGGTAGGAAGCTGAGGAGAGATAACTGTGCTGCAGAGGTAGTTAAGCAGTCGGGCAGGTAGAAGTCGCTCGGGGGTTCTGCATCCACGATCGCCTTATCAGCTGCTGGAGGGAGGAATCGGGGGCAGGCAGCAGCCCCGGCCGCCACTGTCGATGCTCAGAGTCTCTTTCTGAGAAGTTCTGAGAGAAGAGGGCACCCACAGTTCTCCCAATTCCTGAGTCCCAGATCCCACCGATATATTTTTAATCAGTAGACTAGTACTTAGCTCAGTGCGGTAGGATGAGTTCCAAGCTGTTCCCGTCCGCCATCTGTTGCATGCGGCAAGGGGCAACGCCGTCCGACCATGAGCTGCTCTGAGCCTCGCGTCGTTCACTTCACACCTCACTGACTGTCTCCGATGCCTGATCCTCTCTCCTGCTCCTCTCGTCCGCCTCTCTCCATCCCACAGTTCCAATTGTGCAGCGCTCCGCTCCCTCCCCCGTCGACCGGCGCCGCATGCAACTTTGCCTGGTCGGCGATGCTGTGGTTGGGCTCGACGGGTGTCCGGCAATGCAGGAGGTGGGCTCTGGCGGGTGGTCGGCAGTGCAGGCAGAGGCCGCCAGCGGTCTGTGGTTGGAGATGCAGGAGGTGGTCGAAGCCTGGTGACCGACCGGCGACGCTGGAGGTGGGTGCAATTGGTCCTGCGTGCAATCGGTTCTGGGTGTTCACGAGTTTGGGAAGTCTCGGCAGGTTCTCTGTGGTGTCTCTGGGTGCAATCAGGTGGGTGTCGAGGCCTGGGCCCAGACCGGGCAGTAATGCGGTTCTGGGTATTCACGGGTCAGCAGACTCTGTGTGGTGTCCCGGCCAGGAACAGATGGCCAAGGGTTAGTCTGGGCTCTATGGAGCCTCACTTTTCTCTCTCCGGCGAAGTTGGGCTAGTCTGCAGCCGATCCCCGGTCAGGGTTGCTAAGGGTCCTTGGAGCTGACTGCTCCTGCGACCATCTAGTCGGCGGTCATCTTGTCATGACTCAATAGTGGCACAGCCCCCTCTCTCTCAGCCTCAACTGCAGCCCCAGCAACCCATGTTCTGAAGAGAGGTTGTAAAGCGTGCTAGTGTTTGAGAAGGCTGGCCTGTGGCTCAGTGGCAAGTAACATGCAGGAGATCTGGGTTTGATTGGGAAATGCTGCAGAAACAATGAAAGTTCCATGGGGATGCCTGTATGCTGTTCTACAATGGCTCACATAACTTTCATAGCATATAAATGTAATGGGTGTATGTGTGGGCAGGACACAGGCAGCTCATGTGTTGAGCTCCCACTTATATGCATAACTTACAGAATACTGTAAATGACATGCATCCTTACTACATTTACATGGCCACACATAGGTCAGGTCTATGGTTGGAGTAACTGTGCCCCCTTTTAAGATATGCACTATGAGAGGCAGGTGCCCAGCATTATAGAACAGAGCGCAGCCAGATCAGTGGCCTAGCCAGAAGGCAATTTTTGGGTGGGCCAACAAGTTGGATGGGTGGGCACTAGAGTTGCCTACTTTTTGAAAGAGAAAAAAAACCCAGCCTCCTAATACACCTATGCTTTACCCCTACCCCATGCTGCACCTCTACCTCACTCCCCATTACTTCAATGAGGGTAGCAGTGCAGACTTCAGTGGCCAATTAATTGAGAGCTAAAGGAAGTACAAGGAACTGCACTCTTCTTCAGCCCCCATTGAGCCAAGGTCCTCCAACACACATATGGTATTGAAAGCCAAACACTGAACGCCAAACACATTCTTCATCCAGAGCACCTCCTGGCCTTCCATCAATAATGGATGCAGAGCACAGCAAGGACATTTCCCCATAAAACTCACCATACAAAGAAATTCTGGTAATCTCAATAATAGACATGTTGTAAAGTAATTTAAAAAAAATCTACAAACAAAAAGTCACTCAGAATCTAGAGCAAATCTACTATGCCAGCACTAACTTCCAAAACAAGGATCCTCTACCTATGAAAAGCGGCTCTAAAATATTGATACATCTATCAAGAAAACTGAACAAGCCAAATTACTACAGAATGCTACATAGAAACTTCATGGTGACAGAATACCTCGGGGCCACGCACACAGAACACAAGAGCTAGACCACAAACTCTATAAGTATAAATTAAACTGAAACCCCAAGAAACCAGACCTTGCATGTAGTACAACACTAGAGAAACAAAAAAGAAAGGCATTTCCTCCTGTGCAAAATTTAAAGGTATCACATGCTAGGGATGATGTTTTTTGGTTTTTTTTTTGTGGGGGGGGGGGGGGGGGGGTGCAAATAGGGCAATTGTGCTTGGCTTTCTGGCTAGAGAGAGACCCAAGCCTGCCAGAAGCTGAAGAAGGTGCAGCCTGGTAATGGGCTTTGGGGTCCTCTCCTAGATTTCTTCCCTGGGCCCCAGCCATGTCTGACATATGCCAACTCTGACATAATCTAATCACAAAATAGAAATAAAAATAATTTTTGTACCTTTTTGTTGTCTGGTCATTTTATTTTTCATATCATATTGGTCCCTGTCTCTGGTTTCTGCTTCCCTGTGTCTTTCCTGTCCATTTGACATTTCTTCTGTCTCCATGTCCACCATCCATCTTCCATCTCTGTGTCCATATACAGTGGGGGAAATAAGTATTTGATCCCTTGCTGATTTTGTAAGTGTGCCCACTGACAAAGACATGAGCTGCCCATAATTGAAGGGTAGGTTATTGGTAACAGTGAGAGATAGCACATCACAAATTAAATCCGGAAAATCACATTGTGGAAAGTATATGAATTTATTTGCATTCTGCAGAGGGAAATAAGTATTTGATCCCTCTGGCAAACAAGACCTAATACTTGGTGGCAAAACCCTTGTTGGCAAGCACAGCGGTCAGACGTCTTCTGTAGTTGATGATGAGGTTTGCACACATGTCAGGAGGAATTTTGGTCCACTCCTCTTTGCAGATCATCTCTAAATCATTAAGAGTTCTGGGCTGTCGCTTGGCAACTCGCAGCTTCAGCTCCCTCCATAAGTTTTCAATGGGATTAAGGTCTGGTGACTGGCTAGGCCACTCCATGACCCTAATTTGCTTCTTCCTGAGCCACTCCTTTGTTGCCTTGGCTGTATGTTTTGGGTCATTGTCGTGCTGGAAGACCCAGCCACGACCCATTTTTAAGGCCCTGGCGGAGGGAAGGAGGTTGTCACTCAGAATTGTACGGTACATGGCCCCATCCATTCTCCCATTGATGCGGTGAAGTAGTCCTGTGCCCTTAGCAGAGAAACACCCCCAAAACATAACATTTCCACCTCCATGCTTGACAGTGGGGACGGTGTTCTTTGGGTCATAGGCAGCATTTCTCTTCCTCCAAACACGGCGAGTTGAGTTCATGCCAAAGAGCTCAATTTTTGTCTCATCTGACCACAGCACCTTCTCCCAATCACTCTCGGCATCATCCAGGTGTTCACTGGCAAACTTCAGACGGGCCGTCACATGTGCCTTCCGGAGCAGGGGGACCTTGCGGGCACTGCAGGATTGCAATCCGTTATGTCGTAATGTGTTACCAATGGTTTTCGTGGTGACAGTGGTCCCAGCTGCCTTGAGATCATTGACAAGTTCCCCCCTTGTAGTTGTAAGCTGATTTCTAACCTTCCTCATGATCAAGGATACCCCACGAGGTGAGATTTTGCGTGGAGCCCCAGATCTTTGTCGATTGACAGTCATTTTGTACTTCTTCCATTTTCTTACTATGGCACCAATAGTTGTCTCCTTCTCGCCCAGCGTCTTACTGATGGTTTTGTAGCCCATTCCAGCCTTGTGCAGGTGTATGATCTTGTCCCTGACATCCTTAGACAGCTCCTTGCTCTTGGCCATTTTGTAGAGGTTAGAGTCTGACTGATTCACTGAGTCTGTGGACAGGTGTCTTTCATACAGGTGACCATTGCCGACAGCTGTCTGTCATGCAGGTAACGAGTTGATTTGGAGCATCTACCTGGTCTGTAGGGGCCAGATCTCTTACTGGTTGGTGGGGGATCAAATACTTATTTCCCTCTGCAGAATGCAAATAAATTCATATACTTTCCACAATGTGATTTTCCGGATTTAATTTGTGATGTGCTATCTCTCACTGTTACCAATAACCTACCCTTCAATTATGGGCTGCTCATGTCTTTGTCAGTGGGCACACTTACAAAATCAGCAAGGGATCAAATACTTATTTCCCCCACTGTATTTCCTTATCCAGAATCTCCCGTGTTCATATCCCCGCATCCATCATCATTCCTTTGTGCACCCATGTACCCCATGCCCAGCATCTCCCATCTGTGTTCCTATTCTCCCTCTTGTCTGGTATCTCCCTTCTGTGTCCATTATATCTCTATTCCCATACCCACCCCCCCATGTCCATTGTATCTCTATTCCCATATCTCCCCACCCCCATGTCAGGCATTGCCCTTATGTGCCCATATGTCATCCCAATACAGGATCTCATCTGTGTCCCTGTCCCCATGCTCCCATCCAATGCTCATCCCTTCTGTTTCTTTGTACCTCTCTATGTCCCCTTTCTCCCACACACCTTTCCTCTCTAACCAGCAACTTTCCTTCTCTCTTCCCTCCCCCTTATGCATCTGGTTCATTCTCCACTGTGGGTTCAGCATTTGACCCCCCCCCCCCCCCCCATTCCTTTATCTCCTTGATCCAACATCCTTCTCCCTTTCCTCTAACACTAACCCTTCCCCCTCTCATAGGTCCAGTACTTCTCTCCCTTTGTTCTCGCCTCCCTTGCAGGTCCACATCTCTCCCTCTTCCCTCCAGTCCTCCACTGCATATCCAGCACCTCTCTCCCTTTGCTGCAGCCTCCCTTGCATGCCCAGCACCTCTCCCCCTTCCCGCCTGCCCTCCCCCACAAATCCAGCAGCTCTCTCTCTTCCCTCCCACACCCTCACCCAGCACATCTCTCCCTTCTCTCCCTCCTACATATCCAGCACCTCTCTCCCTTCCCTCCCACCCACATATCCAGCACCTCTATCCCTTCTCTCCCCCTACATATCCAGCAACTCTATCCCTTCCCTCCAGCATCTCCTTACATGCCCAGCACATCTCTCCCTTCTCTCCAACCTCCCACCCACAAGCATACATGTCCAGGGCCCCTTCCCTCCCCTCCAACCCCCATGTCCAGCGCCTCTCTCCCCTCCCACAGTTACGGCACCGCCAGGGCGCTACCTCCGTGTCTTCCTTATCCACCCGACATCCTTGCCGCAAAACTTCTCTCTCTATGATCGCCGCCCAGCAGGAACTTCAAACAGCGCGTCAGCACTGTGTCAGAGCCTTCCTCTCTGCCGCGTCCCACCCAGCCTGCATAAACAGGAAGTTGCGTGAGATGCGTCAGAGAGGAAGGCTCTGACACAGCGCTGACGCGCTGTTTGAAGCTCCTGCAGGGCGGCGATCATAGAGAGAGAGCAAGTTCCGCGGTAAGGATGGCGGGTGGGTAAGGAAGACACGTAGTTAGCGGTGCCGGAGCTGTGGGAGGGGAGAGAGAGGCACCGGACATGCGAGGGTGGAGGGAAGGGAGGGAATTGGTTTGGGTGTAGTGCTTCTGGGTGGGCCTGAACCAAGACTGGACGGGCCTAGGCCCACCCAGGCCCACCTGTAGCTACGCCCATGAGCCAGATGCATGCGCAAATTTTATTGGGTGCCATCCAACTATTGATGTTATTCAATTAATTTATGTGTATATCTCGGGTACACATCCAAATCTGGGTGCCATATATAGAATGTGGGGGTTGGTGCTGTCACTGAGTCAGGCTAACTGTGAACACACTACATGCATTATTGGAGCAATTCTAGAACTTAGGTGCTAACATTTATGAGCCTCTCATGCATATAAATAATAATAGCATTTATGGGTATATGTATGTACAAGTGTAACTGTTAAAGTTCCACCTAAGCACTATTCTGAAATGCTTGCAATGAAACCGTACAGTGCCCATTGCTTTGATTGTGTCGTTCCCCTTCTCCATTCTGAACACTGGATCCTCATTTCCTCCCACATTATATTTAACCTATTTCTAGTTCTCACGTTTAAAGGTCATTTACCCTCTGCAATTGCCTCTATAAGCAAGTTTCTCATTCCTTACATCGCCCCCCCCCCCCCGCCTCCTCCACTTCACCAATGAGAGTTTACTATGTCTCCCCTCTCTATCCTTCCTCCACCTCACCATCTCTCTTGATACAGCCTTTACCTAGGCCCGAAGCTGTGGAACTCCCTTCCCTCTTCCCTCAGGTCAGATGACTCCTTCCACACTTTCAAAGACCTCCTGAAAATTCACCTCTTTGCTAAGACCTTCAAATCCCCTCCTTCTTAACCCCTCATCTTAGCTTGCTCTCTCTGTCTCCCTTACCTCCACTTCAGCCTTATACTTTTACTCCCGGATTCTATGGATGGTGACTAGTTGTGTACATAAACCAGTGTGCGTAGCCGATTTGATTGCGCAACTTAATTGCTTAATAAACCAATCAGTGCCAATAATTGGCTGCTAACAGCCAATTATTTTACATAATGTCCCAAACATCAAAACTCAGTCATAAATTTCTTTCAAACTGCAATTAGAAATATACTGTATTGTTCTGTATGGGGATCATCAGATATAGCTGCAACTCACACCATATGAACAACATGGGCGGCCATTTTCTTCATATGCGGGAGTATATGAATCATGCTATGAGAGCCTCTTCCTTGAGGAAGCTTTTTGCGAAACCTGGCCATGTCAGTGGAGGTTCTCCTGCTGATAAAGGCTGCTGCTGCCTTATAAAGATAAGTCTGTGCTAAAATGCACTTTTTTGATATATAAGTGCTGTTGGCATATTAGACAGCTATGTCATAATGAAAGATATAAATTAAGAAAATAAGGGTGATCCTATGACGATTTGCACCACAACCATTTTCTCAGATGTAGAAAGAACACTGTTGTTCATAATGGTGTGAGTTACAGCTATATCTGATGATCCCCATACAGAACAATACAGTATATTTCCAATTGCAGTTTGAAAGAAATTTATGACTGAGTTTTGATGTTTGGGACATTATGTAAAATTGTGTCTATACTTTAGTCCCCACATATTTATCTGATAGTGGAATTTTTCGAATAACAACCAATTATTGGCATTAATTGTCCTTAATCTGCAAGTAAATCTGAACATATGTACATTTTGGGGGGCATGGCTAGGGGCATTCCAGGAGCATTCCAGGAGCATTCCAAAATATTACACACATAAATATAGAATTCAGCTGAACCACACCTAATTTAGGCACCAGCATTTAGACCAGCTTTTAGCAGACATAATTGCTGGCGCTTAAAGTTAGGTGCAGTTTATGCCCCAAGTGCTATTCTATAAAGGACACGTACCCTTGATAGAATAGCAGTTAGCATGTAAAATATTCAGTGCTAATTTTTCGGTATTGCTTATTTACCCTTTGTTGTGTAAACTGCATAGTCACCATTGATGTCTCTATTTGCAGTATATGAAGTGCTGTAAATAAATAAATAAACACCCACGTAAGTTTTCAAAGGAATGTACACATAGGCGGAGCATGGGCAGGGCTCAAACTTAGTTGTGTAACTTATAGAATACTGTTGCACAGGAAGCAGCAGGGCCAGCGTTAGAGGTGGGCAAACAGGACAATTATCCACCAGCAGACGAGATCTTCCTCCAGTGCTGCTCTTTCCTCTGCTGCATTGCCTGCCTGCCAAGCGGCTGCTGGGCCCTCAGGCTGTGCATGTTGTCAGGCTCAGTCGCCAGATCCGCACCACTCTTTCTCAGTCTCTTCCTTTCTTCACCAAGCACGCCCTTCACTCCCGAGTCGACAGTCTGCAATCAGGGTCTCCGGACAACAGGCAAATCACCAGAAGTGCTTTATTATCTCCTGAGTACATTTAATCTGCTTTAAGGCATTGGAGCCCTGCTTGCAATACAGTTCAGCTTGGGCCTGCTTTCCACACAGTTCACTTTGGCCCTGCTTTCAATATGGTTTTCTCCAGCACTGCTTCTTTTTTTTTTTAAATATTTTTATTGGTGTATGAAGTCAGTCTTAATACATCTTATAGCATAAACATAGTATAACATTTGCTGTATAAAATTGTTCATGATACAACACAGCTTAGCCTTTGATCTGATTGGACTCCATAACGGTTTATTTATGACCCCCCTCTCCCCACCACCCGCCCTTCCCCCTCCCCCCCCCCGTGAGTAGAGAGTTTTCCCAACTATACACATTCTTTCATACTCAGATTTGGAGTGCTGTTGCGAAAGCAGTGTCTGAGCTCTACACCAAAGATCTCGGTATTGACGGAGTCTCAGTGCAACAGCAAATTTATGTGTCATGTTAACCCAACTGCTCATTTCTATCATACAAGTTTTCCATGATTCCACCTCCGGGGGTGTCTCAGTGACCCACTCCCGCAATATGCATTTCTTCAAAATTATCAATGCGAGCAGTACAAAGCGGATCTGGGCCGTGCCCAGTCCCTGTCCTTTAAGTGCCTCCCCACATCCCATCAGAGTAACGGAGTATTGCCACTCCACTGTGCGTTGCAGAATTTCTTCCAACAGCTGCAACGCATTCGCCCAGAGAGTATGCAATGATGGACATTCCATAAAAGAATGTAGGAATGAGCCCACACTCCCCTTACATTTATTACATGCGTCATCCTCCCACATCCCCAAAGCTTTCCCTCTTGCTTTTGTAATATGCACCCTGTAGAGAATCCTATACTGCATGTCTTGCAATGCTGCATTCGGGGTTATCTTACTCAGGTTTCTGAATGTTACCCCTAGGCGTTCCACCGTAACTTCTTCTACCACGTCCCTACTCCACTTCTCTGCCAATTGTGTCATATGTGGTGCTGTTTTGTAATCTCTAATCGCTTGATGCCACCTGGTCAGTCTATTGCTTATTGGATTAGTCTGCATAAACAGGAGGTCCAATTTGGTGAAATGAGCTATAGCCCGGGTCCTGCGCTCTTCACTCAGAACATAGTCTTGGGCCTGTAAGTAAGCAAAGAATTGAGAGCCAGCTATCTGCAGTTCCTGCTTTACCATATCAAAGGTTGGAAAGACGTCATCCCCCTGTTTCCTAAATTGACCTATGAACCGACATCCCTTTTCCCGCCAGCTCCCAAATACCGACATGCCCTGCCCTGCCGGGAAGGCCATGTTCCCTACTAATGGCATGAATGGGCTGACCCCCTTACCCGCTTCTCCATGTCCTCTCCACCACCTCCAAGCCCGCTGTAGCGCAGCCACAAATGGGTTCCCCACTATCTTTCTAGCTCCCTGTACTACCCAGGATTCTAACACCGTAAAAGGATCATTTGGACTGCACCAGCTCTCCCAAAAACCCTGGAGGGCATAATGTCCTTCCCCTGAGATCAGTTCGTGTATCCACCGCATCAGTGCCGCCACGTTATATCTCCTCAGGTCTGGGAGTCTGAGGCCTCCTTGTGCCTTCCCATGAATCAATTTAGTAAATGCAATCCTGGGGCGCTTTGAATGCCAGATAAAAGTGCCTATAATGCTTCTATACCTTTTCTCCTCCTCCTTTCTCACCCACAGCGGGAGCATTTGTAGCGGATATATGAGCTTGGGTAGTAGTACCATTTTCACTAATGCAATCCTGCCCATAAAGTTTAATGGTAGGTCTTTCCATTGGTTACATAATTTTTTTACCTCCTCTATACGGTCAATTACGTTTCTTTTATATACTCAGGCCTGATCTGCACTAAGGTGTACCCCAAGGTATTTAATGCCTCCCGGTGCCCAGCGTAGAGGGAAAGTCGACGATTCTCTACATTGACATGATGCAGTGACAGGTAGCGCCTCCGATTTCTCAAAATTTATGCTGAGGCCTGAGAATTCCCCAAATTCTCGAATAGTGTGCATCACCAGGGGCAGAGTTTCAGTCGCATCATCTATCAGCAACAACATGTTGTCTGCGAACAGATTAATTTTATGTTCCTCTCCTCCCACTCTTAACCCTTTCAAATTTGGCTCCTGTCTTATTTTAGCTGCTAGTGGTTCCAGTGTCAAAATAAACAATAAGGGCGACAGCGGGCACCCCTGCCTGGTCCCCCTTCCCAGGGTGAATGTATCTGTCAGGGAGTCGTTCACAAGTATTTGAGCCGTCGGGGAACTATACATTGCCTGAATCCAATTCAAAAATTCCCCCTGGATGCCGAAACGCCTCAATATCCAAAACATATACTTCCAGATCACTTTATCAAAGGCTTTTTCGGCATCCAGGCTAGCTAGAATGGCATCCCCAGTTCTCCCCTTCCCCTCCAAAAGCACTCTGCATACTTTTAAGATGTTGGCCGACGGGTACCTGCCCTTAACAAATCCTAGCTGGTCCGCATGCACCAGGCAAGGCACCACCCTTCCCAAACGATCCGCCAGCACTGCTGCCAATATCTTTACATCTTGGTTCAGCAGAGAGATTGGCCTGTATGAGCCCACCAACTCCCCGTCTTTCCCAGGCTTTGGAAGCACCACTGTATGTGCATGATTTAACACCGGTCCCATAGTGCCCGCTTCTCTGGTGTCCTCACACATAGCGACAAAGGGACCTATAATCATATCTTGTAAGATTTTATAGTATTCCACTCCCAGCCCATCGGGGCCCGGTGCTTTTGCTAAGGTTAAACGCTTGATGACATTCTGAACCTCCTCCCCCTGTATCGGCGCATTTAACATCTGCCGCTGTTCTACCAAGATAGTGGCCAAACCCACCCGTTCAAGAAATTCCCTGCATTTATCCTCTAAAAAGGAGCCCTCCTTATATAGGGATGAGAAAAAGCGTAGAAACTCCTCTTGGATGTCAGTTAACTGCGCACATACCCTCCCTTGCTTGTTTCTAATTTTTCTGATAAATTTCCTCGATGTCCTCTGATTCACGAGAGATGCTAACATTTTGCCCGTTTTGTTGCCCTATTGGTGTAGTTTATATTTATACAATTTAACATTGTAAATTGCTTCCTCGTCCAGCACATTCTGTATTTCTTTCCTACACTCCATGTATGTCTTTCTATTGCCTTCAGAGGGGAGACCCATAAGTGCTCTACGCGCCTCCCGCAATTTCATAGTAAGATCTTTTATTTTTCCCCCCCGCTTTTTATTTTTGGAAGCAACGTAAGTGATAATTTTCCCTCTTAGCACTGCCTTTGCAGCTTCCCAAAAGATTCTGGGGCTCACCTCCTGTGCATCATTCTCCGCTATGTAATCCAACCAGCACTTCCTTAGATAGGAGCAGAAGTCCCTGCTCCTATATAACGCCGGATTCATCCGCCATTGGGCCGGTCCTTCCCTTCTACCCCAGGACAACTCTGCCCACACAAGTGCATGGTCTGACACAGCTGGCTCTACAATTCCCGATCGATTTGTTATAACACTGAGTGAGTATGATATAAGCAGACAGTCAAGGCGAGAGTGGACCCCATGAGGGTGAGAAAAAAAAGTGTAATCAGTGTCTGTTATATGTTGTTGCCTCCATATGTCCACCAAATCTAAATCTCTCATCAGCAAGTTCACACCCTTGTCCTCATGGTCTTTCCCTGCTCTCCGTGGTGGCTTGCAATCTATTGAGGGGTCGCTAGTGATGTTAAAGTCCCCCCCAACTATAAGTTGATAGTCATCTAATGCTACCAGCTTGGCTTTCAATAAAGTGAAGAATTTGTGGCTATAAACATTGGGTGCATACACATTGCATAGTCCCACCCTTTTCCCTTGCAAATCACCTGTCACTATCAAATAACGCCCATCTGGGTCCTGGTACATATTATGTAAGTCAAAGGCCAAATTTTTCCGGAACAGTATGGCAACCCCCCGCTGCCTTCCATTATATGATGCAAAGAATATATCTCCCACCCAATCCTTCTTTAACTTAAGGTGTTCTACATAGGCGTAGACTGGGGGGGGCGAGGGGGGGCAATGCCCCCCCAAACGACGCGGGGCGCCGCCGCGCCATTAGTTTAAAAAAAAAAAACACATGCAGGCACGCTCCTCTCCATCCGCTTGGCTTCCCTGCCCTCTCTATCTGCGTCCCGCCTTCCTCTGACGTCATTTCCTTTCGGGCGGGACGCAGACAGAGAGGGCAGCGGGCAGGGAAGCCAAGCGGACGGAGAGGAGCGTGTCCATCTACCCCTCTCTCTTCCTCCCTCCGTCCGGCGCAGGCAGCAGTCTTTTCCAGCGTTCCTGGCAGCGGTAGCGTTGTACACGCTGCCTTTGGCTCTGCCCCGAAGCCTTCTCTTCAAGTTCCTGTTCCCGCATAGGTGGGAACAGGAACTTGAAGAGAAAGCTTCCGGGGCAGACCGAAGGCAGCGTGTACAACGCTACCGCTGCCAGGAACGCTGAAAAAGCTGAAGACTGTTGCCTGCGCCGGAGGGAGGGAGGGAGGAAGAGAGGGGGTAAACGGAGTCCCATCTTGCACCTCGCGGGGGGGGGGGGGGGAGCAGAGGGAAGATGGAAGATGGATGGGACTGGGAGGGGTGGGAAGCAGAGGGAAGGAGCAGGAGATGAATGGGACTGGGAGGGGTGGGAAGCAGAGGGAAGGAGCAGGAGATGAATGGGACTGGGAGGGGTGGGAAGCAGAGGGAAGGAGCAGGAGATGAATGGAACTGGGAGGGGTGGGAAGCAGAGGGAAGGAGCAAGAGATGGATGGGACTGCGAGGGGTGGGGAGCAGAGGGAAGGAGCAGGAGATGAATGGGACTGGTAGGGGTGGGAAGCAGAGGGAAGGAGCAGGAGATGAATGGAACTGGGAGGGGTGGGAAGCAGAGGGAAGGAGCAAGAGATGGATGGGACTGCGAGGGGTGGGGAGCAGAGGGAAGGAGCAGGAGATGAATGGGACTGGGAGGGGTGGGAAGCAGAGGGAAGGAGCAGGAGATGAATGGGACTGGGAGGGTGGGAAGCAGAGGGAAGGAGCAGGAGATGAATGGGACTGGGAGGGGTGGGAAGCAGAGGGAAGGAGCAGGAGATGAATGGAACTGGGAGGGGTGGGAAGCAGAGGGAAGGAGCAAGAGATGGATGGGACTGCGAGGGGTGGGGAGCAGAGGGAAGGAGCAGGAGATGAATGGGACTGCGAGGGGTGGGAAGCAGAGGGAAGGAGCAAGAGATGGATGGGACTGTGAGGGTTGGGGAGCAGAGGGAAGGAGCAGGAGTTGAATGGGACTGGGAGGGGTGGGAAGCAGAGGGAAGGAGCAGGAGATGAATGGGACTGGGAGGGGTGGGAAGCAGAGGGAAGGAGCAGGAGATGAATGAAACTGGGAGGGGTGGGGAGCAGAGGGAAGGAGCAGGAGATGAATGGGACTGGGAGGGGTGGGAAGCAGAGGGAAGGAGCAGGAGATGAATGGGACTGAGAGGGGTGGGAAGCAGAGGGAAGGAGCAAGAGATGGATGGGACTGCGAGGGGTGGGGAGCAGAGGGAAGGAGCAGGAGATGAATGGGACTGCGAGGGGTGGGGAGCAGAGGGAAGGAGCAGGAGATGAATGGGACTGGGAGGGGTGGGAAGCAGAGGGAAGGAGCAAGAGATGGATGGGACTGCGAGGGGTGGGGAGCAGAGGAAAGGAGCAGGAGATGAATGGGACTGGGAGGGGTGGGAAGCAGAGGGAAGGAGCAAGAGATGGATGGGACTGCGAGGGGTGGGAAGCAGAGGGAAGGAGCAAGAGATGGATGGGACTGCGAGGGGTGGGGAGCAGAGGGAAGGAGCAGGAGATGGATGGGACTGGGAGGGTGGGGAGCAGAGGGAAGCCTACTGGAAAGAAGACACTGCATAAAACAGAAGACACTGGGATCAAAGCGAATAGAAAAACTAAATGATCAGACAACAAAGGTAAATAAAAGTATTTTATTCATAATTTATTAATTGAAATGTGTCAGCTTTTTGAAATGTGCATCTGATATTTTGCCTGTAAATTTCATTTCCTTCCTCCATATTAGCATATTCATTTGCATATTTATATATGCAAATGATATGCTAATATGCTCCGCCCATTCTTTGCCCCCCCCCAAATGAAACAGTCAAACTACGCCTATGGTGTTCTAGCTTACTTAGGTGGGTTTCCTGAATCATGGCCACATCAGCTTTCTGGCGCTTAAGAGCCTGCAAAATTTTAGTTCTCTTTACCGGAGAGTGCACTCCGTCCACATTCAGCGACACAATCTTAAGGCAAGCCATTCATAACAAAATGTCTCCTGTCAACCTGCGCAATAGTTCCCCGTACTATCTGAAGGCTTCCCAGCTGAGCCCTCAGAGCTAAAATACACTGCCCCAAGTTCTGTTACTTCTCAAACTCTCCTCTCCTCTTGCCCTCTGGTCTCTCCCCTCGTCTGTACACACTCCATGTAGGTATTTGTAGGGAACCTCTCACTCCCTCCCTCCCACCCCTCGTCTTCTCTATACTCCCCCCCACCCCACCCCGCCCATTCCTCCTTTCCCTTGTACTGCCCCTCTTATTCTATCCCTCTGAGCACACATACCCCTTGTGCACACCAGTGCTCAACACTCACACTCCCCTTTTACACCACCAACTCTCCCGAACTCCGCCTTCTCTTCCCCTACCCTCCCCCCTCCTGGTGTTACCCCAAAATTTCACTCTGCTCAACTCAACATATATCTGAACATTATAATCTAGTAATTGAGCACTTGTGCTCTTAAAAATAAGAATTTTTCAACCAGGAGCTCAAGTGAGACTCCAACATTTTAACCTGTTGTAACTGAAACTGGATAGTTCATAGCCCAGAGTCTTCTCTCGGTTCTCTGCATGCATATTGACATGATGAACCGGTAAACTGCATGTCTGCTGATATCCTTGAGTACGATGATACTTGCAATTGTCATTCTTAGATTCATCTCTGATCTTGCCATGTCTGCTACCAAAACATTCCATAGAAGTAACTCTGTCCCATCTAGCTCCGCCATTTTTCAGATTCATCCATCACCTGACTTTTCTGCTGCTGCATTCTCTCAAGGTAGTGTTGACACAAACTTTTCTAGATCTGCTGCTTCATTGAAAAATAAAGTTTTATTCTCATGCAGTACTCGCACCTTCGCGGGGTATAGTAAGGCAAAACGTACTCCTTTGTCATATAGCCTTTTACAATGATGGCCCATGGCTTTCCATTGATCCGAAACTATGGCCGAATAGTCCTGAAAAAGCATTATTTTCTCTCCCTCAAAGGCAAGGCCTGGATTACTTCTATACGCCTGCAGCAGTGATTCCTTATTCATGTAATTTAACAGTTTTGCCAGTACTTGCCTTGGCCTGCTTTCATTCGCTCGTACCGCTCCTACTCTGTGTACTCTCTCCACCTGCAAAGGATACTTGCTACTGTCCAGGCCCAGTTCTTTAGGCAGCCATTGTTCCACAAATTTTCGAAGCTCCGTCGCTTTTACTGCTTCTGGGATGCCCACTATCCGAAGGTTATTCCGCCTGCTGCGGTTTTCAAGATCATCCGCCTTCTGTGTCAGCTGCTCACACTTCCTCTCCAGCGCTGCCATGCGCTCGTTCGTCCCTACAGCTGCATCTTCACAACTCGACACTCTTTCCACCACGAGTTGCAAGCGGGCGCTTTGGCGTTCCAGCGTCTCACATATCTGGTCTACCGAGGTCTGCAATTTCAATAGTTTTTCTTCCAGCATCGCGGAGATCTGCTGCGCCAGGTCCCGAACCACCTCTGCTGGCATCGTTCCCGCCATCGCCGTCTCAGGAGCCGCCGCCATCTTAGCCTGCGTTGCGCTGGTGTTCTGCTTTCCCCGCGGAGTCTTAGCGGGCATACCCTCCTTCGCGTGCGGCGAAAATCTCCGCTGGAGTTCTCTTTTGTAGCCCTCGCCTTCCGCCGTCAGATGGTGCAGAGCAGGGGATCACCTTGGGGGGAGATCGCAGGTAATTTTGCAGATTTTTGCGCGCTCGAGTCGGAGCCGGTGTCAGAGGCTTCCGCTCAGCTCCACGTCATCACGTGACCCCCAGCACTGCTTCTAATCCAGTACTTAGTGGTACTGCTCTTTCACACAGCTAATGAGCACTGCTCACAATTCAGTTCAGTTAGCAATATTTTCCTCATCAATTCAGTTTAGCACTGCTTTCAAACACAGTTCAGTTTAGCACTGCTCTCCAACACTGTTCATCTTAGAAATGAAATTAAACAGTTCAATTCAATGGCAATATGGTCTAAGTCACTTTCTCACTCTTAGACCTAATGACCCACCTCCCTCGTTTGTCAGCACAAAACCACCTGACATCCACCCACAGGGTCAATTCACCAAGGCTTCATTCACTCCTCCAGTTCAGTTCATAACTCACTTTAAGAGCCCTCCACCAGCACTTCCATTTCCTCCTCATTCTCCCCTCCTTCCACCTCCTCCAGTTCCATTCTCTCCTCCCCTTCCTCTCGGTCTAGGGGCTCCTCCCTTCCCCCATCTGATTCCATCTCCCAATCACACCCCGGCTCCTCCCTCTCTTGCATAGAATCTTCTCCCGTCACCTGATCCCGCTGCTCAGGGGCGTAGCTACGGGTGGGCCTGGGTGGGCCCAGGCCCATCCAATCACAGCTCAGGCCCACCCAGACATCTGGCAGCTCTCCAGTCCTGCCGCGATTGTCCCTACATTTTTTTTTGTTTCGTTTTGTTTTTTTTAGTGCGGGCGCCGGGCGGGTCGAATGGGTCCTGAATTGACCCGGAAGTTGTAGGCAATAGCGCTGCAGCTGGACGCCGGTGCTGCTACTGTTGCTCACTGCCGCTACCACTACTGTTGCAGAGTTCCGGTGTGACCTCTGCTCCTGCTTTTTGCCATACTCTTACTCTCCCCCCCTCCCCCCCGTGCAGCCGACGGCGCTGCATGGCGAAATTTGCCATCTGCGGTCAGTGTCCCGCAGTTCCCGCTGCAGCTGGAACGATCAGCCTTGAGCCCCCTCTCCCCCAGGCCTCAGAACTCCTCCGTGGCACCACAACAACAGCCCACATGGAGGGGAGAACAATATGCTGGGTTCTCTGAGGCTGCACCTTTACCAAAGCCCAGCTGCCCAGGTACAAAAATAAAATAAATTTTACTTAAAATGTAAAGTTAGTGTAATGCTGCTAGCTGGTGGTGCCGGTGGGCTTCTGGGTAGGGTGGGCTCTTCACTGCCTAGGGCACTAAATATACCTTTTTTCGCTAGGCAGTAAACAGCCCACCCTCCACCCAAAAACCCACCAAGGAACCACCATGACAAATATACAATCTTTTAAAAATTTTAACCTGCACACTAATAAAATTTAATTAATGTTGGTGGGGATACTCTGCAGTGCCCAAGTTAAAACATTTTTTTGTTAAAAGTTTTAAATTTAATGTAGGTGGGTTTCTGGGTTGAGGTGGGCTCTGCAGTGCCCAGCATATATTTTAAAAAAACAGTATATTTAATGCTGATGTTGTTTAGGGTGGGTAGGGAGGAGATGCCAGACAATGGGGCGATGGATAGGGGGTAGGACAGGGCTGACGTTAGGCTACAGGGTTGGAGGGGGTTAAGGTAGGGCTGATGCCTAGCTATGGGATGGATGGTGGGGTAGGGAAGGGCTACAGGGATGGATGGGGGGTAAGATAGAGAAGAGAAGGTCTGATGCTGGGCTATGGGGTTGGGTAGGAAAGGAAGCGCAGATGCCAGGCTATGGAGATGGATTGGGGGGGTAGGTATGGGTAAAGCTGATACCAGGCTACGGGGATAGATGGGTGAGAAGGGAAGGGCTGATGCCAGGTTACAGGACAATTTCTAATTTGGTCCTTTATTCTGTAATTGATGAGGTTTGTGCCTTTGTTGTTGGAATTAGTGTTAAGGCTTGCAACATAGGCTCTGAGAAGTCTCTTGGGAGACTGGGTGTCTAAATGGCAGATGACGTTTAATGTGAACAAGTGCAAAGTGATGCATGTGGGAAAGAGGAACCCAAACTATAACTACGTCATGCAAGGTTCAGCTTTGGGAGTCACGGACTGAGAAAGGGATATAGGTGTCGTCGTTGATGATACGTTGAAAACTTCTGCTCAATGTGTTCCTGTGGCTAGGAAAGCAAACAGAATGTTGGGTATCATTAGGAAATGGATGGAAAACAAAAATAAGGATATTATTCTGCCGTTGTATCGCTCCATTGTGCGACCGCACCTCGAGTATTGTGTTCAATTCTGGTCGCCGCACCTCAAAAAAGACATAGTGGAATTGGAAAAGGTGCAGAGAAGGGCGACAAAGATGATACAGGGGATGGGACGGCTTCCTTATCAGGATAGGCTGAAGAGGCTGGGGCTCTTCAGCCTGGAGAAAAGGCGGCTAGATAGAGGTCTATAAGATAATGAGTGGAATGGAACGGGTTGATGTGGAGCGTCTGTTTACGCTTTCCAAAAATACTAGGACAAGGGGGCATGTGATGAAGCTGCAGTGTGATAAATTTAAAACGAATTGGAAAAAATGTTTCTTCACTCAACGCGTAGTTAGACTCTGGAATTTGCTGCCAGAAAAGATTGTTAAGGCAGTTAAGTTAGCGGACTTCAAAAAAGGGTTGGACGGCTTCCTGGAGGAAAAAGCCATAGAATGTTATTGAATGGACGAGGGAATAATACAGTATTTCTAGGATGGGCGGGACAAATTGCTTGTTCTTTAGGCCGCTGTTGGTGACAGGGTGCTGGGCTCGATGGACCCTTGGTCTGTCCCAGCATGGGGTAAATTAATTGATGTTGAAATAAAAGTAAATTCTGTCAAGAGGACTTTATATTTCCCTCATGTCTTATTTTTAACAACATAAATGATATTTAGGCTCTTTTTTTTTGTTGTGCCACAGACTGCAGTGTTTTGCCTACATGAACATTATAGTTGAGAATAGCTGATGTAGATTGTGAAGGTGGGGGTGACTAAGCTTTAGTAAAAGGGCCACTTTATTATGCTTCTGCTACTTACCTATATACCAATATACACAATGCCCACCCATATTAGCTCTGGGCCCACCCAAAATGTCAGGTCTGGCTACGCCACTGCCGCTGCTGTTGCTGCACTGCCTTCTGGACCTTGAAGTTTCTTAGTTCCTGGTTTCTCTGACGTTGCCCTGCCTTCTGGGCTTTGTAGTTCCTTGGTTCTGAACCTCTCTGGTGCTGCACTGCCTTCTGGGGCTTGTAGTTTCTTTGCTCTTCACAATGTTCAGTTTTGAAACCGAGCATGCACGATGTGAGAGAAAAAGAAGCCACAGGGGCAGACACTGTGGCAGAGGAAAAAGCAGCGCTGGAGGAAGACCTCTAATGCTGGCAGGGCCTCGGGATCCCCGCCAGCCAAGGTATGGTGGGAGCGGCAGCGATCCTGGGGGGATCCCGAGGCCCAGTCTCTCAGTGGCCCTGGCAGCTCTTTAGCTGGTCTAAGTGCTCATGTCTAACTGTTAGGCACATATATACTTGGTTAGGTTAAGTATTCCACAAAGTCTGTTCTCTTATGCAATAGACTTGTAAAAGTCGCCTGTTATGGAATTGCCCCTAACTTTATGGGAACATGCTGGTAACACCCCTCAACATTTACCCCTGGATTTTATAGATAGTGCCCACAGTTGTGTGCACAATTTAATTGAGTAATAAGCCAATTAGCTCCAATAATTGTGCACTAACAATCAGTTATTGGCATTAATTGGGAACAACATATATTTGCATGCGCATCTTGCTATGCACTATTCTAAAAGAATGCATGCATAAATCTTTTAGCACGTAACTGAAAAAGGAGTGTGGACATGGGAGGGGCATGGGCAGATCAAGGGCATTCAATATTGTAGAATTCAGGGAATCTGCGCCTTATACCTGAGGATTTACACCAGGTTTCAGTTGGTATAAATCCTCATGCACAAAGTTGGACATAGATCATGGCGCTACACTCTATTCTATGAACGGCGCTTAACTTAGAGTACCATTTATAGAACAGCACTAGGCACTTTTTTCTTGCACCCAAATTTAGGCACCATTTATTGAATCTAGTCTTAAGTGCCAAGGCTTTGCCCTTATCATGTGTTACTTTTTACAGAGACGTTTCATTTTTCCCTGAGGACCAGATGGGATGGAACCGTTATTATTGGGATGATGATTGGACACACAGCAATATTTTTTTTTAAATTTATTTATTACATTTGTATCCCTCATTTCCTGTTTCTGCAAGGGCGGGACCAGAGCTGAGAGAGAGAGAAGGGAAAACTGAACTAAGGGCCAAGCCTGCACGCTTTTTAACGCTGCTGCCGGCTGCCGTAACCCCGACGAGGTAAGTCAAGATGACTTTTAAAATTCGGAGGGAGGGGGCCTGGAACTCGAAGGGAGGGAGGGAGGAAGGGAAGGACGATGACCCTGGAACTTGGAGGGGGGGAGGGAATGAACTTCCGGTGGGTGAAATATTGGGGGTGCTCAAGCACCCACAGCATCCACGGAGTCGGCGCCTATAGTGAGTAGTACTGTTTCGGTGTTGTGGAGGGGGTGAAATCCTGACTGTGATTCATGTAATATTGAGAATTTGCTTATATAATCTGTGAGTTGTTTGGTTACCATGCTTTCCATCAGTTTGACTACCAATGAAATAGATGCTACTGCACGGTAGTTAGTGATTTCATTTGTTTTTTTCTTGGTATCTTTAGGTATCGGGGTGAGTAGGATATTGCCATTTTCCTTAGGGAAGACACCTTGCTGGAGCATGTAATTTAGGTGGGATGTGAGGTCTGCTGTGAAGCGGTTGGGGGCGGATTTCAATAGGTAGCTGGGACAGGTATCTAGTTTGCAGTGTGTGTTGGAGAACCTGCTGATCACCTGGATGACTTTTCGACGGTCAGTGGGGCGAAGTTTGACCAGGTTCGGTCAGCCGGGTATTCTCCAGGGATTGGGTTCAACTCATTAAGGAAGTGTTCGATGTCAGTGTTGTCCTGAGGTAGTGTGTTGCGTAGGTTTACAATTTTTTCATTGAAATACTTGGCAAGTTTATCTGCAGATGGGATGTCTGTATTCATTGTAGTGACCAAGTTGGTGTCTAGGAGTTTGTTCACAAGTTGGTAAAGTTTCTTCGTGTCTTTGTAATCAGTCCCTATTTTAGTTTTATAGTATGCTCTTTTGGTCTGTCTTATTGCGTATTTGTATTTTCTTTGTATTTGTTTCCATGTGTTGCGTGTATGTTCATCTTTTGTTTTACTCCATGCTCGTTCGAGTTTCCTGGATTGTGTTTTTAGCTTTTTCAGTTCATCATTGTACCATGGAATCGAGTTATGCTTATGTGAGGTTCTTGTTTGTAAGGGTGCTATTTCATCTAGTACACTTTTGCATCATTTATCCCAATCTATGAGGTAGTATATGGAGTCCATTTGTGCTGACTTTTTCCACTTGGCTTTCAGCATATTTGCAATATCATCTGGACAATTGTTTCCCTTTAGCGCTGAATACGATTTGGGAAGTTTCATGATTGCAGATAACGGATCGATCTCTATATCAATATTTGTATCTGCTTTTACTTAACTGTTGTAAGCCACATAGAACTGAATAATTGGTATTCAGATTATGTGGGATATAAGAAACTAAATAAATAAGTAAATAAAATTTTTAAAAAGTGTTAACAATGCTTTAACTTAAACAGTTACATGACATATTAGAATTAGTGCTATGATAGGTTTAGGTGTTGCCTGCTACCAAGGTTGGTTAGTAACACTTTTGATTTGAGCACTCCTTTTCACAAAATTTAATATTTATTTATATACTGAGGATTTCTATATTGTTTTTTTGTATTTAATTGCAAATCACCATAAGATTGTTTTGCAAGTACAAAACTTTGCCACACTTTAATAAAAGGAACCCTAAGTTCCATGTACATGAAGGCTTTTCAATTTTGTTCCTAGTTATAGAACCCACAGTGGCTCGGACTTAGAACTAGACCCAACTCCTGTAATTTACCTTGGCTTAAAAGGTTGAGACAAGCTGTGAGATCAGGAAGGGAAATCAAATTAACTGAGGAAGCAGAGAATACCTTTCTCCTATAGCTTTGAAAGCTTAATCCCAGAGCAGTGGAATGCTGGAGAGGTTTCTGACAGCTGGGAGAAAAAGGCAAAGAAAATAAACACGATGTGTGCCTAGTTAAAGACTGGTAACTGACAGGAAAAAAATTCTCTAAATTCTGGTTTTAAGATTTCAAAGGTATCAGTGTAGTAGTAGTTAAAACAAAGTCCGTGAGCATGATACCTTACAAATTAACATTCCAAGCTAGCACAGCAGCACAAAAATCATGAAAAAGGACACAGCAGAAAAAAAAACAGCTTTGAAATGAGAAAGACTGAATGGATGGGTGCATGTAAAAAAAGAAATGGTTTTTAGCCAGAAGCCAGCCATACATTTTTTTTATTTTTTATTTTTTGAACTTATATATTTTTACTAAAGTCAGAGCAAAAGCAAATATATAATTGCATAAAACAGTAAGAACCGTACAAAACTCTGATGAAAATACACAACCCTCAAGTCTAACTAACACCTCCCACTCCCTTTTGCGGCCCACACTCAGTTAACCAAGAAATGTTATTGAATGGATCATTTAAGATAAAATAACCACAAAGCCCCACAACAGCAAATAAATGCAACTGACAGCAGAACATAAACCAATTTAAACTGAGTGCAGGCATTGTTGAATAGGTGATCCCTACTCCAGTAAATTCTGCAGTACATGCTTTCAGTAGGCCGAAAAGTTTTCCATTAAGACCACAAATCTTAGCTTTAAAAAATAAGAATCCATGGTCAGAAAGGTAGCTGACTTCCTGTCCTTCGCTATGTCATATTTCGCTGCCAGCAGGCAAGTAGAGAGAATCTTTTGTTGATGTACTGGTTTTGCCCCCTAGCCCCCCAAAAAGCAAGCATAGCTCTGGGCTTGGCTCCACCTGTGTGCCCGCTATATTACTGGCAGTGCTTAGCACCCCCAGCCAAAAAGGTTAGACAGCCGAGCATGACCAACACATATGAATATACAATCCCCATACCTCATCATAACCCTTCCAATATTGCTCTGATACAGCCTGGTCAAATGTATGGAGTCTCTCAGGGGTCAGATACCAGCACATAAGCACTTTATAGTTACATTCCCTCAATGAGGCAGAAATATTGCTCTGGGAAGCTAAGAATATGAAGTCTTTCCATTGAGCATTGTCAAACTCTTGATAAAGATTCACTTCTCATTGAAGCATATATGAGAGTTTGGCAATCTCAGACCCTTGAATAGACTTATAAAGAGCAGAAATTAAACCTCTGATCTTAGTATATTGTACCCATATGGGTGCTAAATGGTTCAGCCCTCTGCTGAGAACCCCCCAGAATGTCCCACTCAGCAATCTATGTCTACATTGCAAATAGAAGTAAAAACCAGATTTACCCAAACCATGCTCCTTTTGTAGGTACACAAAGGAGAACATATGACCCCCTATGAACAACTGAGAGCCATACTAGTATGCTTGTGTGATCGATCTGGGAATAACACAATTAGGGGAGCTAGGGTTGAGGCATTAGAAGAAGCCTGCAAGGTTCGTCTCACCAAATCCCCCAATTGTAAATTATGAGCAACATATGGGTTAACACTGGGAGTCTGGGAGTGCCACCCCACCGGGGCCCAGAGTAGGTCATGCAGCTTACCCTTAGTGATATAATACTGTTTTGTCTGCATATAAGGCTTCAAAGTACCATCCCTCCTCCAGTCCTACATGTGCCTCAGTTGAGATGCCATATAGCGGTGATGGCGAACCTATGGCACGCATGCCAGAGAGGGCACGCGGAGCCCTCTCTGTTGGCACGCGCGCCGCCAGTCGCCTCACCCGAGACTTTCAGCCCTCCCACCCACCCGGCATCAAGCATTCCTCTCTCCCTCCCACCCGGCACCAGCCTGCCCAGCCTCCATCCCTCCCTCCGAACCCGAAGAAATTTAAAAGTCTTCCCTTGTCCGAATAGGCGGCGTCAGCATCAGCAGTAGCAGCGAAAAGCGTGCTGCTGGTTCGGCGCGTCTTCAGCCTTCCGTCTCTCAAGCTGTCTGGTCCCGCCCTCATTTCCTGTTAGGGCGGGACCAGAGAGCTTGAGCGACAGAAGGCTGAAAACGCGCCGAACCAGCAGCACGCTTTTTGCTGCTACTGCTGATGCTGACGCCGCCTATTCGGACAAGGGAAGACTTTTAAATTTCTTCGGGTTCGGAGGGAGGAAGGGATGGCGGGCTGGTGCCGGGTGGGAGGGAGGGAGGAATGCTTGACGCCGGGTGTGAGGGAGGGAGGGTGCCCTGGTGCACGCCGGGTGGGAGGGAGGGAGCGAGGCCTGGTGCTTGGGTGGGAGTGCTGGGTGGGTGGGAGGCCTGCCTGGTGCTTGGGGGGGTGGGAGGGAGGGAGGGCTGCCTGGTGCTTGGGTGGGTGTCCTGGTACTTGGGTGGGAGTGCTGGGTGGGTGGATGGCCTGGTGCCTGGTGCTGGGTGGCAGGCCTGGTGCTTGGGTGGGTGCTTGGGTGGGAGTGCTGGGTGGGTGCATGGCCTGGTGCTTGGGTGAAAGGGTGGCAGGCCTGGTGCTGGGTGGGTGGCAGGCCTGGTGCTGGGTGGGAGAGAGGGAGGCTTGGGTGCTTGGGTGGCCTGGTGCTTGGGTGCTTGGATGGGAGGCCTGGTGCTTGGGTGGGAGTGCTGGGTGGGTGCATGGCCTGGTGCTTGGGTGGAAGGGTGGCAGGCCTGGTGCTGGGTGGGTGGCAGGCCTGGTGCTGGGTGGGAGGGAGGGAGGCTTGGTGCTGGGTGGCCTGGTGCTGGGTAGGAGGGAGGCCTGCCGCTGGGAGGGCAGGGGGGAGAGGAGGGTGGCTGGAGGGGAGGGCAGGGGAGAAAGGAGGGTGGCTGGACATGGGCGGCTGGAGGGGAGAGGAGGGTGGCTGGACATGGGTGCCTGGAGGGGAGAGGAGGGTGGCTGGACATTTGTGGCTGGAGGGGAGAGGAGGGTTGCTGGACATGGATGGAGGGCAAGAAATGAAGGAGGAAAGTAAAGAAATAAATGGAAAGGAAGCCCTGGAAACGGAGTTAAGAGAACAGATAGAGAGCAGCAGAATCAGCGACTAGGACCAATATGGATAGAAAAACAAAATCACCAGACAACAAAGGTAGAAAAAATCATTTTATTTTCATTTTGGTGTTTGGAATATGTCCAATTTGAGAATTTACATCTGCTGTCTTATTTTGCACTGGGTATACTGGAGCTGTAATAACTTACAGAAATGATTTATAATGAAAGAAAATCATGTTATTTTTTTCTCCTATACTAGTATAATATTTTCAATGATGTCTGTTTATATGCGCCATGGTTGGTGTAAGGGGGTGTGGCTATCATAGGGGTGGAGTCATATGTGGTGACCCCGCCCATAATGAGTACCGGCAATGAGTAATTAGATTTTGGGTTGCTGTTTGGGCACTCGGTCTCTGAAAGGTTCGCCATCACTGCCATATAGTAACTTTGAAGATCGGGAATTCCAAGGCCCCCTAGATCTTTAGATTTAAGAAGTACCCTTTTTGAGAGTCTAAGTCTCTTGCCCCCACCTATGTATACTATTCTGCCCCAAGTGAGAGGTGACTTATGGATGGATATGGGCAGTGCCTGAAATAGATACAATAGTCTAAGTAAAATGTTCATTTTCACAATTGCTAATCTCCCTAATACGAAAAGGCACCCTTGCACCAGTCACATAAGTCCTCCTATATCTTTTTAATCAAGAGGACGTAAAGGTCATACAGAGTAGTAAGGTCACTAGCTATTTTAACTCTCAAATATTTCAAATGATTACGCACACACTTAAAGAGAAAATTCTCTTTAGTTCTTGTTAATTCCTCTCCAGCAATATTAATATTAAGCCCTTCGGTCTTGTCCAAATTGGCTTTAAAGCCAGAGACAGACCCATAATGCTGTGTTTCCTCAGAAGATTCAGGAGAGAGAGGTGTGGTCAAGATAACATTATCAGCAAACAATGAGATCTTATGAATCTGCGGCCCTACTTCCCCCCTCCCCTCCCCCAATATCAGGTGCTCCAAAATCCTTTGAGCAAAACGCTCCATCACTAAAGCAAATAGAATTGGTGATAACAGGCAGCCCTGACGAGTGCATCCACCCAGAGCAAAACTCTTACGTGTAAGTCCCATTAATCTTATTTATTACATTTGTACCCCGCGCTTTCCCACACATGGCAGGCTCAATGTGGCTTACATAGTAACAATATGAAGAATTACAAAGTCGTAACAAAGAATATACAATTTGTAGTAAACGCAATATTAATGGGGTTAACGGATAAGTAAATTGAACATAGGAGGAATTGGGTGCAGAAGGAAATGAGCGTTAGAAGGTAGGTGTAGGAAGATGGAGAGGAATGGATATGGGATAGCAATAAGGATATTGGGAAACATGGTCAATGTACAACAATCATCGATAAAAATCATGTGGGCAGGCTTTAAATTAGGTTGAATCACTAGGGTAGGTTATCTTGAAGAGATGGGTCTTTAGTGCTTTCCTGAAAGGCAAAAGGCCGTTGATTGTTCGGATGGATCTTGGTAGAGCATTCCAAAGCTGGCTACCTAAAAGAAAAATTGGATGCGTAGAGGGATTTCTACTTAATATCTTTGCAGTTGGGGAGGTGTAGATTAAGGTAAGTACAGGAAGACGTCAAACTGTTTCTGGTTGGGAGGTCGATAAGGTGATTCATGTAGGTGGGGGCTTCTCCATGTAATATCTTGTAAATCATCATGTGGACTTTAAAATTAATTCTTTCTCTGATGGGGAGCCAGTGAAGCTTCTCTCGAAGAGGTATTGCGCTATCGAATCTTGACTTGCCAAAAATAAGTCTGGCTGCCGTGTTTTGGGAAGTCTGGAGCTTTTTCAATATTAGGGACTTACAACCTAAAAAAACACTGTTGCAGTAATCTGCGTGTGTGAGTACAGTGGATTGTATTAGATTTTGGAAGGTGTCCAAGGGAAGATATGATTTCACTTGTTTCAAAATCCACATTATGTTGAACATCTTTTTGTTGATGACTTTAGCATGGTTTTCAAATGATAAATGGCTATCAATCGTTACTCCAAGGATTTTCAAGTTGTCTGATATGGGAAGTTTAACCTCTGGGGTGCTAAGAGTAGTTGGGAGGAGTGGAGAGTGTAGCGATGAGAGGACTAAACACTGTGTTTTCTCTTTATTTAATTTCATCTTAAAAGCATCGGCTCAAGAGCTTAGAGTGGTCATACCTGTGTTTATTTTATCGGAGATTTCAGATAGGTCGGATTTAAAAGGGATGAATATGGTGATGTCATCAGCGTAAATGAAGGGATTAAGGCCATATTTGGCTAGTGATCTGGCCAGAGGAACCATCATTAGGTTAAAGAGTATCGGAGAAAGCGGAGATCCCTGTGGCACTCCGCATTCCGATAGCCATGGAGATTACATGTTTGTAGGCCCTTTGACTTGGTAGGATCTTGTAGTGATGAAGCTTTTTATCCAGTTAATGATGTTGCCACCTATCCCAAGTTTGTTCAAAAGTTTAGTTAGGATGGTATGATCTTAATAAGGGCCTCTGTAAGCCAAGAGGTAAACATCGGTCCCACCCCTACCTTCCGGAGCACAGCAAATGTAAAATAACAATGGATGTGGTCAAACGTTGTTTACGTGTCCACTGCTACCCAAATTAACTGCAATACCTGTTTGATGCTGTCCATTGTCTGCTGTTCAGGGATAAACCCCGCTTGATCTGAGTCAATCAAAGCAGGCATCTGTGGGGCTAATTATTCAGTAAAAGTTTAGCAAGGATCTTCAGGTCTACATTTATCAGAGAGATGGGTCTATAAGACCCACAACAGGTGGGGTCCCTTCCAGGTTTGCATAAGATAGTGATGTCCACAGTGCTCATTGTAGGTGGTAGGCTCAGATAGGTGGGCATAGCATTAAAGATCTAGTTAAAAGAGTCACCAATTGGTATTTAAATATCTTACAAAAAAATGTTTATTTATTTATTTATGTATTTATTGCATTTGTATCCCACATTTTCCCACCTAAACCCATCAGCATTTTCCCACCTAAACCCATCAAGGCCTGGAGATTTCCACTGGAGTAAATCCTTAATAACAGACAGAATCTCTTTGCCTGTAATTGGGGTGTCCAGTTCACAGACGTCCTCAGATAGACAACGTAACTGGACCTCTTGAAGGTACTGGTTTATACTTCAGGCAGTAAAGACGGGATCTGTAGCATAAAGCTGTGTATAGAATTCCAAAAACCTATCATGGATATCCTGCTGCTAATAAGTAGATCCCCTTTAGCATTCCTGATTTTTGTGGTACTCATATCTAATTGTTTCTTCTTAAGCTTACAGGCAACAATCTTCCCACCTTATTACCATGCCCATAACAGTGTTGTTTTAGCAGTCTAAACTGAAACTCTATTGTCTCCAACTGCAACTGATGTAATTCTCCCCTCACTTTTTCAATATCTCTCCAAAGAGAGCATAAGGGCTTACTAAGGTAAGATCGTTCTAGAGAAGCTAGCTGCTGATGTAATGCCTGCTCCTTAGCTTGCTTTTCCTTTTTCTTCCTGGACCCAACTTGATGAATGCACCCCTCAGCACCACTTTGAGACTCTCCCACAATATGAGCTCAGACACTTCATATATCATTCACACTCAAAAATTGCTGTATTTCACTGACAATATTCTCCTGCACCCTACAGTTGGACATGAGCGATTCATTTAGCCTCCAAAAGGTCAGGCCCTGATGATGCGATCCAAAGTAAAAAGAGCCTAACAAAGACCATGTGATATTTTCAATACACACCCTATCTGCCTTGGAGAGCCAGAATCCATCCCCCCACATCAGATCAATCCTGGAGTAACTTTTATGTACCAGAGAATAAAAAGTGTAAGCCCGAGTAGTAGGGTTCAAAGTTCTTCAGATGTCAATAAGCTTCAAAACCCTGGCCAATTTGAGAAAACCTTCCCCGGACCTGAGTTCAAGTGTTGACTGTCAGAGTGTCTGTCTACTCTAGAATTAGAGACGTGGAGGGGCATCTTCGATATGGCGTCTAAATCTGAACAGGAAAGAAGGTAATTTTCAACAGAAAAAAGGTCTATCTTTTTCTTTCAAAAATACTGTTTTGAAAATCGTTTTGTGATTTGGATGTTTTGTTTTTCGGTCCATTTTCGAACAAAAAACATCCAAATGACAAAATGCACAAAATCAAGCCATTAGGATACAGACCATAAGAAAATGTTCAGTCACAGGAAAGCATTCATAGAGGATAACAAAGTTCAAACTGTTGTAGAATCAGTCCTGTTACACTTATGCTGCTTTTTGGACGTTTTTCTCTTTTGAAAATGAGCCCAAAAGTTACAGTCACCCGCCATTAAAATATGGCCAGTTGCACGTGCCAAGATTTCCTCCCCCTGTGCCTTCCAAAAAATGGTTTGATTATTATTTGGCCCACAAATATTAATCAAAGAGATGGCCTCTCCATGTAAAGAGACTTTGAGCAGTAAAAATATGCCCTCATCATCTCTATACCAATGATCAACCTGCAAGTCCAGATGTCGGTAGACCAAAATAGCCACGCCCCCTCTTTTTGGCTCCATCTGTAGAGGATCTGAAAAACCTATAAGGGTAGTCCCTATGTGTGAACAAGTTTTCCCCACTTTGTTTAAAGTGTGTTTATGAAGAAATTTTATTCCCAACATCAACTGCTTACATTCTTTGAACATAAGACTCCTCTTCACTGGGAAGTTGAGACCTTTCACTTTAAGAGTACCTATAATCACATTAGCTTTAATCATTTTACTATCCTAAGGGAACACATTGAATGTGAGCTCAATCAACAAGCTAACAGTCCCAAACAAACCATCCAACCCTAGAATGAGCAACAACAACCCACCCACCCCCTCCCCTCCACCCTTCCTCCATCCCCTACAACCCTGTCCCACATTTCTGAAAAACATGAGACAACAAACAAGTAAATGAGGCAGTGTCCCCCAGCTCCAGGTCAAAGATTACAATCCCAGAAGGTGTGCACTCTAAGCCCCCAAGAATAATCTCGCATAGTTTATAAACAACCCCCTGGATCACAATAAGCAGTACCTCCCCCACACCCCCTCCCCAGCATCAGCAACCCAGAATGAACACATAGTAACATCGTAAATGATGATCCATCCAGTCTGCCCAACAAGATAAACTCATTTTACATGGTATGTGATACTTTATATGTATACCCGAGTTTGATTTGTCCTTGCCATTCTCAGGGCACAGACCGTAGAAGTCTGCCCAGTATTCTTGTACTAAGTTCTGAAGCTAATGTCGAAGCCCCTTAAAATTTACACTCCAGCCCATCTCTATCTATTCAGTCACGATCAGGGCGTAGACCGTAGAAGTCTGCCCTGCTCCCATTTTGTTTCCCAATTACCGGCGTTGCCACCCAATCTCCGCTAAGACTCCATGGAACCATTCCTTCTAAACAGGATTCCTTTGTGTTTATCCCACGTATGTTTGAATTCCATTACCGTTTTCATCTCCACCATCTCCCGCAGGAGGGCATTCCACATATCCACCACCCTCTCCGTGAAAAAATACTTCCTCACCATTGCAGACTGAAGCACGTGTAATTAAACTCGGGAATCTGTTGTCAGAGAATGTGGTAAAAGCAGTTAGCTTAGTGGGGTTTAAAAAAGATTTAGATAACTTCCTAAAAGAAAAGTCCATAAGCCATTATTAAGATGGACTTGGGGAGAATCCACTGCTTATTTCTAGGATACGCAGCATAAAATGTATTGTACTGTTTTGGGATCTTGCCAGATACTTGTAACCTGGGTTGGCCACTGTTGGAAAGGGGATGCTGGGCTTGATGAACCTTCAGTCTGTCACAGTATGGCAATGCTTATGTTCTTAAGTCTCTTAGTGGCTATAGGGCGGAAAAACAAACATATAATGTTAACATCCAAAATGCCAAGCTCTCCTCTTCTCTGGGTATAGCAAGGCAGATCATCCATACAAGTCCAAACAGCTATCAGTGCCCTTATGCAAGGTACATGGTGGCACTCAGACTAGATGCAGGCTTGGCGGGAACCATAGCTTGTGGGCACTGTTTAGGCTTGACTACCATTTGCCACTTTGAGCCTCTCTGAGTGGCTCCCCGCTGTTGCAACACAGTAGGCACATCTTCAGGTAGATTCTCCACCTTCAGCTGTTGTAATGCTCACCACGTGTTCTCCGGAGTCTCCGTGCACTTTGTGACTCCATTTACTGTAAAAATCAATCCAAAAGGGAATCTCCATTTGTATTTGAT
This sequence comes from Microcaecilia unicolor, assembly GCF_901765095.1. Lineage (NCBI taxonomy): Eukaryota > Metazoa > Chordata > Amphibia > Gymnophiona > Siphonopidae > Microcaecilia > Microcaecilia unicolor. Next base: position 342,407,072 of record NC_044031.1, on the reverse strand, counting down.
GTTAGCCTCTCAGAGGAAGATAATTGCACCAGTAAAGTCCCTCTGCCTTCTTAGCGTGATGGCGAAGCTATATTGGAAAATATCTATTTTCAGCCCTTTCCACTGGATCCTTGAGGGGATACTCTGCAAAACAAACAATGATATCTCATGGCATATTATCTCTCTTAGGGCCCAAAGACCTGTGCACCCTGTCAATTTTAATCACAAGACCCTCCGAGGTTTCAGGCTCAGTAGTGTGTAGGAGAAGGGTAACAATGTCCTGCACTACTTTAGTGCTGTCTGTATACACAGCCTCTTGTGGAATCCCCCCAAAACTCAGATTGTGCCATCTGGACCTACACACTCCCAGAGCACTTTCGGGTTGGTGTACTGTGAATAATGGTGTGACTGTATGTCCTCCATGTGCTCTTCGCATTCTGCAACTCTCTCCGTTAGCGAGTGGAAGCGCTTCTGCTCAAAAGGAGAAGGTGTCGAGCCTTCCCTGTGTCAAGGGCAAGCCAGCTGGCCAGGCGGGAGCAAGACACATGATCTAGACTGGCGCACAGGACAAGGGACAGGCAGTAGTTGTATCAGGTACAGCTATGAGCAATGGCGACGGGACATCCAGCCCTTCTGGAGCATCCAACGCTCACAACCAAGGTCACCGAGTGAGAGAGGACTACCAGGGCAGAAGGCACACATCATCTCACTGATGAGGCATCTCTTCTTGCTGCTGCTACAATCAATCGATTCATCAAGGCAGTGTGGAGGCTCCAGATGGCGGGTTCACCGGCAGACATGGTGGCTCCTTTCGGCGCTTCCTGAGGAGGGACCGTCCATGCCTTTCCTTCATATCTTGCTCCCTGGTGGCAAGCCATGAAATAAGGACTGCTGCCGAGGCAAGATTCCCCCTCCCCCTCCCCTCATCGGCTCATCGAGGCAGTGCAGAGAAACTAGATACCAGGATAGGACTCGATAGGAAATGCTGAATAGAACTACAAACTCCCAATACTTGGGGTCCCAGAGATCTACGCTATATTACTGCTCATCTATATCTTACTACCCATTGCATTAGAGCAGACAAACTGCTGATTATGCTTTATATTTTTTTCTCAATACAGACACTTTCTTGTTAATCAAATTCTGCTCATTACTTCTCTCATGCATAGGTACTAGGGGTATCCTGAAAACCAGGCCCTTGTAGCTCTGACGGACTAGGGGACAAGACTTTTGAGTTAGTGTACTAGGTTAGTCTATACCTAAGATAATGTAAAACTCATCCAAGGTCATGAAGAGAAGTAGGATTTGAACTCTGCCTTCTCAGGTTCTTAGCCCACTGCTGTTTTCTGTTAGTACAAACTGATTTGTAGTTGAGGTATTAATTAGGCTTGGACCCTGAAGTTTTCAGTGGTAGCTCGTGGTGAGTTGCACTTGGGTACAATAGGTATTTCCCAAGCCTTGAGAGCCTTGCGGTTTGGGTTTGTGTCTGAGACAGTGGAGAGTTGAGAGACAGACTTGTCCAGGATCACGGCTAGGATTTGAATCCTGGCTGCTTTGGTTCCCAGGCTGCTGCTCTGGTCACTGGGCTCCTCCTCTACCCCCAACACTTTTTCAGTTAGATTCTCACCACCATTAGCCTCCTCCTCTACCCTCAACACTTTTTCAGCTAGATTCTCATCACCATTAGGCTCCTCCTCTACCCTCAACATTTGTTCAGTTAGAGTCTCACCACCAAAATTTTGATGCCTCATTCGTCAGCAACACACAGTAAAGTGACTAAAGAGGCTATCCATAAATTCCCACACTCTGCAAACACCAACCAAACCATCATCGACCACAAACACAAACAGATCTACTTCTCTACACCACCTCACTCACCAAATCAAGGAAATGGCTAGCCTACTACCTGGTAATAATCTGTCTAATTTATCATCAGACAGATGCCTTCAACAGTGGTCAAAATATACCAATCCTAATAACACAAAGAGCCTCCCCATGGAAAACAACCACGATGGGTCTCCTTACAAAAACCCGACACAGAACAAACACCACCAGCCTAAAAGGCATTTTAGACAATGACAATAATGGGATCAAACATCAGTTAGTCTGAACTGACTGTGTGAAACAGCATACTGGTTCTACACTGCCAATACCCATACGATATATCATTGCAAGGTCCATAGTAAACAAAACTGAAACCATCAGAGACTGGCTAGAGGAGGAACAACTGGACCTGTTCTGCTTAACCAAAACATGACTAAGATCCCTTGATGACCCAGTGATTAGGGATATATGCCCACCAGGATACAAAATCTTACACCAAACCTGGGCCATCAAAAGAGGGGGCGGTGTCGCCATTCTCTAGAAATCCTTCTTTAACCTCAAACTCACATTGGACCTCATAACCCCTTACCTGGAAATCATGACTTGTAACTCAACGACTACACACTCCATAGAAGTATCTGCTTTACCCTATTCTACCGCCCACTTGGAAAGTGGACAAATGCACAGGATGATTTCAAGGAGTTTATCTCAAACACTTGCTCTCATACTGGACGACACTAACTTGGACTGTCAAAATGATAGGTTCACCCAAGACCTAATGGATTCCGTGGACCTGTGGAACTTCCAACATACAACATACAACATCACTCACAACAAAGGACACCAGCTAGACATGTCAACCTACAAACTTGAAACCATCACGAGATGAAAATCAGAAATGCACAATAGTCACCAACTCCATGGTCAGACCATTACAAGATAACATTCATCCTGGAATGGCCAGAAAGGGATAAAAAGAAAAACCACAATACCTGACCCAACTCTGAGAAAACAAGAGGAAAAATCAATGCAGATCAATTCTTGCACAACATAATTCAAAGCTGTCGGTTGGACCAGCACGACACAACTGCCTTCCTGAACCAATGGGACGAGAAGAGTCGAACAACATTGGACAAAATAGCACCGGAGAAGCTGAAAAATCACCTCAGGAGAACAATCCACCCTTGGTTCAACAAAGAACTATCACAGATGAAAAAAGCATGTAGAAGACTTGAGAGGAAATGGATTCACCATAAATCTGATGAAAGCAGAGCGCAATGACACAAAATGATCCAAATCTGAAATCAAGAAATCCAAAGTTACATTAAGTATTATGAAAACAAAATGGGGTGCAATCAACCCAATTTAAAAAAAACTTTTCAGGCTTGTAAATAGTCTGCTGGACACACAGGACCTGACAGCAGACAAGAGCTGGCCAACTGCTTCGAACAGAAATCTCCAAAATCAAAAGAGGTCTCTCCATCCCCATGAACAACATAGGAGGTTACCTATACATGACAAGTAAAATGGAAGACCCATGACAGCAGATAGAACATGGACTACTTTCACACTTCCCTCCACTGACATGGTCAATAATCTTGTGAATAAATAGGGTTAGAAGGTAAAGTTTGCCTTTTTGCGGACGATACTAAGATTTGTAACAGAGTGGACACCGGGAGAGGGAGTGGAAAACATGAAAAAGGATCTGCGGAAACTAGAAGAATGGTCTAAGGTTTGGCAATTAAAATTCAATGCGAAGAAATGCAAAGTGATGCACTTAGGGAGTAGAAATCCACGGGAGAAGTATGTGTTAGGCGGGGAGAGTCTGATAGTTACGGATGGGGCGAGGGATCTTGGGGTGATAGTATCTGAGGATCTGAAGGCAACGAAACAGTGTGACAAGGCAGTGGCCATAGCCAGAAGGTTGCTAGGCTGTATAGAAAGAGGTGTGACCAGCAGAAGAAAAGAGGTGTTGATGCCCCTGTATAAGTCGTTGTTGAGGCCCCACCTGGAGTATTGTGTTCAGTTTTGGAGGCCGTACCTTGCTAAGGATGTAAACAAAATGGAAGCGGTGTAAAGAAAAGCTACGAGAATGGTATGGGATTTGCGTTACAAGACGTATGAGGAGAGACTTGTGGACCTGAACATGTATACCCTGGAGGAAAGGAGAAACAGGGGTGATATGATACAGACGTTCAAATATTTGAAAGGTATTAATCCGCAAACGAACCATTTCCGGAGATGGGAGGGCAGTAGAACAAGAGGACATGATATGAGAGTGAAGGGGGGCAGACTCAAGAAAAATGTCAGGAAGTATTTTTTCACGGAGAGAGTGGTAGATACTTGGAATGCCCTCCCGCGGGAGGTGGTGGAGATGAAAACGGTAGCGGAATTCAAACATGCGTGGGATAAACATAAAGGAATCCTGTGCAGAAGGAATGGATCCTCAGAAGCTTAGCTGAGATTGGGAGGCGGGGCTGGTGTTTGGGTGGTGGGGCTAGTTCTGGGCAAGACTTCTACAGTCTGTGTCCTGAAAATGGCAGATGCAAATCAAGGTAAGGTATACACAAGAAGTAGCACATATGAGTTTATCTTGTTGGGCAGACTAGATGGACCATGCAGGTCTTTTTCTGCCGTCATCTACTATGTTAGTATGTAAATCAAAATGCCTTCTTGACACCTGTCAAAACTTCCTACTAAAGAATGCCCCCCCCCCCCGATATATTCATACACTGCCTCATGAAACACATCACATGAAACACAACCAGGGCTAATTCCCAAAGGAAAAAGGAGGCATCATCCTAACCCCATCCCAAAAAATAACAAGATCATGTGAGATGTCACTTCCATCCCCCTACTAACCAAGGTAATGGAGGGCATAACTGCACATCAACTCATGGAATATATGACACACTTTTCCATACTGCACAGCTCACAATTGGGCTTTTACCCAAACCACAGCACAGAAACCGTATTAATATCACTGGTGTCAGACCTGAGAAAAGAGATCAGCACGGGTCGCAGGGCCATGATCCTCCAATTCAACATGTTATCAGCTTTTGACATGGTAGACCATGGACTGTTACTAAACATGCTAGCCATCATAGGTATAAGAGGCAAGGTGCTATCCTGGATCGATGGATTCCTGAGCAACCAATCCTACAAAGAGAAGATGCCAGGATCCCTATCTATGGAATGGATCCCAGAATGTGGAGTACCTCAAGATTCCTTCATCTCTCTATCACTATTTAACATTCTGATGGCCCCCTTGGGCCACAAACAAGAAGTGAATGGCTTTAAAACATACATCTACATGGATGACATAACCATATGCATCCCCTTTGCTGATAACATCATGGCTGCACAAAGAGAAATCAAACATGCACTTGAACTTATGGAAACCTGGGCTACGACTTTCAAGCTGAAACTCAAAAGAGAAAAAACAAAGTTCATGGCGATAACCAACCTTTCCAAACCAGTAATAAGCAACAAAATTCATATAGATCAAAGGGAATGCACACTAGAAACAAATATTAAAGTACTAGGAATACTGATTGACCAACACCTGACACTAGAACCGGTCTAACATCAAAAGTATTCAAATCCCTCTGGAAACTATGATGAATAAGAACATATTGCTCAAAAACTGCCTTCTGAATCCTAATCCAAAGTCTTGTTTTGTCCCAGGTAAACTACAAACAGCCCAGTTTACCTTAGCACGCCTTATCTGTGGAGCATCCAAATATGACCATGCAACGCCACTACTGCATTATCTATACTGGCTACCAATGACAGCAAGAGTGATGTTCAAAATCTGTGCTTTTGTGTACCAAATTGTAAACTGCACTGCACCAAGTTACATGATATCACTAGTTGAACTACCTCAACCTACCCTCAAGGTGAAACTACCTCATCATACACCATCTCAGTTGTAAAGGAGTGACCTAAAAAGCAGCCCACACTACAAACCTCCCATTTAACGTGGCCAGATGGTGGAATACATTGCCAAAGCACATATGACACAACATCACCTATGAAAGTTTTCGCAAAAAATTTAAAACATTTCTGTACAAAAAATTCCCAATGATCGATGCAACTTAGCATCAAAAGACAGACAGCACAATAAATACACCAGATTATGATACTGCACTACCTCTCTACATATGTCAGCTCGTCCATCTATCTTCTTGCACCCCTGACCTATTATTGGTATATCAGACTGTATTCTGATTTGTACATCTGACCTCTATTTGTATATCTGAGTTAACTTAATGTAAGCCACACAGAACTGAGTCCCCGACTCAGATGTGTGTGGGATATAAGTCCAATAAAGTAAAAGCTCTTCCTGCTGAGCAGCAAGAGCTCTGACTTTTTTCTTAATGTACACTAAGGTTTCCTTAAGCTCCTGTCTCACTAATTTAAAGTCTGTTTTCAGGTCCAGCATCCATTTCCTCTCACTGCTCCCACTGCTTCATCCGACTCAGAATCTGACACTCTGTCAACCTCCGATTCCACCTGTGCCATCTTGGAAGTGCCAATTTCAGCTGCTTGAGGCATCCCACCACCTTTGTTGCACTGAGGAAGAGCAGATTATGCCGATTCTGCTTTCCAATGCAAAGCCATTGATTCACCAAGCACCTGATGTGAAACCGGCTTAGGAGAGGTATGCAGAGAGGAGAATTAGCACAAATTATAGGCAACCCATGTGGAGCTTCAGCCCCAAGCTGCTATCTCTGGAGCTGACATCACATCCTCTCCCCTCTTATTTTTAATAGCACACTATAGAGTGTGCACGTCACAGTTACTGTGAATGAAGCAAACCTTACATTGAAAAGATTCCTATGGAAAAGAGGTCATGGACACATGCTAGGCTCTTTTTGGTTTTGCAAAGGTTGGATAGTAGGTGTGGTGATAAAAAGGACCAGAAATTCCAGAATCCTGGAGGAAGCAAACCTTGATACCACTACAAGGCATGCCTATCACACCCCAGCAGCACAGACTATAAGGTCTTACCACACCAGAGACAATGCTTACATGTCCTCAGAAACTATTACAAATACAAACATCTTAATTTAAATGCTAGGATCTACAAGCCAAAATCAGCTATTGGGGCAATTCTATAAGCTGGCACCTAGAGGTACGTGCCACTTATGCACATCAAAGGCACCATTAATTTAGAGTTAGGTGCCTATGGGGCTCATTTTCGAAAGAGAAAAAAGTCCAAAAAGTATCATAAAGCAGCATTTCTACTAATTTCTTCTCAAAACGTCCAAATTGGTATTTTCAAAACCTATTTTGCAGACATTTATCTATGCAATTCATCTGCAGTGCATCTAAATCACAAGGGGGCATTTCAGCAGTGTTTCGGGGGGTGAGATTAGAGCAGGCTTAGGGCGTTCCTAACATGTGGGCATTTTACAGCCATAATGGAAAAAAACAAAACTGTCTAAGGCTAAAGCGTCAACATTTTGGTCTTGACCTGTTTTTAGAATGAATAAAGCACAAAACAGTGCCCTAAATAACCACTGGAGGGAATCAGGGATGACCCCCCCCCCTCTTAATCCCCAAGTGGTCAGTTGAGTCCCTCCTACTCCCCAAAGATGTGATTAAAAAATATTACTTACCAGCCTCTATGACAGCTTCAGATGTTATAGCCAGGTCTATTAGAGCAGCAAGCAGGTCTCTGGAGTAGTGTGGTGGTCAGTGGAGTGCACTATATAGAAGAGAACCCAGACCCACATCCCAATCTACCTGTTACACTTGTAGTGGAAAGTGTGAGCCCTCCTACAATCCCTTCACCCATAAGGGCTATTGTAGTGGTATACAGTTGAGTACAGTAGAATTTTGGTGGGTTTTGGAGGACTCAGCATACAGTCTAAGGGAGTAACGGTGAGATGTGTACCTGGGAACTTTTATATGAAGTCCACTGTAATGCCTCCTCGGGTGGCCCATTGCTCTCTTGGGATGTCTGTGTGGCCAGTCTACTAAGAATGCTGGCTCCTCCTTTAGGCTTGACTTTCTCTGTTTTTCACTTGGACTTTTTTTTTTTTTCGAAAAAGGCCAAAAAAATAAATGCATAGAGCATGAAAACATCTTGCATGTGGCCATTTTTGGAAAAAAAGATAGATATTTTGCTCTTTCGAAAATGGTCATATTTCCTATTCGGATTTGGAACATTTAGCACAAAACTAAAGTCCGACTTAGACGTCATATTGAAAATGCCCCTCCACGTGCACTAGGCACTATTCTGTAAGGTAGTGTCTAACCACAAAGGAGCATACATATGGCTGGTGCATGGACATGTTTCCCAGATACACACATAGTTTACGGAGTACTACAAATTATGTGTGTCACTTAGCACATCTAGGTGCGCCAATTTACAGCTGCCATTGAAATGGCATAAGAGAGTTTGACTAAACTTGGGTGTACCAATGCCAATTTACACTAGTATTCTATAATGGAATCGTAGCACCAAGATGCCATTATAGAATTGGCACTACATACCTGGCATTAAGGCACCTAGACTGAGGCACCATTTTATAGAATTTGCTGGCATCTGGAGAATGCATAACTCACTTATGCATCTTTTTTTAGCAATTGGGGTGTCTAAATTGCTAAACAGCCAAAGGTTCTGTTGGATTATTTGTAGTAAATAATTAGCAGATTTTATACACACAGCTTCAGCTTTAGAAATGTTAATTTCTTTTCTTCATCTCTCTCTCATTCACCCCAGAATAATTCACTGCTGAGTCACTTTAAAGTTGAAGTAACAAAACATCTGTTTACTCACAGTTTGTAGTTAGATTATATTCAGACAGGCTTATATATACATAATACTATACATTTGGATTATCAGCTCTTTCCATGTGCTTAGATGGTAATGGATGCTCACACCACCATAGATCCTCTCAGGTTAGGAGAGATCATGAGCTCCATGTGCTGTGCCTAACCCCCACAGGAAGTTGCATGGGTGTGACCTCTCTAAGCAATTTACATCAGAGGTCACAGAGTAATCACAGAGAAAAAAAACATTTCTGACAGGCAATGCATGTTAAATACAATACATTATTCCAACAAACCCCTTCTCATGCATAACTGTCATGCAATTATTAATTCACACAAAGTCCAAGCTTTATACGCAGATTCTCAAAACGTTCTCTGGGTAACGGTTTGGTCATGATGTCAGCTGTCATCTCACTGGTGTGACAATAGTGTAGACTGATGACCCCTTCTTTCGCCAACTCTCGCACGTTGTGGTATTTCGTTGCGATGTGCTTGGTGCGTGACTGAACCTTGTCATTCTGTGACAGTCGGATGCAGCTCTGATTATCTTCCATTAACTGGATTGGTCTCTGTTCAGCTATTCCAAAATCCAGCAAAAGTTTTTCAATCCACATCAGTTCTCTGCACGCTTCTGATACGGCCACATATTCAGCTTCTGTAGAAGACAGACTCACAATACTTTGTTTATGACTGGCCCAAGAAATTTGTACATTTCCATACATAAACACATATCCACTTGTGGATTTATAATCAGAATGATCCCCTGCCCAATCTGAATCACAGTAACATATTAGTTTTGGATTACTATTGGCTGAAATCTTTAATTTACAATCAATGGTACCTTTTAAATACCTTACCATCCTTTTAACTGCAGTCCAATCTGATTTGGTAGGTGAGCTGACCCTTCTGCTCAAAATTCCTACTGCATTTGCTATATCAGCCCTGTATGTGGTAGTTAGATATAAAAGCTTACCTATGGCTGATCTATATTGGATGTTATCTGGTAAAGGTTCTCTTACTGTTTCATCCTTCAGAAAATCAGTGATCATGGGAGTGCTTACAACTTGGGCATCTTGCATACCTAAACTTTCAATAAGCTCATTTATTTTCTGCTTCTGGCTTAGAAGATAAGAACCATCATTTTGTTTCTCAATTTCTATACCAAGATAGTATGACACATTACCAAGTTCTTTTATCTCAACATTCAGGTTTAAATATTTTACAATGTCCTTGTACTCTTGCTCACTTTTGCTTGCAATGAGCAGATCATCAACAAAAGCTAAAATGTATGCATATTGTCCATTTCTGCACCTAGTGTACAAGCATTTATCTGCTTCACCTTGCTTAAATCCTAAATTTGTCAATATTTCATGCAATTTGTCATTCCAACATTTTGCACTTTGCTTTAATCCATAAAGACCTTTGTTTAATTTACACACTAGCTGTCTTTGTTTTGTATTTATGAAACCTGTTGGCTGTTCCATGTACAAGTCTTCAGTTATATCTCCATGAAGAAATGCTGTTTTCACATCAATGTGGTTGACTTGCATGCCTTTTGAGACTGCAATGCTCAGAAGTGTTCTAATTGTCGTGTGTTTCACTACAGGTGCAAACACTTCATCAAAATCTTCTCCATATTTTTTAAGATATCCCTTTGCCACTAATCTGGCTTTATACCTTTCCACTTTTCCTTGTGCATTCCTTTTTAACTTGAATACCCATTTGCATCCTATAGCTTTCTTGCCAGGAGGTAATTTTGTAAGAATCCAAGTATTATTTTTATGCAATGCATCAATTTCTTCTTGTGCAGCTTTACGCCATTCAGCAGCTTCTTCTGCTGGCATTTTCTCAATCTCATCCCATGTTAAGGGCTCTTGAGCTTCTGCTGACTTTGTTAGGTAAGACAGTCTTGGGGGTGGAACACCTTTGTTTTCCCTGGATGAGCGTCTGACAACAGGTTGGTCTGACCTTTCCGCATCCTCTAAATCTGAGAGTCCTTCTTCAATTGATTCCCCTTCTCCAACTGTACTGTCTCCTGCAATGATCCTTTCTGTGTCTGCTTCCTCTGCCTGTTCCTCGTTAGATACAGATGAGTTGCTTTCAGACATCTGCCTTGGTATGGCATTTATATATACTGGCATGTCTATTATGGTTCTAGTTTCATATTCTGGATGATAAGGCTCATCTGGGATAATCCAGCCTTTATCAACCCTTTTGTTTTCATCAAAATATGTAACATGTCTTATGCCAACAATGCCAGTTTTCAGATTCAAAATTCTATATCCTTTGTGTCCTGGAGCATAGCCAACTAAAATGCCCCTTTCTGTTGTGGAATCCAGCTTATGCCTTCTTTGCTTTGGTACATGAGCATATGCTGTACTTCCAAATGTTCTTATGTGTGACAGGTTTGGCTTCCTACCTTGCCATGTCTCATGTGGTGTGCGCTCAGCGCCTTTAGTTGGCATTCTGTTTTGTAGGTACACTGCTGTGAGAATGGCTTCCCCCCATAGTCTTTTAGGGAGATTGCTATCTGACAGCATACATCTGGTCATTTCCACAAGTGACCTAAATTTTCTCTCTGCAACAGAATTTTGCTCTGGTGTATAAGCTACTGTTGTGATATGCTGAATGCCTTCTTGTTCTAGAAATGTGCGCATGCTTTGTGAAGTGAACTCACCACCATTGTCGGTCTGAAGAACCTTTGGTTTTCTTTCAAATTTATTGCTCACCATGGCTACGTATTTCTTCAGCATGTCTGTGACTTGACTTTTTTCTTTCAGCAAATAGGCCACACAGTATCTAGAGAAATCATCCAAGAATATTAGCACAAATCTGTTATTTCCCAATGATGGGATATTAAACGGTCCACATAAGTCACTGTGTATTAAGTCCAGCACTTTATTACTCCTATTTCCTGTGTATGCAGGAAATGAGGGTCTCACACCTTTTTGAGTAACACAGTCTATGCATTTCTCCATTTTACCAGTATCTGCACTTATCTGAATGCCAGTGGCTAGTTGCCCACTGTGAAGATCCTGGATCACCTTAAAATCACGATGTCCCAGGCGGCGATGCCAGATTTCCAGACTACATTTACCATCATTCTTCCTTACTTGCGCCATATGTGAGGCTTCACCTGAAATGCTCAGTTTATAAATATCATTATGCATAAAAGCTTCAGCATACACTTCATCATTTTTAGAGATTGTGCACTTACTGTTTTCAAAATGAATCACAAATCCCTTCTTATCTAATGTAGATACACTAAGCATATTGCAAACTGCTTGGGGAATATACAAGACATCACTTACAGGAATTTCTTTAACTTCATTAGACACTTTGCATTTTAAGAATCCAATGCCTTTTGCTTGGATCTGAGTAGTCCCTGCGTTTGCAGTTTTAAGAATACCTTCTTCTGGACTCATTTCCTGAAAGAAATCCTTAGAATTGGTTAAATGGCATGTGCTCCCCGAATCCAAAATCCAAGTACTTTCATTTGAATTATTATTTACCATAGTCAAAGATTTTTCTGCCATTAGAAAGCTCTTATGTTTATTATTGTCCTTCATACATTTCCTGGTTGGAGAATTCTTTTGTTCCATTGGCTTAGGTGAGCTAGAGGGGGTGTTTTGTGTTTCCTTACACCATTTAGATACATGTCCCTCCTTTCCACATGAATAGCAAATCAGCTTGCCCTTGGGTGGAGTTTTCCCATAGCTCCGCCTTCCTCTGTTCTTTGCCAAGAAATTTGTTTCATTTCTCTCTGACTGACTTTGAGAACACTTCTCCTCAGAATCATTAATTATGCATTCCTGCCTTAGTTTTGATGCTGCCTGTTCAAAAGATTGCCCTTCAATGGCTTCATTTACAGACCTAAAAACATCAAACTTCTTTGATAGTGAGGTAAAAAGAAATGCTCTTTTCAATGCATCACACATGGGAATTCCAGAAAGTTCTAACTTTTGAAATGAAGACATAAGATGCATAATGTGATCATTACACTTACTTTTATCCCTTAATTTGGTTTCATTCAACTCTGCCAACCAAATTGGTTGCTGTTTTGCATATGTAGTTGCATACATAGTTCTCAGTTTATATAAAATGTCCTTTGGTGTATCTTTTCCCTCCACTAATATGGCTTGTTTCTCTGAGAGAGCTTCCAAAAACATGCACTTCACATAATAGTTTGCATTGTCCCATTCAGCCATATTTTCAGCTGTTCTGTTTTGGTCTAAGCATATATTTAATTTCTTTGCTTGAAGGAGACATATGAATCTTAGTTCCCACTGCTGATAATTAAATTCAGTTAATTTAGGCACCTTGAGAGAGTAGAAAAATGGTGAATTTCCTCCCTCAGCCATTTTCTTAGCCTTCTGTTTGGTGTGTGGGGGGAGAGAGAGACAGACTGAATCTTTCTTTTAAAACTTAAGAGAAAAAATGTGGCTTTTTTACTGCCTGGTAATATTTCTCCCTTTTTCAATTCCTGGCCCTGGGCCCATAACCCTTTTGTTGGATTATTTGTAGTAAATAATTAGCAGATTTTATACATAAGTACATAAGTACATAAGTAGTGCCATACTGGGAAAGACCAAAGGTCCATCTAGCCCAGCATCCTGTCACCGACAGTGGCCAATCCAGGTCAAGGGCACCTGGCACGCTCCCCAAACGTAAAAACATTCCAGACAAGTTATACCTAAAAATGAGGAATTTTTCCAGTCCATTTAATAGCGGTCTATGGACTTGTCCTTTAGGAATCTATCTAACCCCTTTTTAAACTCCGTCAAGCTAACCGCCCGTACCACGTTCTCCGGCAATGAATTCCAGAGTCTAATTACACGTTGGGTGAAGAAAAATTTTCTCCGATTCGTTTTAAATTTACCACACTGTAGCTTCAACTCATGCCCTCTAGTCCTAGTATTTTTGGATAGCGTGAACAGTCGCTTCACATCCACCCGATCCATTCCACTCATTATTTTATACACTTCTATCATATCTCCCCTCAGCCGTCTCTTCTCCAAGCTGAAAAGCCCTAGCCTTCTCAGCCTCTCTTCATAGGAAAGTCGTCCCATCCCCACTATCATTTTCGTCGCCCTTCGCTGTACCTTTTCCAATTCTACTATATCTTTTTTGAGATACGGAGACCAGTACTGAACACAATACTCCAGGTGCGGTCGCACCATGGAGCGATACAACGGCATTATAACATCCGCACACCTGGACTCCATACCCTTCTTAATAACACCCAACATTCTATTCGCTTTCCTAGCCGCAGCAGCACACTGAGCAGAAGGTTTCAGCGTATCATCGACGACGACACCCAGATCCCTTTCTTGATCCGTAACTCCTAACGCGGAACCTTGCAAGACGTAGCTATAATTCGGGTTCCTCTTACCCACATGCATCACTTTGCACTTGTCAACATTGAACTTCATCTGCCACTTGCACGCCCATTCTCCCAGTCTCGCAAGGTCCTCCTGTAATCGTTCACATTCCTCCTGTGACTTGACGACCCTGAATAATTTTGTGTCATCGGCGAATTTAATTACCTCACTAGTTATTCCCATCTCTAGGTCATTTATAAATACATTAAAAAGCAACGGACCCAGCACAGCTTCAGCTTTAGAAATGTTAATTTCTTTTCTTCATCTCTCTCTCATTCACCCCAGAATAATTCACTGCTGAGTCACTTTAAAGTTGAAGTAACAAAACATCTGTTTACTCACAGTTTGTAGTTAGATTATATTCAGACAGGCTTATATATACATAATACTATACATTTGGATTATCAGCTCTTTCCATGTGCTTAGATGGTAATGGATGCTCACACCACCATAGATCCTCTCAGGTTAGGAGAGATCATGAGCTCCATGTGCTGTGCCTAACCCCCACAGGAAGTTGCATGGGTGTGACCTCTCTAAGCAATTTACATCAGAGGTCACAGAGTAATCACAGAGAAAAAAAACATTTCTGACAGGCAATGCATGTTAAATACAATACATTATTCCAACAGGTTCACCACGGAAAGAGGGGCCTGCACTAAGGCAGGGAGAAGGTGGAGTCAGCACTTATATGTTTAAGGAACAATTCTATCCTATTATTTTGTTACCATCTACACCCTCTAGCTTTAGCTATCAACAGCAGAAACAGGGTAGCTTACAGTAACCAGGTGCCAGGATGGTGCTGTAAATATTAGAAGAAGAGGAGATGTCCCAAGGAGGTGCAGAAAGGAAAGGAAAGCATAGGTGAGCCTGCTATGTTGTTTTCTCCACTGCCATCACTGCAACTGAAAGTAAAAGGGTTAAACGCGGGGGGGGGGGGGGGTAGGAAGGAACGGAGAGGAGGGCTGTCAGGGAGCTGAGGGAGGGAGAATCGCTGGACATGGATGGGAGGGGAGGGCAGGGGGAGAGAAGAGATCGCTGGAGAGGAGGGGAGAGAGGAGAATTGCTGGCCATGGATGGATGGAGGGGAGGGCAGGGGAGAGAGGAGAATTGCTGGACATGGATGGCTGAATGGGGGCAGGGGAGAGAGGAAATTTGCTAGATTTGGATGGATGGATGGATGGATGGAGGAGAGGGCATGGGAGAATGGAGAGTTGTTGGACATGGATGGATGGAGGGAAGGGAAGTCAGGAAGGAGGTGTACATGGATGGAGGGGAGGGAAGAGAGAAGAAATGCTGGACATGGATGGAATGGAGGGCAGGGAAGAGAGGAGAAATGTTGGACAAGGATGGAGGGAAGGAAAGAAAGACAAAGGAAGGAGATGCACACGGATGGAGTGGAAGGGAGAGAGGAGAAATGCTGGATATGGATGGAGGGAAAATTGCTAAATTTAAGGACTGGATTGGAACACTTTGAGGGCAGATGTTGAAACTGGAGAAAGGGTAGGGACAGGGCTACAGGACACATAAGGGGACAGAAGAATGGTGGACATGGAGAGAGAAAAATATCAAATGGAAAGAAGACACTGCATAAAAAAGAAGACACTGGGACCAAAGCTAATAGAAAAACTAAATGCTCAGAAAGCAAAGGTAGAAAACATTTTTTTTATTCAGAATTTATTAATTGGAATATGTCAGCTTTTATTTTATTTTTATTTGTAGCATTTGTATCCCACATTTTCCCACCAATTTGCAGGCTCAATGTGGCTTACATTTGCCGTAATGGCGGTTGCCATTTCCGGTTAACAGAATTACATATGGTATTGTGTTAAGGTGCATACATACATGGTAACATACATGGAACATCGCATATATGGAATGTATCATGTGTGTATATTCATGGTAAAGAGGAATACATTATGGTATTACATGAAGGTTCTTGGATAATAACTTGGATTATAATCTACATTAGGTCATCGTTTTACATAAGGTTTAGGGTGGTAGTGTTTGTCATGTTAGATAAGATTTCAGTTTTGGAAATGTGCATCTGTGATATTTTGCATGTAAGTTTCAATTTTTCTAGTATTGCTGCATGCTGAGTCCGCCTATGAATACCAGTGCAAAGTTGCATTGGTGCACCTGAATGTAGATCAATGGCTGGTGTAAGCGCCTCTAAGTGTGTCATGCAACAAGGCAAAGTGAAAGTATTGCATAAATTGCATGCGTCACTAACGCCCCATGATCAGAGCCCTCGAGCGCGTGAAACAACGCGCTCGAGGGCTCTGAACGCAACTAGCATGCAAATGCACACTAAACAGGGCTAAACATATTCATCCCCAATGTTCAGCGGCCAGCGCGCCAAAGATTGGGTCGCTGGCCGTGGCAAACCCTACATCAGCTCTGAGCTGGCTTTAGGGTTTGCAGATCATTGGGGAGGAATGGTGAGCCCTGTCCAGCATGCCCCCCAACAGCAAACCTGCCAGCGACAGGGAGTTTCTTCCTTATATGGTGTATAGCCCCGCCCAGCGTATCCCAGGATACACTGGGCGGGGCTGGGTGCTGCCATTTTGCAGCATCGCAGGAAGAGGAGGGAGGCAGGCTACCCTCCCTCCTCCAACCCACAAGGTAGGGGGATAGGGGGGACTGGACCACCAGGGACCCCTTGCTGGGGGACTAGGGGGGGGGCTGGAGACCCACCAGATCTCCAGCCCTCCCTGAACCTGGGGGGGGGGGATCGTTGGGGGGGACCAGAGGTCCAGTGGACCTCCAGCACCCCTGTCGCTGGGGGGGGGGGTTGGTTAGTCGCCCACTAGGCCATCAGGGAACCTTTTCTGGGGGAGTTAGGGGGGGCTGGAGACCCACCGGATCTCCAGCCCTCCCAGAACCTGGGGGGGGGATCGTCAGGGGGACCAGAGGTCCGCTGGACCTCCAGGCCCCAGTGCTCGGGGCAGGGGTAGTTGGGGCCTGGTGGTCACATGGACCTCCATCCCCTGTGTTTGACAGGTTTGGGCTTTTGACAGCCCAGACCTGTCAAACAAGTGCGGGAGGATTGTGCTGGGCGCATGCTCAGGCACAATTCTTTCGCACTTCTACCCCATGATCAGAGATAATTGCGTGCTTAAATTTGCATGCAATTATCTCTGATCATAGGTCTAATGACGCCCTGCGCTGTTCCAGCGCTATTTTTGGAGCGCTGTTTGGAACAGCGCAGGGTTTTGATCATCTGTCTGTAAGTGACATTGCAACCTGAGAGAGGATGTTTGGCTAAATCTTTGCCTACAGATACCCAGAGGGAGACAACAGCTATAGAATAGCAGAGAGGAGATTAAGGAGAGTAAGAAGCTGTCTTTTCAACTATACAGCTGGAGAAGGTGTATTGTTTGAAGTGAATGAAACTGAACACAGGAGAGCAAGAGCTGTTTTTCTGATAAAGCTTTTTTTTTTTTTTTTTTTTGCAACTATGACCTTGTTGTTACAGACATTTTGTCTCATTGCTTTGATCATTCTTCTCTTCTACATACTGGGTCATTAAAGGGAGTTTTTCTTTTAAAACCAAAGCTTATTTCCAGTTCTCTTTTTGCCTGTTTCCTTTATTGTGCCTAATAGCTAATCTTCCATCTGAAAGTTCAAGCTCCCTAGAAGAGGATCGTTTACAGTCTATGTGCTATGAGACAGAACGATAGGGGTGTAGAAGTGCAAATGTGGATACAGACACTGCTTAATAATGTTGTGCCATCTTGGGGATAACTCTCAGCCCTGTAAAACTTGTTTGCTGCCTTTTTAAAGATCTAGTCCTCTTTTCTTTCCATAGAAAGTAAACTCTTTTGCAATCATGGTTTTGGGGTGCAGGAAACCAAAGGGGCAGTACACAATAGGAGTGGGCCTCTAGTGTGCAGAAAACAAGAGAGATATGTCAGTGTGATCATAAAAGAACAGTGTGATAAGGCAGTGGACAGTGCTAGAGGAGTGCTAGGGTGCATAGAGAGAGACGGAGCTAGTAGAAAGTAGAGGATGATGACAGCTCATTTGGAGTACTGTATCCAGTCCTAGGGGGCAGATGAGAGGCAGCCTAGAGAAAAGCTAACAAAATGTGCAGAGTCCACAGGCCATATGAGATGAGACATTGAGGGTAATATTATAATGTTGTGCCTAATTAATGCATGTTTTCATGCACCTATTTTAAGCCTATATGATAAAGTCAAGTTTGTGCCTCCTTGATGCTATATAATACTACGACAGGTCCGAAAGAACGTGCGTGCATATAGGCACTGGCACTTATTCCAGTTTCAGACTTGGGGTACATCTTAGCATGCACTTTCTGCACATACGTATATAAATTAAAGACTTTTATCATCAACAGGGTCAATATTCAACTGGCAGTGCTCAGCATTTTGCTGACTGCTGCTGGCGGTTAAAACCTAGATATTCAATGCTCGGCCATGTCTGGGCTTTGGCATTAAATGTCTAGTTTTGCAGAGCTGACTAACGCATAACTGGTTAGGGGCCCTTTTACTAAGCCATGGTAGGGCTAATGTGCGGGTAGCACATGCTAAATTGACACTACCTCCGGGGTAGCGCGGGCACCCTGCGTAGTTTCGAAGTTAGCACATGCTGTTTCCTGAACTAGAAAATAATTTGTTCCCAATGGTAATCTGCAGCACAGCCACATTAATGTGCGCTGTCTGATTACAGCAGGAGTAGAGCGTGAGCCCTTGCCACCAAATAAATAGGTGGCATCAAGTGCTCAGGCAGTAAATAGCTGCGTGCTACTTTTAATATTAGTGCATGACCATTTACCACCCCATTTTAAAAAGGCCTTTTTACCCACCATGGTAAAAAATTGCTTAGCCCGAATTAATTTCACGAATCACAACTAGTGCAGGCCACTTTTTACCATGGCTTAGTAAAAGGGCACCTAAGTACAATATTCAGCACTTAACCGGCCAAGTGTCAACTCTGACCCCGGAATGCCCCCAAAATAGCCTGTTTGTCATTTGGCGCTAACCAGTTATTAGTAGCAGTAACTGGTTAAGTGCTGCTGAAACTTAGTGATTAGCCCCAAAGAGCTGATTTAACCCTTTAGTGTCCAATGTTCCTGTAATAAGCCATATGGGAACAGATTGATAGGAACATTGGACACTAGCCAGGAGCTGTTTCTGGCCAGTTAAATCGCTTTGAATATCGACCCCGGCATTTTGCTGAGTGCCATCGGTGTTATACCTGGAAATTCAATGCCAGGTCATACCTGGGCTCCAGCATTGAATTTCCAGGTTTGTGGAGCCGGCTAAAGCATAGCCGGTTAAGTACAATATTCAGCACTTAACTAGTTATGGGGTACCAGATAAATACAGGACTGGCTTTTAAGCAGTACTATTTATGTGGTTAACTTGGCCGGTTTAGTGCTGATTATCGCATTTAAATGGCCAAATGCTGACTCCATCCCAGAACACCCCCAAAATCACCAGTTTTGAGTTGAGCACATTTTCAGCAGTATTAACTGGTTAAGTGACCGGTTATCCCCGAACAAGTGATTTAACCGGCCAGGAGCCCTATCTGGCTGGTTAAATTGTTTATAATATCGACAGCTATATGTGTGTGGAGTCTGTCCACGCTTCACTCAAACTCTGCCCCATGTGTGTCCATAGTGCAAATACACACCATGAAACTTGGGCAATACTTTCACACTAGTGGGTGTTTTATAAGCAGTATTGTTCAAAGCACTTGGTCAAAGTACTTAAGTAAAAATAAATGTATTTTTAAATTCTTAAATAACTTTCTTCTTCACTGTACTTTTACTTTAAGTGAAAGTAAAAAAGTTATTGCCTAATACAATACTTGTTGAGTAAAAAGTAAGAGGATCGGTCTTTGAGCTGTCTTTTTGTGTATGGTGTACAGCGCTGCGTATGCCTTGTAGCGCTATAGAAATGATAAATAGTAGTAGTAGTAGTACCTACATTTTTATCCCAACAATTTTATTGCTCTACAATACAATCCATTTTGATTTTAGTAAAACTATATTTTTGAAAATGACAGTCACTCATGTGAGTGCACTTCTGAGTCATTATTAAACCAGCACAGCTAAAAAGGTGTTCAACAACTGCACTAGCAGGAATTGGATTGTTCAGTCTGTTTAAAAGCTCCTTCAAATCAGGAAAGGCTGCAATATTACTGATGTCTTCTGACTTGGTCTGCAGATACTGATCAAGGGAATCTCTGCCTAAAACACCTGACTCCTGTATAGCAAAGAATACTTTAACATAATCATTGGCATTATCATCTACATTAGAAGTAGTACCGTCTAATTCATCACTTGCATCTTCATCTTCATTATCATTGCCATGCTGTCCAGAGAAGGCTTTCACAAAGTTGGACTCATTGTCTATTGTTCTGAATATCTTTGAGAACTAATGCAAGAATGTCAAATACGTGGAAACCCTTCAGTCTTAAAGCCAGACAGGGAGACTTCCTCTTTAAAGACACTATCAATCCAGTGGACAGTCACTCCAGTGTAATATTCTCCATTAGATAACCAGCAGTCTGTTGTGGTAGAGACATATATCTGTTCACCAAGAACGTCAACCATCTTCAGCTTCACCTCCATTTCAAAGTGACCCAATTCATCCCTGTTCTGTTTGGCTGGAGATCAGTAACCAATTCAATAACCACAGGCAACTCCACTGTTCTTATAGGCTTTATTCACTGATCAGCGAAATTTGAGATGATCCACTGTTTGTGTGACAAGGTTTGCAATAGCATAATCCTGTTTCCGGTTTTGCTGTTTCTTGTGGTTTACTGAGAAATCATCATTTATGTCTTGCTTCCGCTTTTACTTTTTACTGTAACTGAGTAAAAGTAGTAAATATTGGTGAAATTATTACTTTGGTAAAAGTAAGACATAGTAACATAGTAGATGACGGCAGAAAAAGACCTGCACGGTCCATCCAGTCTGCCCAAGAAGTTAAATTCATATGTGCTACTTTTTTATTTGTACTGTCCTCTTCAGTGCACAGACCGTATAAGTCTGGCCAGCCCTATCCCCGCCTCCCAACCACCAACCCCGCCTCCCAACCACCAGCTCTGGCACAGACCGTATAAGTCTGCCTAGCACTATCCCCGCCGTCCAACCACCAGCCCCGGCACAGACCGTATAAGTCTGCCCAGCACTAGTCCCGCCTCCCACCACCAGCTTTGGCACAGACTGTATAAGTCTGCCCAGCACTATCCCTGCCTCCCACCACCGGCTCTGGCACAGACCGTATAAGTCTGCCCAGCACTATCCCCGCCGCCCAACCACCAGCCCCGGCACAGACCGTATAAGTCTGCCCAGCACTAGCCCCGCCTCCCAACCACCAGCTCTGCCACCCATTCTAGGCTAAGCTCCTGAGGATTCCTTCCTTCTGCACAGGATTCCTTTGTGTTTATCCCACGCATGTTTGAAATCCGTTACCGTTTTCATCTCCACCACCTCCCGCGGGAGGGCATTCCAAGCATCCACCACCCTGTCCGTGAAAAAAGAAATGTTTCCTATACTTCTTTACAAGTAAAAGTGACAAAACGTTTACTTAAGTACAGTAAATAGTTACATTTGCTTAAGGGTCCTTTTACAAAGGCGCGCTAGCGTTTTTAGCATGCATTAAAAATAAGCATGTGCTAAACATTAGAGTTGTCCATATATTTCTATGGACATCGCTAGCATTTATGCATGCTAATAATCAGTGTACCCTAAAACTGCTAGCACGCCTTTGTAAAAGACCCCCTTACAACACTGTTTATAAGAGGTCATTTATATGTATAAGTAGCTAATTATACCGTTAAATAGTAAAATGCCAGCATTTACACACATTCTTAGCACATCAGCGACTCTATATAAAATTACCCCTAAAGACCTAAATATGCATACCTAACAGGAGACAGACAGAAGGAGAATATATGAGAGAGATGCAAATAACCCAGTGGTATGAATAATTACACAAGAGCATTTACATTTATCATCTGAACTTCTGGAAAAAAGATCAGACATGAGACTGAGTATTAAAACTAGGAAATTATTCTTCATGGAAACAGGTGGCCACTGGAGACAGAACAGTAACAGAACTCAAAAAGCTGGGGACAAGTGTAAGAGGATCCTTACTGGCAAAGCAATGAAGGAAAAACTGGAAGAATTTGGATGGGCCATGCAGTCCTTGTCCACTGACACCTTCTCTTAGGGCAAGACTGATGGTGCTCTGGGCCCTTGGGCAATATAGTAACATAAAATAGTAGATGACGGCAGCTAGAGACCTGTACAGACCATCCAGTCTGTCCAACAAGATAAACTCATAGCATAAGGTATAATGTGATACTACATATGTATTCCTGACCTTGATTTGCCATTTTCAAGGCACAGACCGTAGAAGTCTGCCTGGCATTGTGGAGGCTAGGGGAGAGTGGGCCCTCGGTAATTGCCCTATTGATCTAATGGTTAGTCTGCCCCTGCCCAGTGGCATACCAAGGGGGGGGCGGTGGGGACGGTCCGCCCCGGGTGCCAGTGGGTGGGGGGTGCTCCGCTCCCGCCGCCTCCCATGGCAGTTCCCGCGGCGCCGCACATTAAAAAAACCGGCGAAGCAACGTCGCAGGCAGCGCCTCGTGCCCTGCTTGTAACAAAAAAAATCAAATCTCCTTCCTTCTCCTCCTCGTCTTGACGTCGACTCAGACCTTCCAATTGATTGGAAGGCCCGAGTCGACGTCAAGATGTCAAGACGAGGAGAAGGAAGGAGATTTGATTTTTTTTTTACAAGCAGGGCACGAGGCGCTGCCTGCGACGCTGCTTCGCCGGTTTTAACGGGACTGAGGTGGGGAAGGAGAGGGGCGAAAGGGACTCGGGTGGGGGTGTTCAGAGGGGAGAAGGGGACTGGGGTGGGGGTCTCAGACAGGGGAGGGGAGAAGGGGACTGGGGTGGGGATCTCAGAGGGGAGAAGGGGACTGGGGTGGGGGTCTCAGACAGGGGAGGGGAGAAGGGGACTGGGGTGGGGATCTCAGAGGGGAGAAGGGGATTGGGGTGGGGATCTCAGAGGGGAGAAGGGGAGGGGAGAAGGGGACTGTGGTGGGGGTCTCAGACAGGAGAAGGGGAGGGGAGAAGGGGACTGGGGTGGGGGTGTTCAGAGGGGAGAAGGGGGCTGGAACTGGGGGCTGAAAAAAGGGGCAGAGAGAGGGGACAGATCCTAGATGGAAGGGGGAGCGAGAGGGAGGGCAGACCCTGGATGGATGGGAGAGGGAGGGCAAATGGTGGATTGAAGGGGCAGAGAGAAAGGGCAGGCAGTGGATGGAAGGGACGGCAGAGAGGGCAGACACTGGATGGCAGAGAGAGAGAGAGAATGAAGACAGATGGTGGATGGAAGGAAGACGGTGAAAAGAAGATGAGGAAAGCAGAAACCAGAGACAACAAACTGTAAATAAAATATATTTTTTTATTTTTTTTGCTTTAGGATAAAGTATTGTAGATGTGTTAAATGTTTATAATAGAACATGTAAATAAGGTAATCTTTTTATTGGACTAATTTTAATACATTTTGACTAACTTTCGGAGAACAAAACCCCCTTCCTCAGGTCAGGATAGGATACTGTAACAGCACTATACTGTACTGACCCGAGGACGGAGGTTTTGGCCTCTGAAAGCTAAATGTATTAGTCCAATAAAATGGTATTATTTTACTTTCTATATTTGTTTTATTTCTATTTGTTAATTTGTAAAGTGGTGATTGGTACTTGTTAGTTTTTTTCAAATTTACATCTGCTGTCTTTATATTTTGCACAGTACTAGGGGACAGTTTCTGTTTCTGTGGTGTTGCATTGTATGCAGAGTCTGGCATTGGGGGTTCAGTTTAATTTTTGTCTAAATAGAAAGTTTATGATTACTTATTCTATAGTGGATTAGGGTGTATCTGTGTTTGTGAAAAAGACATGGCTTTCAGTTGGCATTGACTGTGCAGGATCTACGATCTGTACTATTCTGTCTGGTTTCGTTTTACAATAGGTGAATTGATGTTCTAGTGCTCACTGTAGTGTTTAAGATGCTTTCCTTTTCCTTGTGTGACTCGTAGAAATGACTGCTTATGGTATGGTAGAATTGCTCTATAGGTCCTGAGTGTTTTGTATTCTCGGCATGCCTAGTACTGGATTTGGGGGGGGGGGGGGTGTTAAAAAATGACCGGCCCCGGGTGTCAACTACCCTAGGTACGCCACTGCCCCTGCCTTCTGTATTTCTGTGCTTCCCACAGATTCTTATGTTAGTGCTGGAGGGCTAAGCTACTGCACCACCGCTGAGACCTGAGTATAGTAGATATCCTGTGCTGAACAGATGCTTAGCTATGTGTTGGAAATGCATGCTGACATCTGAAATACTCTGTGAAGTTTCCTAGGTCGGGAAGCTAAACAGTCCCTAGACCGAAAGGATTACAAGTCTGAGTAGGTGGGTGGGGAAGAGGAGGGAGGTGCAGGTTGACATCATATCATCAGCTTGCAAAAGGTGACTCCACAGTTGAGACCACACAGAAGGGAGTAGAGGCTCTGCTGCAAAGTAGACTTGCAGACCTTGTGCAGTATACCCTCCTACTGCATTCCCCCTGCAACTGCTGCCCTACCCAGATAAAATGAGAGGTTTTACTTTGCCCTGCTGTCGGGAGAAGAGCATCGAAAAGCAACTGGAGTGCTCGCTGCCCTTGCTGGACCCTACTTCCAAGCAGGTACCCTTCCAAGCACTGTCTCGCTGTCTGGATGCAGAAGAGTGTTTTGTCTGTCACAGAATCTGTGGTGTACCACTTCATTTTCCTGTTTGTATCCCCCCCGACCCCCACCCCACCCCAGGGAGATACAGAGTAAGTTTTGCTGAAAGCAAATGCATGGACTGTGCATGGCTCAGCGTTGTGCTGGGAAGCCTTCCAGTAGCTCTATGGTAAATGTGGTGGAATAGGGGAATCTTTGTTGCTGTTTCTTGTATTCAGTTGGGGGAATGTCTATCAGGCATTCCAGCACTGACTGAGATAGGTTGTACTATATCTGCCTTTACTTAGAAAGCACAGAAGGCAGGAGTTTGCTGATGAGAGGTATAATAGGAAAACATACCAGGTAGCCTTTAATGTCTGCAAAGTAAATAGATCACCATGACTTGCACCAGGTTTATTTTAATTAGGGACCTCTTCAGCGGCCTGCTCACTATTGGTTACTGTTCTGTTATGGCACTGCCCCCTCCCCCCACCTCGCCAAATATTGTTTACAGTGTGTACAAAGAGGGTTAATCAGTAAATAAAGGCAGACTCACCACCGTTCTGAAGTGGTTGAGATTGGGGATATTCTGAAGTGGATGAAAAAATAGGCATGGGGTGCACTTTACACATTTCCGAATGTCCACCCAGTTCACCTCCCCTCCTAATAATAGCTCATTCATTCCTTCCGTCTGGATTTTATTTTCAGGAACACCAGCCGTAAAACTTACTTGCTAAAACAAGTGCTTGGAGTGGAGGAGTGGCCTAGTGGTTAGGGTGGTGGACTTTGGTCCTGGGGAACTGAGGAACTGAGTTTGATTCCCACTTCAGGCACAGGCAACTCCTTGTGATTCTGGGTAAGTCACTTAACCCTCCATTGCCCCATGTAAGCCGCATTGAGCCTGCCATGAGTGTGAAAGCGCGGGGTACAAATGTAACAAAAAAAAATGCTGCATGCAGGGGAAGTGCCCCAGTACTTTCCTAGGAGCAGATCAGCACTTGGGGATAACTGTATAACCGTGCGCCCAGTATAAGTCTATTCCTTAAAGAAACATAGGAGCCTACTTTACTTTATAGAATACTGGAATGACAGTGGAAATACACACCTATAAGTTAGATGCGAGCAATTACACCCCCCCCCCCCCCCCAATATTCAAAAGCATTTAACCGTCCAGGAACAGCACCTGGCTGGTTAAATGGCACATAACCGGCTATCCCCCCAAAGGAGCTTACAATCTAAAGGACGAAATGTCAAGTTGGGGCAGTCTAGATTTCTTGAATAGAGGTATAGTGGTTAGGTGCCGAAGGCGACATTGAAGAGGTGGGCTTTGAGTAAGGATTTGAAGATGGGCAGGGAGGGGGCCTGGCATATGGGCTCAGGGAGTTTATTCCAAGCATGGGGTGAG
Source organism: Microcaecilia unicolor (assembly GCF_901765095.1). Classification (NCBI taxonomy): domain Eukaryota; kingdom Metazoa; phylum Chordata; class Amphibia; order Gymnophiona; family Siphonopidae; genus Microcaecilia; species Microcaecilia unicolor. The sequence goes on along the minus strand of NC_044031.1, from coordinate 342,380,963 downwards.
GCGAGGCAGAAAGGGCGGAGCCTGGAGTTGGCGGTGGTGGAGAAGGGTACTGAAAGGAGGGATTTGTCTTGAGAGCGGAGGTTACGGGTAGGAACGTAAGGGGAGATGAGGGTAGAGAGGTAAGGAGGGGCTGCAGATCGAGTGCATTTGTAGGTTAGTAGGAGAAGCTTGAACTGTATGCAGTACTTGATCGGAAGCCAGTGAAGTGATTTGAGGAGAGGGGTGATATGAGTATATCAGTCCAGATGGAAGATAAGACATGCAGCAGAGTTCTGAACGGACTGAAGGACCCATCAGTGTCCAGTCAATATGATTCAGTTCAGCAGTCAAGTACTGTACTGACCATCATAGTGAATTATGGGCTTTGCCACTTCTCTTGTACAGGAGAGTGATCAAAAGAAGATCAGTGATGCCAGTGTCCAGACGGTATCTACTCACAGATCCCACTGACATATGGTTCAGAGAAGTGGTTCTCAATCTTGAGACACACACCCAGACAATTCGGATTTTTGGAATATCCACAGTAAATGTGCATGAGACAGATTTGCATGTAATGAAGGAGGTATATTGTGAAAACCTAGCTGACAGGATATGTCTCAGAGATTGGGTTGAGAATCACAGGGCCAAAGTACTGGTTGGCCTATCCAGTGGATTCTGGAAAACCTTTCCCTATGCCAATCCTGTTTTAGGGCTACATTTGAGAAGGGGGGTCATGCTCAAAAGATGGGGTTATTTGATTATTCCAAATCCTATGATACATACCCTGCTGTACTGGGGAATAAAAGATCAGTACCTGATGAAACATGTAGGGGGCTGAAGGACTAAAGTGTGGAAGTCTCCACAGTACTGGGTCAGTCATGTAATATGTGAATGGCTTCTGCAGCAACTTCTGTATGAAAAAGTGAGCGGGGAATCAGTAGTTTTTATGCAAAATCTGTTAACAACAGCTCCCTGAGTTGCAGCCAGTGTTGGCTGTTTGCATGGCTACCCCTGTGAAAGTTAACTTACGTAGATTCACTAATGAACTGATGTTTGACTTTTCAGCTCATTAGTGATTTTGAACAAATAGATTCGCAAGCAAAAGAAAAGCAAATGATGTGAACAGAAATTTGCACTATTTAACATCTTTGTGCACAGGGCCGTGCCTAGGGTCTCTGGTGGCCCCCTGCAGACTATCAGTTGGCGCCCCCCTCCCCCCCCCCAAAAATAAGATAGCAGATGTAAATTCTCAAAGTGGACATATTCCAAACGCTAAAATGAAAATAAAATGATTAACTCCGTTTCCAGGGCTTCCTTTCCATTTATTTCTTTACTTTCCTCCTTTCTTCTTCATTTCTTGCTCTATATCCATAAGTAAAGGCTGGGTCCTGCGCAGACTTGACTGTCCAGTGGATCCAGCTTCTGCCTATTTTCTCCATCCAAGTGCAGTTTCTCTCCTCTCTTCCTTTTCCTTCATCTCATCTCCTTCCTCTCTCTTCCCTCCCCTCCATCCATGCCCAGCATTTCTTCTCTCTCCCTTCCCCTCCATCTATGTGCATCTCCTTCCTCTGTCTTCCCTTCCCTCCCCTCCATCCATGTCCAGCAATTTCTCCTCTCTCCCTGGGCCCTGCCCTCCCATCCATGTCCATCCTTGTCCCTCTCTGTCCTTCCCTCCTCCATCCATATCCAGCAATTCTCCTCTCTCCCCTCCTCTCCATGTACAGCAATTTCTCCTCTCTCCCTGGGCCCTGCCCTCCCATCCATGTCCATCCTTGTCCCTCTCTGCCCTTCCCTCCTCCATCTACATAAGTACATAAGTACATAAGTAGTGCCATACTGGGAAAGACCAAAGGTCCATCTAGCCCAGCATCCTGTCACCGACAGTGGCCAATCCAGGTCAAGGGCACCTGGCACGCTCCCCAAACGTAAAAACATTCCAGACAAGTTATACCTAAAAATGCGGAATTTTTCCAAGTCCATTTAATAGCGGTCTATGGACTTGTCCTTTAGGAATCTATCTAACCCCTTTTTAAACTCCGTCAAGCTAACCGCCCATACCACGTTCTCCGGCAACGAATTCCAGAGTCTAATTACACGTTGGGTGAAGAAAAATTTTCTCCGATTCGTTTTAAATTTACCACACTGTAGCTTCAACTCATGCCCTCTAGTCCTAGTATTTTTGGATAGCGTGAACAGTCGCTTCACATCCACCCGATCCATTCCACTCATTTTTTATACACTTCTATCATATCTCCCCTCAGCCGTCTCTTCTCCAAGCTAAAAAGCCCTAGCCTTCTCAGCCTCTCTTCATAGGAAAGTCGTCCCATCCCCACTATCATTTTCGTCGCCCTTCGCTGTACCTTTTCCAATTCTACTATATCTTTTTTGAGATACGGAGACCAGTACTGAACACAATACTCCAGGTGCGGTCGCACCATGGAGCGATACAACGGCATTATAACATCCGCACACCTGGACTCCATACCCTTCCTAATAACACCCAACATTCTATTCGCTTTCCTAGCCGCAGCAGCACACTGAGCAGAAGGTTTCAGCGTATCATCGACGACGACACCCAGATCCCTTTCTTGATCCGTAACTCCTAACGCGGAACCTTGCAAGACGTAGCTATAATTCGGGTTCCTCTTACCCACATGCATCACTTTGCACTTGTCAACATATATATCCAGCAATTCTCCTCTCTCCCCTCCCCTCCATTTCCAGCAATTTCTCCTCTCCCTGGGCCCTGTCCTCCCATCCATGTCCCTCTCTGCCCTCCCCTCCTCCATCCATATCCAGCAATTCTCCTCTCTCCCCTCCCCTCCATTTCCAGCAATTTCTCCTCTCCCTGGACCCTGCCCTCCCATCCATGTCCATCCTTGTCCCTCTCTGCCCTTCCCTCCTCCATCCATATCCAGCAATTCTCCTCTCTCCCCTCCCCTCCATTTCCAGCAATTTCTCCTCTCCCTGGGCCCTGTCCTCCCATCCACGTCCATCCTTGTCCCTCTCTGCCCTTCCCTCCTCCATCCATATCCAGCAATTCTCCTCTCTCCCCTCCCCTCTCCTCCCCTCCATTTCCAGCAATTTCTCCTCTTCCTGGGCCCTGCCCTCCCATCCATGTCCCTCTCTGCCCTTCCCTTACTTCAGCTCCATGCCGCCCTGGGGGCTTTAAATCTTTTACCTCCAACGCTGAGCAGCGTCAGTGAAAGTGCTGCCGATGTCTCCAGCCTTCCCTTCACGCTCGCTCGTTAGTTCCCTCAGTGTCCCGCCTTCTTCTGACGCCATTTCCTTGCGAGGGCGGGACACTGAGGGAACCAACGAGCGAGCGCGAAGAGAAGGCTGGAGACGTCGGCAGCGCTTTCACTGACGCTGTTCAGCATCGGAGGTAAAAGATTTAAAGCCCCCAGGGCGGCGCGGAGCTGAGGTAAGCAGTGAGGGTAAGCACTGCGGCGGCGCCCTCCAGAGGTCGGTGCCCCCTGCAGTGCTTACCCCGCTTACCGTGTTGGCACAGCCCTGTTTGTGCACTATCACAGTTGTGTATCTGTTTGCCATTTAGTTATCAACATGGGCTACCATTTAAGATATGTTATTTTACCACAAACTCATGCTGTTTTAGCACAGGTTCCATTTTATGAACTGAGACCTAGTTACTAATAACTGGGGTTAACAGTAAAATAACATGTCTTAATAGTAGCTCACATTGATTACGCCCTCCCCCCTTAATACTTTGCCCTATTGTCTGCTGGAACCTTTAAGCTGCAAATTTTGCACAACTTTGCAAAGCGTATAGATATTTTGGCGATTAAACTTGCCATGGGGACAAACTGACCACTGAGTTTTAGATTTAATACTAATCAGATCCGAGCTTGAGGTGAGTTACCAGCAGGTACACAAATTATTTCCCTGTCCAGTCGGGCTTGCTGACTAAATTACACCCAATACAAATCAAGGCTTAATCTTTTGCAAATCACTGTTTCACAAACTAGAACCAAATAACTGGTATCAAATTGTATCCATTAGGCTTGTATATAAAAAATTCTAAGATGATTTTATGTTGTTTTTGTGAGGACCTCAGTACAGAGGTCTGATGGAATTTACTATTTTCATTTACTGTCTCTGTATATCTCTCCTATCATCACTGGTCCAAATTTTCACTGTTTTTCATTATGTAAAGATTCCAAAACTTGCAAAGTATTAAATTCCGTCTGAGCTCTCTACTGAGGTCCTAACAAAAACAACACAAAATTATTTAAGGATCTTTTTTCAACGGTTGATATACAAGCCTACTGGGTACTGTTTTCATTGAATAGGCTGTGTGTCATTTGAAAATGCAATCCAAGAGTGCTGTTTTCCTCCCTCAAATCTCGTGGACTACCTCCTCTAAATGTAGCTAAAACTGTGCATGCTGAGGAACACACAAATACTTTTAGACATATTGAAGGAGGGAAATTTTCAGACAACCAGTTTACACACATAAATTGCTGTTTACCCACACAAATGCTTTTGAGAATTGCAGTGATATGTAATAATGATGAATACCTATACCTGCTTAAAATTAGATGCTCCCAGAAGCCGAAGCCACGTGTGTAAGCTGACAGTGAAATCCACAAGACTAAATTGATACAGCTGGTTGAAAGCTTGCCGGATTCCCTGCTACTGGTCTTGATTACCACTGTGAGCTGCGAGATTATATACTCTATGGAAGAGAAGAAGGCACAAGCCTTTTAGTATTTATTATAGGTTTATCTACTACTGGAGCACTTGAGATGTTATCTGAATTTATTTTGTAAATGCTTATGATCTTACAATAATACAAGATATTCATATCTGAAATTCTGGATGAATTCGTTGGCAGACAATGCATCTTTTGTCCTAAAAAGCTAAACTCAGATGGGTCGAAGTTCAAAAGGAATGATCTGTATATTGGGTCAATATTTCAAAAGAAAGAATTACCCGGATGTGACTAGATTCTATATATGGTGCCTGTAAAATCAGCATCAAAAAAATTTCAGCCTAGGCGAATTCTATAACCCGCACCTAGATTTAGGTGCGGTATATAGAATATACCTAGTGGCAATGATTGCATCTAACTCTAGGAACATCCATTTAAGCCAAGTAAAATTTGTTGTAAATACTGGTGCCTAAGTTAGAAGCAGAGCAGGTATATTCAATAACCCTGCATGTAAATTTTTGGAACGCCCACAACTTGTCCATTCCATGCCCATGGCAACACCCCTTTTTGGCAGCATGCCTTAGAATTTACATTCACCATGCTACAGAATATGCTTAGCAAGTTGTGCATGTAAATTCTAATTAACACCAATTAGAGTCAAGAATTGCTTGTTAAGTGGCAATTATCAATACTGATTGGCTTGTTAAGATAATTAAATTGTACAAGCAAATCCAGAATACAACTGGATTTGCATGCACAATTTTAGTCGCATTATATAGAATCCGGGGGATAGTACATGAGTGGTGCAGGGACAAAATACTAAGGTACACAGACAATGGCAATATGCAGTTCACTAGTCAGATAAATTTAGGACAGCAAACTAATATGAAGGGGGTGGGGGGGTTCTCTGCAACTTTTCCTCTGCAGCTAATGCTCCCAGGTCCTTGTTTACTGCCTTGTTTAAGATGTAGGCCTGTTTTCTTTTCATGGCATGTAAACTCCATTGCAATCATTCATTTGGAATGCAGAAAACAAAAGGGGCAGCAAAACATTAAGGACAGTAGTTTGTTTTTTGGATGACCTAAATGTATCTGGATAGTTATCTGAATATAGCAGTTGTTGGATAGCTCTGGCGTTGACCACTCCACATATATTCAGCTTTGCATACATACCAAATTTAAACACCCTGGCTGGCAATTAACAAAAACGCTGTTCAGGATATTTAAATATCGACTAGGGAGTGTACAATTTTAGCACTCTTTTTCACTGCGTGTAGCACGTTGGACCTTTCCACTTCTCACATGGGCATCCTGTTATAAAATCAGGCCCTTTGTGTATATATCAATATTTTATCAAGTACATCTGTACATTGCAACTGTGCCCCAGTTTCTTTCAACATTCTACGCAAAGATTTCATAAAAGGATGCCCTAACTTTCAATGCACCTACGTTTTACTGTAAATGGATTTGAGGTTTTCTGAATGAAAGGTGGTATAGAAAGTTTTGTATGAACATAAACATACACAAAATGTGCCTATACCTCCTTGAGATGCAGTTATTATTTTGTGCAAAAGCTGGCCCACAAAACCTTTTCTGAGCACTTGTATCACAAAATTGAATATTAATGAGCTGCATTGCATGGTTTTGCATTGTAACAGTTCATTAAGAGGTTGAATTTAAATAAACCTTCATGCATAGTCAATTATACATTAAATTTGACTACAAAACTGTTCCCTATTGCCTAATGTTTTGTAAAGGGGGCTTGAAAACATCACGTTTTATTACATCAGCCTCTCAATCTTCCTCTGTGAGGATCTTAGGAGGTTCATGCTCTATACATAGGACACCAGTAGTACCAGTAGGACCCCACTGCCAGGCAGTTTGTTCAATTGATCTTATTCATTGTTTCCCCTCCAAATAGTGTCTCTTTTTCTAGATCATGTAATTCCAGTTTTGTAAAAGATTTATTTTCCACAGTGTATCAAATGTTAATAGCCAGTTCTTATCCAAAAGGTTAATGTACAAGTAGTGTCCTGGGTTTCCCACTATTCTGCATCCATGGTAGGGACTACAAAATTCTGGCTTTTCCTAGAAAATAATGTGATTTGCCTTCAGAATCATAGAAAACTGGGGTCTGGGTCTGGGGGTCAGTGGCTGATCCCAAGTCCAACACTTCTGCCTTCTCCTTCCCCTCCCTAGTCCTGGATCCCATCTCATACTTCCCTTCCCCAACTTTGATCTTCCTTTCCTCTTCTCTCCATCCCAAGATCTTTCTCTTTCTCCTTTTCCTTTTCTCCCCATTCCCTGATATCTTTGCTCCACATTGACCCCTCTTCTTCTTCTTCCCTGCACCAACCACTAACATGGAGGTTCCCAAACCTGCTCCTTGAGGCACCCCAGCCAGTCAAGTTTTCAAGATACCCACAATGAATATCCACGAGAGAGATTTGCATGCAGTGGAGGCAGTGCATGCAAACCTCTCTCATGAATATTCATTGTGGGTATTCTGAATACCTGACTGGCTGGGGTGCCTCAAGAAGCAGGTTTTGGAACCACTGCACTAACAGCTCTTTTTCACACCCTGAAAATTTAAGAGAGCCAAATAGATTATGCAGACATATAAGAAAGGTTGGATACCCACTTTAGTTTTATAAAATAAAATAGAATATACATGATTTATTATATTTATATTTTTTTATTTGTTACATTTGTATCCCACATTTTCCCACCTATTTGCAGGTTCAATGTGGCTTACATAGTACCGTAACGGAGTTTGCCATTTCCGGTATGAACAAATACAAGGTGGTATTATGGTAGAATAAGGTTCATGTCTGGTAAATACATGAGGGAACTTAGAGAGGAAGAGGAAATGTTAGGAACTTAGAGAGGAAGAGGAAAAGTTAGGGATATGTCCATTGCTGTTTTGGTTTCGTTATGTCGCAGGTAACCAGGTTTTTATGTTGGGTCAGTGGGGTAAGCCTTACTGAACAGGTTTGTTTTTAGTAATTTCCTGAAATTTAGGTGGTCGAACGTGGTTTTTACTACTTTTGGTAGTGCGTTCCATAGTTGTGCGCTTAGGTAGGAAAAACTGGACGCATAGGTTGATTTGTATTTGAGTCCTTTGCTGCTTGGGTAGTGGAGGTTTAGGTATGATCGTGCTGATTTTGTTGTGTTTCTGGTTGGTAGATCTATGAGGTCTGTCATGTATGCCGGTGCTTCGCCGTAAATAATTTTGTGGACCATTGTGCAGATTTTGAAAGCAATACGTTCTTTGATTGGGATCCACTGCAATTTTTCTCGGAGGGGTTTGGCGCTTTCAAAATGCATTTTTCCAAATATAAGCCTGGCTGCTGTGCTTTGAGCATGTATTTGTTGGTTTGTGCTTGGTTAGAAGTGATAATTATTATTTTTCTCCATTTTGTTGGTGTAGTTGACACAAATTGTTAAAGTTTCCTCCAACTCTGATATAAAAGATTTGAATTGATGTTTTAGGTCACACTAATGTTTTTTAGGTCCCTTCAGTTTGTATTTTGTTTTACCAACATTTTTTTGCTGACTCTCCTATTAATTTTAAGATTTTTGATGCGTGCTAATGGCAACATTAGTACATATACGATATCAAAAATAGGGAAAACAATTTCCACAAACAGCTTGTGCCAACCACACCAACAAAATGGTGAAAAATAATAATTATCACTTCTAACCAATGTCTAATTGTTCCTTTCTTATTTCTTTTCTTTCTTATTTCTTTTGAAATGTTCTTTTTTTTTTTTAATTTCAATCAAATATGTGGAGGAAAAGACCTCAGAAACCCCAGCAAAGGTCCATAAATAAACTCGGACCAAATTCACTGCCAATTCAGGGTTACTTACATTCACTGGTCAGAAAAACCTCCACATTTGAACTAATTTTAATATGATATCAAAATGCACTTTGCAAAAATCATGAACAAAACAATAATGGAATAAAAAAAACAGCACTTATCTGTAGGATCCTGACAGGGACCCGTTTCACATAGAGCTTTGTCAGGGGATCATACTGTGCTGATACTCTTCCTCAGCGTAAAGGGATTCTTCCTCCCCGTTTGTACATTACAAAAATTTTTTAAAAATGTAACATAGCCATTAATACAAAAAAATAGAAAATTGGCCATTTTAAGGTTGCAGTAAAAATAGCCTTAGAGTACAGGAAAGACCCACATAAGGGCACACTAAGGCCTCTCTTTTGTGGCAGCTTAGTAAAAGGACCCCTCAATTATTTATTTAAAACACTTTTATCTTGCCATATCATAATTTCATGTACACAATAAAACAGGTGTCTAATTGTTCCTTTCTTATTTCTTTTTAAATTTTATTTATAAATTTTTTTAGCATGTGGCCATTTTTAAAAATTACTGCATGAACACTTATTGCCTCCCATTTTGTAGACAGCAAGGGCTTACATGGTATTCCTGCGTTAACTAGATAGGTTATCGCAAGAACGCCCACTCTCCAGCCCTTGACACGTCCTGTCAAAAAAAAGTTTAAAATATTTTTTAGCAAGCAGTTAGCGTGCTCACATTTGGCAATTATCACAAGACACCTGAGCATATCCCACGGTACTCCATTTTTAGCTGCTTTAGGTGGGTGTTAGCTTAGTAAAAGGTCCCCTAAACAAAATCTGTGCAAACGTATACAAATGCACCACTTGCCAAAGAATCTACCGCTGGGTTGCAGCAGAAACCTGGGGGAAGAGAAGAAGAGTGATTAGAAGCTTGGAAGCTACAGGTGCAAACTGAACATTTTACTTTGTTTGTTATTCCTTGTCACCCAATGATTTTCCCTTCTTTTGCACTAACTATGACATACTCAGCACCCATTGTACTACAATTTACAACTAGTACGGGGCTGGACTAAGCATGTAGCAGCCAATGAATAATAGCATTACATGACCTACAATACTAAGGCCCCTATTTACCAACAGTCCACAATAATGGCGTTATCTACTGCAAAGCACATTGCATGTGAATGGGTTTTGCAGCTGATAATACTCAAAAATGCTCTAATTGCATTTCGTAAATGAGGGCCTATGTGTATTGGGTTGAAGGCAAGACTGTTCAGTATTGAAAACTAAACAAATTGACTTGGATAACTCATCCAGAGATATAGCCATGCTAGTCTGACGTGATAGTCAGAGAGGGTAGTAGCAACTGGCAATCTAGAAACTGCAGCAAGTGCATGAAAGGCCAGAGCAATTATAGGCTGGAGACATGGTCATGATCAAATTTGGGCTGGTATGTTGCAAATGCCAGGGTTGATCTTTAGACCCACTCTATCACTTTTTATAGCCTAACAAACAGATAGAAGTATACGTTTTCGAGCACAAAAGTCCACTTTAGCAGAAGTTTCGTAAAACTCATTGGGAATTGCTCTTTTGGGGATTCTAAATGGATCCCATACAAGGTCATGGCAAGGTCAGTTTTCCAGATATTTTTCAGACAGGACATACATGCAGTCATAAATGTGTCAGTTACTTTCCAGGTGTAGGTTTTCAAACCAAATAAACTTGAGAAGCTGAAAATCCAGTGATGTTATACTAAGACCTTCAAGTGGCAGGATTAACTGATGTGCTAGCTGAATGTTGAATTCTTAGTTTAACAAGATGGTCCTAAGTGTGGTATCTTGTTTTGTGAAAGTCAAAATAATCTTAATTGGAGTAAATTATGTCAAAAAATTACCTTGAAACTGCATGTACCTTATATTTCTAATTTACAAATGTGCTTTTCTAAGCTTATAAGTACATAAGCATCACCAAGCTGGGACAGACCAAGGGTCCATCGAGCCCAGCACCCTGTCTCCGACAGTGGCCAAAAGAAAAAACAATTTGTCCCGCCCATCCCAGAAATAGTGGATTATTCCCACATTCGTTCAATTAGTGGAGGAGTGGCCTAGTGGTTAGGGTGGTGGACTTTGGTCCTGAGGAACTGAGTTCAATTCCCACTTCAGGCACAGACAGCTCCTTGTGACTCTGGGCAAGTCACTTAACCCTCCATTGCCCCATGTAAGCTACATTGAGCCTGCCATGAGTGTGAAAGCACGGGGTACAAATGTAATAAAAATAACATTCTATGGCCTTTTCCTCCTGGAAGCCGTCCAACCCTTTTTTAAAGTCCACTAAGCCTTAACCACTTTTTTCGGCAACGAATTCCAGAGTCTTAACTATGCGTTGAGTGAAAAAACATTTCCTCCGATTCATTCTAAATTTACTACACTGCAGCTTCATCGTATGCCCCCTTGTCCTAGTATTTTTGGAAAGTGTAAACAGACGCTCCACATCGACCCTTTCCATTCCACTCATTATCTTATAGACCTCTATCATATCTCCACTCAGCCGCCTTTTCTCCAAGCTAAAGAGCCACAGCCTCTTCAGCCTTTCCTCATAGGAAAGTCGTCCAATCCCCTTTATCATCTTTGTTGCCCTTCTCTGCACCTTTTCTAATTCCACTATATCTTTTTTGAGGTGCGGCGACCAGAATTGAACACAATACTCGAGGTGCGGTCGCACCATGGAGCAATACAATAGCAGAATAATATCCTCATTTTTGTGTTCCATCCCTTTCCTAATAATACCCAGCATTCTATTTGCTTTCCTAGCCACAGCAGCAGACTGAGCAGAAGGTTTCAACGTATCATCAACGATGACACCTAGAGCCCCTTCTTGGTCCATGACTCCTAACGCTGAACCCTGCATGACGTAGTTGTAGTTTGGGTTCCTCTTTCTCACATGCATCATTTTGCACTTGTTCACATTAAATGTCATCTGCCATTTAGACGCCCAGTCTCCCAGTCTCGTAAGGTAATTTTTCACAATCTTCCGCGATTTGACAACTTTGAATAACTTTGTGTCATCAGCAAATTTGATTACCTCACTAGTTACCCCCATCTCTAGGTCATTTATGAATATGTTAAAAAGCAGAGGTCCCAGCACTGATCCCTGAGGGACCCCACTAACTACCCTTCTCCATTGCAAATATTGACCTTTTAACCCTACTCTCTGTTTCCTATCTTTCAACCAGTTTTTAATACACAGTAAGACACTACCTCCGATCCTATGTCCCTCTAATTTCCTCTGTAGTCTTACATGAGGGACTTTATCAAACACCTTCTGAAAATCTAGATACACAATATCAACTGGCTCACCTTTGTCCACATGTTTGTTTACCCCTTCAAAGTAATGTAGCAGATTGGTGAGGCAAGACTTCCCTTCCCTAATTCCATGCTGACTTTGTCCCATTAGTCCATGCTTTTGAATGTGCTCTGTAATTTTGTACTTGATAATAGTCTCTACCATTTTGCCCGGCACCGACATCAGACTCACTGGTCTATAATTTCCCAGATCTCCTCTGGAACCTTTTTAAAATATCGGCGTTACATTGTCCACCCTCCTATCTCCCGGTACCATGCTTGATCTTAAGATAAACGCTTACATATTTGACTTCCTATTTTGAAAGCAAATTTCAAAGGCGATCATGTTATGATCACTGTTGTCAAGTGGCCCCCGGACCATTACCTCCCGTACCAGATCATGCACTCCACAAATGACTAAGTCTAGAATTTTTCCTTCTCTAGTCGGCTCCTGTACCAGCTGCTCCATAAAGCTGACCTTTATTTCATTGAGGAAGTTTACCTTCCTAGCGTGCCCTGATGTTACATTAACCCAGCCTATATGGGGGTAATTAAAATCATCCATTATTATTGCTTTGCCTACTTTATTAGTGTCACTAATTTCCTTTAACATGATTGCGTCCGTCTGCTCATCATGGTCGGGCGGACAGTAGTACACCCCTATCACCGTCCTTTTCCCCTTAACACTTGGAATTTCGATCCACAATGATTCCAAGGGGTCTTTTGTTTCCTGCAGAATTTTCAATCTATTTGATTCAAGGCTTTCGTTATTATACAGTGCTACTCCTCCCCTAATCCGGTCCACTCTGTCACTATGATATAATTTGTACCCCGGTATGACAGCGTCCCACTGGTTATCCTCCTTCCACCAGGTCTCAGAGATGCCTATTATGTCCAATTCTTCTTTCAGTGCAATATATTCCAATTCTCCCATCTTACGTCTTAGGCTCCTAGCATTTGCATATAGACACTTCAAGCTAGGCTTGTTTTTCGTTATTACAGCATGTTGATTACTTGACAGTACTAATTTGCTATCTTTTGTCTGGTTTTTGTTTTTTTTTTATTTATGGACATTGAATCCACTACAGTCTCTTTTTCATACTCACTATCAATAAACTCTGTCTTCTCAGTTTGGGTGATATCTTTGCAAGATACCTTATTCCGAACCATACGCTTGTGTGCGACTGTCGGCCTTCCCCCCGTTCCTAGTTTAAAAGCTGCTCTATCTCTTTTTTAAATGTTGATGCCAGCAGCCCGGTCCCATCCCGGTTAAGGTGGAGCCCATCCTTTCGGAATAGGTTCCCCCATTCCCCAGAATGTTGCCCAGTTTGTGACAAATCTAAAACCCTCCTCCTTGCACCATTGTCTCATCCATGCATTAAGACTCCAGAGCTCTGCCTGTCTCTTGGGCCCTGCGTGTGGAATGGGAAGTATTTCAGAAAATGCCACCCTAGAGAACAGTTTGGATTGTGAAGATGTCTGTGCTCTGATTCAAACTTCTAACCCACTCACCCTGATCCAGTTCAGATCATGCTTAGTATGGGTCAGAGGCAGTCTTAACAATTGTGGGGCCCTGTGCGGACCAGTTCAGTGCCCCCTCCCGCCCACCCACGCCCTCCACCATAAGCCATAATTTATCACTTTAAAAGGAGGTTTAGACCTCTTGGAACCCCACCTCACCCCATACCTTGATATGCATCCACCACGTTTCAGTAGAGAGCGGCAGACAGCAGCAGCAATTTTCATATTCCTTCAGCTGCCGAGCCCAGAACCTCCTCACTGCTGCATTCCGCCCTTGTGAAAGCAGGAAGTGACATCAAAAGGGGTGGGACGCAGCAGTGAGGAGACTCTGGGCTCGGCAGCTGACGGTATATTAAAATCGCTGCCGCTGCCACTGCCTGATGCTCTCTACTGAAATGTGGATGCACAATAAGGTATGGAGCAGGGAGGTGTTCTGAGACAGGAGGACAGACGTGCTAGAGGTTTGGGGCCCCTAGGAGTGCAAGGCCCTGTGCGACAGCCCCTGTTGCCCCTGCCTAAGACTGGCCCTGGAGGTTGACTCCTTGACTGATAAAAACCTTGACAGAGCGCTGAAAGCCAGGCCTAGAATGAGGATCAGAATTAATCAATGCTCAGTCCAGCCACAGGACAGGCGTGTCAGGACTCAGAGAATAGGATGTAATCTGAGTTCCTCCAGGAGATGGTTTAAAGAGATTAGGCACAAATCAATTCTAGCACAAACTACCTGTCATCACCTTCAGAGCCTTTATATGTTCAGTTCTTTTCACTGGTTGACAATGAATGTAGCGAGTATATACTGAAATACTACTTCTAGAGCCCAATACTGAGATTAATTCAGAAATACTGCAACCAAGAGCCTCATAGGAAATGGCTGTACAGTCTGTGGTCATGGCAATAAAAGGTGAGTTATGCTTTTGCATCTATTGATATACTCTATGATTGCATTCTGGAAATATAGAGTGAAAATGAACAGAAATCAGTATTTCTCATTTGGTATTTATTTTTTTAAAACCCTGCTGTTGAAAACTCGTAATCAATTTTCCTGTACATGAAACCTTCAAGCAAAAAGTCACTGCCCTAAATATAATAGTAATTTGGGTTTGAAAAGCCCTGTACCTCTCAGCTACTCTAAGTGAACCCCCACTGCCCCGGTTGTCCAGCACATCCTATACTATTGATTTTATCACTACTTACTTAAGGTTAGGCCTAGGGTTGCTATCAGCAACACTGAGTACTGGGCAGAATTGGCTTACAGAGCATGCTCACAGGAAAACCTTCATACAATCTAAGCACAAGCAACAAAGAAGCAAAGAAATTGACAGCAGATAAAGACCATATAGCCTATCCAGTCTGCCCATCCATGCAACCCTCTAAGCTTTACAATCCATTCTCAAACATTTACACTGCCCTGCTTCATAAGTACTGATGGGGAAAAGCAGCAGAAAAAAACAAATATGGAAGGGCCCTTTGCCTTTTCTAATCTAGATATATTCCCTCACACAGGGTTTGGTGTAGTGTGCCACTCTGAATTTGCAGTATGTGTGCTCTGAGAGAAGTCCAGAGACTTTTCAGGACAGTGGGATAGAGAGGAGCTGTACTATTAAGCTGTAGTAAGGATACCTGAAGAATTGGTAGATTCTGGAAGGATCCAACAAATTCTAATGCTTCCACTTTTTTTTTAGACAAAATGTTTTCCCAACTTCCAAGCCTAAGCTACAGAGTTAGCAGCTGGAGAAACTATAGATAATCCAGTTGAAGATGTTTTCTAGTAGCTGGACCACATTTGGTGTGGGAAGGTGAGTTTTAGATGGAGGTCAGATGTAAACATACTTTTGGATTTAGCCACTTAGCCTGTGCCACACTAGAATCTTCTCCGCCCTCAACAAAAAAAATACCATTTGTTTGTTAGCATTGTGAGCTTTGTGAGTAGTGGACAAAAAGGTTTTGTCCAATATTGGGGATTTTACTGTGTATTTTGCGTTGATATTTTATTGTATTGTTTTAATATTTGTAAGTTTGGATATGTATCTCACTTACGTGTATGTCATATACTTAAAAAAAAAAAATTTAAATAAGTCCAAAATGTAATTAATTCCACTGGGACATCTGCCGTCTAACACAGAGATGCAGGGGGAGACAAACTGAACACCTGTTTAAACCAACTAGCAGCATTATACTTGCTGAGGAGTGGCCTAGTGGTTAGAGCACTGGTCTTGCAATCCAGAGGTGGCCAATTCAAATCCCACTGCTGCTCCGTGTGACCTTGGGCAAGTCACTTAACCCTCCATTGCCTCAGGTACAAACTTAGATTGTGAGCCCTCCTAGGACAAAGAAATATCCAGCGTACCTGAATGTAACTCACCTTGAGCTACCACTAAAAAAGGTATGAGCAAAATCTAAATAAATATATAAAGCCCTGAGATCACTAACACCACAAAGTTGTGTGCTATTGCCAACACAGCCCATTCACTTTTTAATAAGCAATTATTGGCACTAATTTAAATCAATTAACATGTACACACTTAAATTTAGGTGTGTAATCCTGGAAAAGGGAGCATCGAAATAGGGTCATGGGTGTTTTGGGGCAGAGCGTTGGTGTGGATTCCAGTTATGTGTGCAATTATAGAATAATGGGGTTCTGTGCATAAGTTTGTGTGTGGGTATTTGCACCATATTTTTGTTGATGCAAATGGATGCGCCTAAAATTACATACAACCCCTGTACTTAAGTGCTATTCTATAAACTGCATCTAACTTTTGACACAGCTTATAGAATAGTGCTTAAAAGGTTTTCCAGTGCAAATTTTGAGGAATTCTCTCCAATTGTGTGTGTTAAGTTATAGAAGACAGGGAAGAAGTGGGAAACTACACATCAGTGGTAGGAAAAATAATGGAGGCGCTGCTGAAAGGATAGTTAACTTTCTAGAAGCCAATGGGTTACAGGACCCGAGGCAACATGGCTTTACCAAAGGAAAATCCTGCCAAACAAATCTTATTCTTACACTACTACTTAACATTTCTAAAGCGCTACGAGGGTTACGCAGCGCTGTACAATTTAACATAAAGGACAGGCCCTGCTCAAAGAGCTTACAATCTAAAGGACAAGTGAGTAGACAATACAATAGGAGCAGTCAAATTGGGGCAGTCTGGATATCCTGAAGGTAAGAGTTAGGTGCCGAAGGCAGCATTGAAGAGGTGGGCTTTAAGCAGAGACTTGAAGATGGGCAGGGAGGGGGCTTGACGTAAGGGCTCAGAAAGTGGAGCAGCAGCTTCAAACCTCAAGCTGCTGCTCCACTTTCTGTGAGGAAACTACTGCTGAAGTCATCTTGGATGATCAGTTGTGCTATCAGGGCAAAGCCTGTCTTGTCCCTGGTTAGCTGTTTTATTTTCAGTACCACTGATGCAGCCTTATTGGTGAAACATGGCCACGTTGGGTCTGTAAGAATAAAGATTCTGTTTGGACTTTCAGTGTCCGCTTTTTGTTTATCTCTTATGCTGTTGCATGACACTCAGTGCCTCTTTGCTGTTCCAAATGAATCTTAATGACTTCTTTGACTGGGTGACCAAAGAACTGGATGAAGGACGTGCACTAGATGTAATCTACTTGGATTTCAGCAAAGCCTTTGATATGGTCCCCCACAGAAGACTTGTGAATAAGCTGAAAGGGCTGAACTTAGGACCAAAAGTGGTGAACTGGATAGGAAACTGGTTGACCGACAGGCAGCAGAGGGTAGTGGTAAATGAAATCCGCTTGGAGGAAAGGAAGATGAGCAGTGGAGTTCCTCAGGGGTCGGTGCTGAGGGCCTATTCTGTTTAATATATTTGTGAGAGATATTGCTGAAGGGTTCGAAGGAAAGGTTTGCCTTTTTGTGGATGACACAAAGATATAAGTACATAAGTACATAAGCATTGCCATACTGGGAAAAAACAAAGGTCCATCAAGACCAGCGTCCTGTTTCCAACAGTGGCCAATTCAGGTCACAAATACCTGGCAAGATCCCAAAAAAGTACAAAACATTTTATACTGCTTATCCCAGAAATAGTAGATTTTCCCCAAGTCCATTTAATAATGGTCTATGGACTTTTCCTTTAGGAGGCCGTCCAAACCTTTTTAAAACTCTGCTAAGCTAACCGTCTTTACCATATCCTCTGGCAAAGAATTCCAGAGTTTAATTACACGTTTAGTGAAGAAACATTTTCTCAGATATGTTTTAAATTTACTACATTGTAGCTTCATCGCATGCCCCCTAGTCCTAGTATTTTTGGAAAGCATAAACAGACGCTTCACATCTACCCATTCAACTCCACTCATTATTTTATAGACCTCTATCATATCTCCCCTCAGCCGCCTTTTCTCCAAGCTGAAGAGCCCTAGCTGCTTTAGCCTTTCCTCATAGGGAAGTGGTCCCATCCCCTTTATCATTTTTGTTGCCCTTTTCTGCACCTTTTCTAATTCCACTATATCTTTTTTGAGATGCGGCGACCAGAATTGAACACAGTATTCGAGGTGCTGTCGCACCATGGAGCGATACAAAGGCATTATAACATCCTCATTTTTGTTTTCCATTCCTTTCCTATATCCCTTTCTTTGTGATTCCTAGCGTGAATCCTTGCATGAAGTAGCTATAATTCGGGTTCCTCTTTCCCACATGCATCACTTTCCACTTGCTCACATTAAACGTCATCTGCCATTTAGACTCCCAGTCTCGTAAGGTCCTCTTGTAATTTTTCACAATCCTCCCACGATTTAACAACTTTGATTAACTTTGTGTCATCAGCAAATTTAATTACCTCACTAGTTACTCCCATCTCTAGGTCATTTATAAATATGTTAAAAAGTAGCGGTCCCAGCATAGACCCCTGGGGAACCCCACTAACTACCCTTCAAATTTGCCGATGACACAAAGTTATTCAAAGTAGTCAAATCGCGGGAAGATTGTGGAAAAACTACAAGAGGACCTTACGAGACTGGGAGACTGGGCATCTAAATGGCAGATGATGTTTAATGTGAACAAGTGCAAAGTGATGCATGTGGGAAAGAGGAACCCAAACTATAACTACATCATGCAAGGTACAGCTTTGGGAGTCACGGACCGAGAATGGGATCTAGGGGTCATCGTTGATGATGCATTGAAAACTTCTGCACAATGTGCTGCTGCGGCTATGAAAATGAATAGAATGTTCGGTATCATTAGGAAATGGATTGAAGACAAAAATATGGATATTATTCTGCTGTTGTATCGCTCAATGATGCGACCGCACCGCGAGTATTGTGTTCAATTCTGGTCGCTGCACCTCAAAAAAGACATAGTGGAATTGGAAAAGGTGCAGAGAAAGGTGACAAAGATGATACAGGGGATGGGACGACTTCCCTATCAGGATAGGCTGAAGAGGCTGTGGCTCTTTAGCTTGGAGAAAAGGCGGCTGAGGGGAGATATGATAGAGGTCTATAAGATAATGGGTGGAATGGAACAGGTCAATGTGGAGCATCTGTTTACGCTTTCCAAAAATACTAGGACAAGGGGGCATGCGATGAAGCTGCAGTGTGGTAAATTTAAAATGAATCAGAGGAAATTTTTCTTCACTCAACACATAGTTAAACTCTGGACTTCGCTGCCGGAAAAGGTGGTTAAGGCAGTTAACTTAGCGGACAAATTGCTTGTTCTTTTGGCTGCTGTCGGAGACAGGGTGCTGGGCTCGATGGACCCTTGGTCTGTCCCAGCATGGCGATGCTTATGTACTTATGTACATTATAGATTGAATGGGCACGGTTTTTTGGGACTCAAGGGACCCGTTACAGCATTTTAGAGAGATAGGGAGTCAGGCCTGAATGATGTAATGGCAATGGTGGCAGTGGTGCTCTAGCGCCTGTGAATGTTTTGCAACACAGGACGGCAAGTATAGGAGTTATTGGAAATGGAGCCTCATTTATTCCATAAAAAGCTCCATCTCTGCTTCACAGTGCAGAATTCTTCACAATGCATACACACATTTAGCATGGGAAAAACAAGCTACTGCAAAACACGTTAAAGAATTTTGTGGTATTTTGCTTGATTGTGTGTGCTAAGCATGCATTAACTATTTTTGGAAATTATTTTTGAGGGGGTGTGTCGTGGGAGACGAGTGTGCATGGAAGTGTTAACCAGTACGTTAACTGGTTAACACACAAACACTTAGAAATTCCTAAATAGGAGGCGGTAAGTGCTCCCATGATAACTTTTTGAAGGTGCTGCATGCTAAATGGCAACATTAGCACACGACCTGCAAAAAGAATGCTTTAAAAAGGCCACTTGAATATGCTAATATGGAGGAAGGAAGGGAAAAACAGCTGGCTTTTTTGGGGAATAACCATAATGAATATGTATGAGATATCAAGCCAGCTCTTTCTCCCTTCCTTCCTTCCTTCCTTCCTTCCTTCCTCCTTACCCAGCACTCCCTCTTCCTTTCCAGTAGTATTTCCCCACCCCCTTTCCCATACCATGCCAGTGTTGACCTTAGAAATGCATAAGCTCTATATGTAGATCCTTCAAGAGGTAGTGTGTCATGATTTAGGCTCTACACCCTTTCTGATGTTTTGGTGCCAGCTCAGTAAAGCCAACACACAATCTCTCCACTGCAAAACACTATACACAAACTTGTGCAAAAACACACTCATAACCTTATTAAACCATAACAGCACTAATTCCAAGGACAGGACGAGCTACAACCTTATGCGTGAAAAGGCAGAACTGTAATTACACCAGGCTCTAAAACACCAATACACTACCTTGTGAAATACACATGACACAACAGACAAGACACAAGGAACTAGAAATAAAAAAATATGAAGGCAAAATACTGAACTGGAAAGTTAACTCAAGAAGTCAGATTCAGCATGCAGCAATACCAGAAAAATTGATACTTACATGCAAAATTTCACAGATGCACATTTCAAAAAGCTGACATATTCCAATTAAAAAATTCTGATTAAAATACTTTTTTCTACCTTTGTTGTCTGATCATTTAGTTTTTCTATTCGCTTTGGTCCCAGTGTCTTCTGTTTTATGCAGTGTCTTCTTTCCATTTGATATTTGTTTCTCCCTTCTGTGTCCTTATGCGTCCTGTCTACCATCTGTAGCCCTGTCCCTATCCTTCTCGAGTTTCAGTATCTGCCCTCAACGTGTTCCAAACCAGCCCTTAAACTCAGCAGTTTTCCCTCCATCCATATCCAGCATTTCTCCTCACTTCCCTCCATCCATGTGCATCTACTCCCTGTCTTCCCTTCCCTCCATCCATGTCCAGCATTTCTCCTCTCTTCCCTTCCCTCCATCCATGTGCATCTCCTTCCTTTCTCTCCCCTCCATCCATCCGTCCAGCAACTCTCCATTTTCCCCTGCCCTCTCCTCTATCCACCCATATCCAGCAAATGTCCTCTGTCCCCTGCCCCCTCCATTCATCCATCCATGTCCAGCAACTCTCCATTCTCCCCTGCCTTCTCCTCCATCCATCTCCAGCAAATTTCCTCTCTCCCCTGTCCCCTACATCAATCCCTGTTGTCCAGCAATTCGCCTCTCTCCCCTGCCCATCCTGTTTCTTTCCATCATCCCCTTCCCCATTCTATCCAGTGTCTTCCTCCCCTCCCCTTTCAAAATAAAGAACGACAACGTGGATGCAGCAGCTCACAAGTTTGCTTACTGTGTTTTGAGTGAACGGCGACGGCTGCGCAGGGGAGTGGAACTGGAAACAGACAGAGAGATTTACCAAATGGCTGCTGCTGCTGCTGCTTCCTTCCACAGTGGACTAGATAGGCTGGCTCATCCACTCCATCGAAGTTGCAACAGTGAACAGGTGGGCGGTGGTAGTAATAGCAGCAATCAGGCAGGCTCGACTCCGTCCTTCGCTTCCCTGCCCTCTCTGCGTCCCGCCTTCCTCTGATGTCATTTCCTTTCGGGCGGGTGTGACGCTGAGAGGGCATGGAAGTGAAGGACGGAGTCGAGCCTGCCTGATTGGTGCTTTTACTACTGGCGCCCCGTCCGCCAGTTTGCCAGTGCGACTTCTGGTAAGAAGACTCGTTTGGGGGGGCAATGCCCCCCATGCCCCCCAATCTATGCCCATGATCTTTGGGGAGTGGGAGGGAGTCAATGACCACTCAGGGAGCAAGGGGGGTCATGTCTTAATGCAGCTACTTGTGACTCTGGGCAAGTCACTTAACCCTCCATTGTCCCTGGTACAAAAATAAGTACCTGAATATATGTAAACCACTTTGAATGTAGTTGCAAAAACCTCCGGAAGGCGGTATATCAAGTCCCATTTCCCTTTTTGTGACTTACTCATGATTGAAACAGGTCTATAGAAAACATGACTTTTAGCCATGGATGTTTTTGCTTTGTTCTGTTAAGGCAGAAAAACATCCAAGAGACTGATGAGGGGAGATATGTTTGAGGTCTACAAAATCCTGAGTGGTGTAGAATGAGTAGAAGTAAATCGATTTTTTACTCATTCCAAAAGTACAAAGACTAGAAGACACTCAAGGGAGTTAAATGGAAATACTTTTAAAACAAATAGGAGGAAATAGTTTTTCACTCAACGAATAGTTAAGCTCTGGAACTCTTTACCAGAAGATGTAGTAATAGCAGCGTATCTGGGTTTAAAAAAGGTTTGGACAAGTTCCTGGAGGAAAAGTCCATAGTCTGCTTTTGAGACAGACATGGGGAAGCAACTGCTTGCCCTGGGATTGGTAGCATGGAGTGTTGCCACAATTTGAGTTTCTGCCAGATACTTGTGACTTGGCTTTGACCACTGTTGGAAACAGGATACTGGGCTAGATAGACCATTGGTCTGACCCAGTGTAGCTACTCTTATGTTCTTATGTATAAGTTTTGGGAACACCAAATCCCTCCCCAACATGCCCCCAACACACCACTAGAGACGAACTGCATAGAAAAATGTCTTTTAAAATGTGTTCTGAAAATAGCAATTCAGACGTTTTTTGCAAGAAAAATGCCCATCTGCCACTTTTTGGATGTTTTCCTGTTTTGAAAATGAGCCCCGATATCTCAATCAGTATAGTGGTCTCGTCTGCTATATTCTAGAATGGGTATTGCAATATCAGTAGCTAGGTCTTTCAAGAAACACTCCCTGCCCTGAGCAGAAGAAAATATATTTAGGTTTGGGGACTCTTGGAAGCAAATAAAAACACATAAGTATTGTGGGCTGTTTCCTGCAAAGTGTTAATAGAGCCGCTGTGGTGGCTCCAACCTCAGTCCTCTTTTCAACAGCAATAACTTTTTCATCACCATACTGTCTCCCTAATGGCTTCTTTTATAACAGCTACTATTCAGGAAAATTCAAATAGCCTGAGATAGTGCCCAAAAGACCTCCCAAAACCATCACAGGCGAATAACATCCAGAACAGAACAAGATTACAACTTTTAAAATGCCCTAGACCATCTGTGCACATGAGAAGGTTCCTTCATATAGCTCAGTGGTGACCTGTAGGAACACTTGCCATAAATTCAAGGTTGGACCCTATAACTATGTTGTGAAACTTTTAAGATGCTGCCAGGGAGTAGTAAGTAACAAAGTTGCAGTTTCCTAAGCGGCCAGTTTGAAACCATATATCACAATCTAGTTTCCAAACAGAGATGCGGCCCGGTCAAGGGTGTGCAGCCTATGACAGCTGAGCCACAGTGGTTCCTTAAAGAGCCTAATCCAGCTCCATTTTGGGGGTGCTGGTGTGTAATCAGCACAGTTTGAAGCTGAGGATGGGGTGGAAGGGTGGGGAACATTTGAGAGAGAGAGAGAGAGAGAGAGAGAGAGAGAGAGCGCGACTGCTGTGGAATAGACCCAGGCAATGAGGAACAAAGTGAGCGCTGAGGATGAGAATGGTAGAGGATCCCATTTGTACCCTGTGCACTTAACTGCACAATTCAACTCTTAATATCCTCATCCTGTACAAGTTCAGCTTTTCCTGTTATTTTTATTTCACACACAAGAAAGTAGAATGCAAGAAAAGAGCATAGCTCATTCAAGATAGAAAATGGGAAAATGTCTTATTACTGCTGACATCTCAAACCTTTGCAGATTATTACAAATATATATATATATATATATATTTTAAACACCACATAATTAAACTCTTGGTCTGAGGTTTACAGATGACTCCTGATTTTTCTGCAATATACAATATAAAAATAAGTGGAACACCTGCATAAATGAAGGTATTTTGAGGAAGTTTTTTGTGATGTTTTTATTTTTTAATGTTCTGTGACTTTTATGCATGCATGTGTGCTATACAGTGAGTGACACAGACAGGAGGATATTTGTAACTGGACAAGACACATAAAGACCAAACCAATCCAAGCCATAGTTTTCTGGAGAAGGTTCGAGGGCAGCCCCTGTTAAACTGTTGGAACAGTTTGTTGAGACAGGTGGTGCTACCCTTAGGGTAACTAATTCCCCTCAGTAATCACTGATGCAATATATCTTTTCTGCCTCATTTCTCCTTCTCCCAGGGAAATAAATGGTTTCTAATTAATACAGGTTAGGAGAAAGTCAGTGCTTTGGAAAAACAAGGGCTTCAACATTCACAGATTTTCTCTCTTTCGGACTGTTAACGGATGGATCATTTGCAGTGTCCTCAGAAGACTGTGAAATGTTAGCATGGAAACCCTTTGGATCAGATCCACGATGACAGGGAAATTCTGCTGTCTCTATGTTGCTAGGGACCCCGCAGTTCACATAAACAGCCTGGTCTAAGCCGGCAGAGGAGGAGGAAGTGACCCGATGTGCATCAGTTCAGTTCCTCCTCCTGCCATGCTATCTCTTGCGGGAGAGGGGGGGAGAGACCCAATGCTGGCACTGAGCAGAATTCTGCGCAGTAATTTTATTTATTTATTAGGATTTATTTAATGCCTTTTTGAAAGAATTTACGCAAGGTGGTGTACAGCAAGAATAAGTCAAACAAAAGCAATAGACAATTACAGCAGTAAAAATATTCAAATAACAATTGTATGCTACATTACAATGTTAACACAATATGCAATAAAACATTTTAATAGACAGCATAGGGTAAAAGCAAAGATGAAGCATATAGATAGATAAGATAGAGTAAGAGGAGTAAAAAAAATAAGGAAACTAATTTAAAGAAAGTTGCATGTTCAATCAGAAAGGTGCTTGAATATTATGCCAGCTAGGGTAGGAGTGGATAAACATGTCCTGCTATAGTATGTGCAGCTGGTGTCACTCCTTGTCAAGTTGTCTGTGTGACTAGCAAGTTAGCTACTTCTTCTATTAAAAGCCTGGTTGAAGAGCCAAGCTTTCACCTGCTTCCTGAAGTAGAGATAGTCATGTGTTAAGTGAAGTCTTTCAGGGAATGCATTCCAGAATGTGGGGGCTACTGCAGAGAAGGCTTGCTGGCAGGTATGACATCTTGTGATGTTCTTTGCAGAGGGTGTGGTTAGGGCTATGCCTTAGGAGGACCTTAGTGTCCTTGGAGGTATGTACAGGGTGATTCTGCACATTCTGTGAGGTGGGGAAATTCTGTGCAAATTCTATGCTGCGCAGTTGCGCAAAATTCCCCCAAGGGTAACAATTGAAATCAGTTACAAGCAGAATGCCAAAAGATATATGGATCAGCTTACAACAGTGCCCGTGACCACATTTTTCTAAATGCCAGATGCAGTGTTTTAAAAAATATGTACTTTCAGTGCTACTGTACAGATGGTCTTTGATAAACGGGTTATTTAAGAAATATATTGCCTCACACTGTGTTTTGGATTCTTGTCCACCTTATATCATGAGAACAGCATCAACTAATTTTAAAGTCTTGCTGCTGAACTGGTTGTAATCCTCATTAGACATAGGGAAATTTCCCTCTTGTCTGGGAGAGATTATTATTACACCAATTATTAAGAACACCAAAGACCCCAGTAATTTGTTAACCAACTATAGACCCATTGCATCGATCCCACTGTTCTGTAAGTTGATGGAGGGAGTAGTGGCTTTTCAGCTTGCTGAATATCTGGACCAACACAATATATTACATCCTAGTCCTACTCAATCTGGATTTAGGTTGGGCTATAGCACCGAGACCATTATTGGTTCCCTTCTTGATAATATTTGTAGATTGCTATCAGAAGGCAAGAAGGCCTTGGTACTGCAGTTTGATCTTTCCAGTGCTTTCAACCTGGTTGATCATAATATTCTTTTTCAAAGCTTGGGTAGAATAGGAATAACTGGAAATGTCTATACATGGTTTTGGGGATTTTTAAAGGATTGAACCTACAGAGTAAGACTGGATGGTGATCTGTCAGATAGATGGAGTAACTCTAGTGGGGTTCCTCAGGGTTCCCCATTCTTCTCCATGTTTTTTTATTTTTACCTACATTCTCTGGGTTATGCTATGGAGAAGTTGGGTGTTTATTTTTATAGTTATGCAGATGATTTAATGGTTTTGGTCCCAGTTAATTCTTTGGTTTCATTTCATACAGATTTACTTCATGTTGTTGTTAACACCTAAGAAGTATGGATGAGAAAGCATAAATTGAAATTAACTCAGTACATTTTTACTAAGCCACTCTCCAGATACAGATGAGAAAAGTATAGTGATAAATCAAATATCTCATCAATTTTCTTCCTATATTAAAGTATTAGGAATTTGGATAGATATTAGATTGTCCTTGGATCATCAGGTTTGCAAACTCACTCAGAAATTATTCTTTATAATGCGTAATTTGCAAAGAATTTGGAAGTATTTTGATCAGGACCAATTTTGTCTATTGGTAGTCTCTGGTTTTAAACTCGCTAGATTACTGCAATATCATTTACTTAGGAGTTTCTAAGAAACTACTGTAGCCTTGTGGCTGATTTTTTTCACTGAAAAAATGTGACAGTGTTCTTCGTATTATAAACAATTGCACTGGCTCCTAGTTCATGTATACATTTTTCTGTTTTGTATATAAGGTAACTTCATGGTTTAGCTCCATCTTACCTTCTGGATCATGTGGTGGAGGGGCATTTTCGAAAGAAACATCTAAGTTGGAATTTGGACGTCTTTGTAAAACGTCCAAATTCGGAGGTGAGGAGAAGGTCATTTTTGAAAAAAGATGGACATCTATCTTTGGTTTTGAAAATACCATGGACATCCTTGGATTTGGACATCTTTGATTTTCGTGATTTTCAAAACCAAAGACGTCCAAGTCTAAAACGTCCAAATGCAAGCCAGCATTTGTAGTACACTGGCCCCCTGACATGCCAGGACAGCAATTGGGCACCCTAGGGGGCACTGCAGTGGACTTCATAAAATGCTCCCAGGTACATAGCTCCCTTACCTTGTGTGCTGAGCCCCTCCCAAACCCACTACCTCCAACTGTACAGCACTACCATAGCCCTTATGGGTGAAGGGGGCAACTATATGTGGGTACAGAGAGCTTCTGGTGGGTTTTGGAGGGCTCATTGTTTCCTCCACAAATGTAACAGGTAGGTGGGGGTATGGGCCTGGGTCCACCTGTCTGAAGTGCATTGCACCTACTACAAAACTACTCCGAGGCTGGCATAGAGGCTGGCAAGTCATATTTTTAATGATGTTTTTTGAGGGTGCGAGGGGATTAGTGACCACTAGGGGAGTAACGGGAGGTCATCCCCAATTCCCTCCAGTGGTCATCTGGTCATTTTGGGCACCTTTTTATGCCTTAATAAAAAGAGGTCCGGGTGAAAACGTCCAAGTTTTAGTCACATACGTCTTTGCATTTTTCTATTATGGCTCAAAGATGTCCAAGTCTTAGGAACGCCCAAGTCCTGCCTCCACCACGCCTCCGATACGCCCCCTTGAGATTTGGACGTCCTTGCGACAGACTTTCGATAGAGACATCCTAAATCAGGTTTCGATTATACCGATTTGGACATCTCTGAGAGATGGACGTCCAAGTGCCGATTTATCTCAAAAGATGGACATCCATCTCTTTTGAAAATGAGCCTGATATGCAAAAAACTAGAGCTACGAGAACTTGCTCTTTCTTTACATTTCCATTTTTAAAGAATATAAAGAGAACTAGATTATTAGATAATCTCTTATCATATTGGGCAGCTTGTTTAGAGAAGGAAATTCAAACAATGTTAATATCGGTGAAAATTTATGCTCAATTCCATAGGCCAATTAAAACTTATCCATTTAAAAAATTTGTCCTGAATTATAGTGGCTAATAGACTGATATAATAGTTTCTTATTTATTATTTTAAAGATTGTAATTCAAGGTAATATCCTGCTTCTTTAATCATGTAATCCGCATTGAACCGCAAGGTATATGGTGGAATATAAATTTATTGTTAATGTTAAGGTCACTATCACCGGCACCATGTTGTATAGTGATGATAGTCAGCCGCTACAAATACAGCTGTGCAGTTTAATGTAGGAGAGTTTTATCCTTGTCTTCATTAACAGTCCCATTTTAGACAGAACATTTGCCATGTTAGTCCACTGTACAGGTAATAAATAGAAGCCCAAAATGAAATAAGATGATACCTTTTTCAATTGGACTAACCATACATTTTTGACTGGCTTTCAAAGGCCAGAACAATCTACTTCTATAGGAGCACGTGGAGATCGGTCCTGCCTGGGATACCCTCACTGGACCACCAGGGACATAGGTATGCCCCAAAGGGGGGAGGCCTGACCTTGGGGAGGGTGGACTGATCTCAGGGAAGGATCAATCTCAGGGTGATAATTTTGGGGGGTCAACCTCAGGGTTCGGGTTCAGGAGGGTTCATAATCAGCAGAGGAGGGGTTCAAGAGGGAGGTTCTGATCACGGGGAGGTTGGGGGTGGTCTGATCAGCATAAAGCACTACCCCAATTCTTCTAGCCTAGCCCCACCTAATTGGAATGGTCTATATTTTCTACACTGTGTGAATAGTCTCTGGAGCAACATGTAATCTGGAATGGAATGGAATAGAAGTTGGCACCACTCCCTAAAATGACGTAGATTAGCATTTTAGAAAGGACGTACAAATTGGAATTGGAACATCTGGATCAGGTAGTCTGAGGTCCCTCTGGTATTTTAGAACAGGAATTGCTGTTGTAAAATGCATGGAGAAATGGATATGCTCTGTTTACGAGTGGCAGGAGCAGCCATTTTAGAATCACAAATGTCTAAGATATCAATAGGGCCAAGACAGGCATATGAATGTTTACATTGTGAAATAGCAAGATTTATTTCAGCCATTTTAAGAACATAATTGTTTGCTTTTCCTGTAGCTGTCACATGTCAGTTTCACTTTTGGGGAAAGGGCATCAACTACTGGGGGATGAAGGGGGCGACCTCTCCTAACTTTTTTGGTGGAGCGCTGCTCAATAAGAGCACTTTTCTGGAACTTATACATTCCAGTTAGCTGGTGTAAATCCTGACGTTGATCCTTTTGGACATAAATGTGCATTTCCCTTCTGAAATGAGGAATACATATTTATTCTTTGACCTACCCTAGTTCCTCTCAAAATAAGCCCAAACTACATCCCTTGCCAGTGACACATTTTTCAGTGTAGACCTGTATATCCTGACTTTTCAAAATCAGGATTTAGACATTTATTTTATTTATTTATTTATTTGTTTGTTGCATTTGTACCCCACATTTTCCCACCTATTTGCAGGCTCAATGTGGCTTACATAGTACCGTCAGAGGCGTTTGCCTAGTCAGTTGATAAAAGATACAACGTTGTATAGTGATCGTATGAGGTATAAGTGGAGGGTCGGAAGGGATGAAGATTGCGTGTTGTCCAGTACGATTATAGTCTTGCTATGTTGCTGGGTGAAAAGGTTTACGTGGGGTTGTTGGGGTAAGCCGTTTTGAAGAGGTTGGTTTTTAGTGATTTCCTGAAGTTCAGGTGGTTATGGATTGTTTTCACCGCTTTTGGGAGGCCATTCCATAGTTTTGCGCTTATGTAGGAGAAGCCGGATGAGTAAGTTGTTTTGTATTTCAGTCCTTTGCAATTTGGGTAGTGTAGGTTTAGGTAGGATCTTGACAATCTGACTTTCTTTCTTATTGGCAGATCTATAAGGTCTGTCATGTATCCTGGGACTATACCGTATATGATTTTGTGGACAAAGGTGCAGATTTTGAAGGTGATCTGTTTTTTGATTGGGAGCCAATGCAACTTTATGCAATATAAATGTCTAAATACAAGCTTGTGTGTATCTAAAATCCCCATAGTGCTTCTAAAATATGTACCTATATGTGTAGTCGATATCCTGATGGGTAAGGGCTGAGGAGTTCACCCTAGGGTGGGTACACATTATTTTGAGGCATCTGTACCTAATAAAATCAAAAATCTCTTCCACAAGCACACAGAACAGGTCTAAATGGTTTCTGGCAGCTGGCTGTATATTCTCCATATAGTCTCTTCAACCCATGTTGGAAAGATAATTGAAGGAGTCTGATAACAGTTAGAGTAAAAACACCCATTTTCTTGGGCCCTCCCCAGCTGCACAAAATTATATAAAAGTAGAGCAATGAAAACAATAAGGCATATTGTCTGTAAAACCAAGGTAGAGCATGGATTCTCAACCCGTCCCAGACACACCTAGCCAGTCAGGTTTTCATGATACCCACAATGAATATGGATGAGATAGATTTCCATGCAGTGGAGGCAGTGTTTGCAAACTTTTCTCATGCATATTCATTGTGGATATCTTGAAAAATTGACTGACCAGATGCGTCCCGAGGACTGGTTTGAGAATCCCTGAGGTAGGTTGATGACCAACAGTCTCAAAATGGCTCAGAGGGCAGATGCTCCTTTTTCTCCTTTTTGGGGTGCTCTAACTTCTGGTCTTCTTCATCTCCTTTACCTCTCTTTCCAGTCAATGAGTAATGAATCCTCTCTGCTTCTGTGAAAGTGCCTTTCAACTCTAAGGTCTTCTGGCAGTTTCAGTCTCCTTTTTCTCCAATCACACATGAATTCTATAACAGGCCACTTGCACATGTAAATGTAAAGAAAATCAGCATCAGCACTTATATACATAAATGGCAGAAAAACAACTGAACACTATTGTTAAATCACTTTAAATATTGATTCCTATTTTATGATAAGTTTTTAATGAATCAAATAACCCTTAAGATAGACCAATAAGTATATCTTAAGGGCACCAATGCAGGTTACCATGCAGGTTCAGTTCACAGGCACAGCCCTTGTTCCACAGG
The DNA here is from genome assembly GCF_901765095.1 of Microcaecilia unicolor. Taxonomy (NCBI): domain Eukaryota; kingdom Metazoa; phylum Chordata; class Amphibia; order Gymnophiona; family Siphonopidae; genus Microcaecilia; species Microcaecilia unicolor. The sequence goes on along the minus strand of NC_044031.1, from coordinate 342,350,463 downwards.
CGTAAGGTGCTATGTATCAGTACAAAGGTTGAGGGAAAACACTGTGGAAAGTGCAGATGCTGCTTGCAACATGCATGCTTTGAGAAATGTGAAAATAATCCATCCAGACTTTATAGATTACAGATCCCTAAAGCTTGTACTGGTGCCCCTTATGTGTCAATCCCTTTCAGGTACTGCAGCACCCAGCAGATCCAGGACTGAAAACATTATAGAAGCAGAACTCACAGCCCTTAGAGGGAAGGGAGTCCTGGTTCTTATACAACACCAACACCTAGTGGCCAACCTCAGGAAGCACAAATAGATTGTCAGGGTCTCTGGCAGGAGTCCAAGATGTGTTTTACAACCTTGGACTCCTGATGTAAGCATTACTGCCGAAACACAGCCCTTATTGAGTGTTTGGAATTGCTGTATTCTACACAATAAAGGACTCTCATTGATGACCTGGTGTCCTCAGTCCTTTGGTCTTGGCCATCCCCCCTGTGCTGCTGCTTCTTTTTCTTCTAGACACTGATTCAGGCCAGCCATAGGAGTCAGTTCTGCGGGTGCTTGAGTACCCCCAATATTGAACCAATTCCTTGACTGTGTCCAGGGAGAGGTAATTTCCATTGGGTTTAGCGCCCCTGATAATTTTGAAAAGTTGGCTCCTATGAGGCCAGCTGGTACATAACACAGGTTTTAAAATAAACCATGGTCTAGCCAGTGGCTGGGTGATAAAGTTAAGTAAAGTGAATAAAAGTTGTAAATTTCACATTTCAGGTTTATTTAATATACCACAGATAAAACAGCTATCTAAGCAGTGTACAAAGTAAAAGTAAATTAAATGATGAAGGGGAAGGAATGAAACAAGAGGGCACCTACATTACAATAGTAGTAATTAGTTGTGAAGGTGAAAAAACTGGATTTAAAAAATTACATTTCAGAGCTCTTCTACTGAAAAATTGTGTAACTTTCACACACAAAGATTAAAGTTCATTCACTTGATGATTTTGGCTTTGACATGGCTGTTCATTATTGTTCATCTAGTTTGTTTAGGTTGTTAGCTTTTTATGTTTCAACCTTTTTATTAGGTCCATATAACACAGTGCAAACAACATACACAAAGCCAAAAAAGACAGTTATAGGTTCAAATTCAGTGCACACCAAAAAATATAATCCATCAACAAATTTTTACTTTTTATCCCTGTCCCTATCTTTATCTGTCAATTCCCTATTCAGTTTCTTGGGTACCTTAACATGCACCCTCAAAGGACTATCGCTTGTTAACAATAGCCCCTATGTACCCTCCCTCTCCCCCCACCACCATCATAATATTTCCAGTATCTTTGTATTAATGATAGAGCAAAGAAAAAGTTATATTCAAATAGCACATCAAATAGTGGCGGACGGAAAGGAGCTCAGGTGAGAAGCTCCCAGGCTGGTGGCGTTCCCGAACCAATTCAGCCCTCGACGCTGCAATTGGGAAAGCGATCGGGATGCCCAACGGCAGGGAAAACGAAAGGGTAAGCCGTAGTCATGATTTGCGGCTTCGGGCGGCTACCCCATCATCTCCTGGATACGAGACACGGGCGAATGCGCGACCACGCGGTGCGGATGGCTGAACGAGACGAGGAGGACTGGAGGGTCACCGCGAGTGAATCGCGACACTTCTTCTGGACAAGGCTCCTGGTCCGCACCATTGAACCCGCTGATTGAGTGCCGAGTCGAGGCTGACCGGGACCGGATTCACACGGCTTCCTAAAGACCCCGGCGAAGGTCGTTGTGACCAAACGGCCCTACGCTCAGCGACCACGCGACGCTAGACCCGAGGACTAACTGAAAAGCCAGCAAGGATCAACTGTTGAGGCATCGAGGACCGGAGACTGAGGTCGATTGCGCCGGAACCAATGAAACAGTAGGCGGAGACCGACCGTGCAAAATCGACACTTGAGATCGTAACTCGCTAGGATCGTCGCAGCTGATTAGCCCCGATTCAGAGGCGCTGCTGGAAATCCTGCCTGGGCCTCCGAGCACACGGACGGTGGTACACTGTTCCCGACTAGTGGACCAACCGACGAGCCTGCACACAGGCTGCAGTGCTATCACCACCAACCACGCGATCCATCGGAAAGTACCCGAACCAGCTGATATTAGCTGCACCGCCAAACCGAACTCGCAGGGAGTAGCGGTAGACAGACACCAGTAGAGGAGACGACTGACTTAATCAAAGACTGACAGACTCGAAGACCCCGACCTACGGAGATCAGAGAGTGCTCCAGTTGTGAACTGACCAAATAAACAGATCACAGACGCAGACTGATTGCACCATGCAGGGCTTTATGTAAAAGCAGGTATTTTGAGTGGATTACATTCCTTTATTAATGTTCCACTTTATTGAGTCTAAAAACCGCTTAATGTTGACTCTGCTGTTGTCAATACTGCTTATAGCTGGCACTGCTTAATACTGCTTAATACTACACTTACTTAACGTTTAATGTTTATACCGCATACTGCTTGTTGTTAACACTGCTCAAAGGTGATATTGCTTAATATTACACTTACTTAATGCTTAATGATATACTGCATAATGCTTGTTTAACATACGCCGATATAAGCTTATATATGTATAATGCTGACACTGCTGATGTTCACACAAAACTTTATTCATTAACACTACCAGGCTTTACCAACCATTGCTAACTACAGCCAACATGAACATCAACAAATTGCTCATGATAATCTACTTCCTCCCCCTAATCTACCACGCATGGACCACTCCCAATATAAATGACAATTTACCCACAGCACACAAACCAGACAGACAACCTAATTATAGCACATCAGTCCAAAAGAACAACAACCAACTAAAAGAAAAAACAAATACACCCGGAAGTAATCAACAAAAAGGGAAAAAAGCCCACAACAGAACCAGATACCAAGAAAATAGGCAAATAATAAAAATTAATACATCCAAGTCCCAAACTGAACTTTACCGACCAATCCAAATGGGATACGTAAATGCCAGATCAGTAGTAAATAAAACAGAGATTATAACAGACTGTATCACTACAGACAATCTTGACCTCCTATTCATCACTGATACGTGGATTCATGACCTTAAAGACCCTGTAATCTTAGATCTATGCCCACCAGGATACAAAATCACCCACTGGACAAGAAACGGAAAAAGAGGAGGAGGAATAGCCATAATATACAAATCCGAGTTCACCATCACAACCACAGCCGAATCTATCCTGCCACAACTTAAAATCGCCTCAGTAAGAATTAGTCACCCAAACTTGCAGGAACACCTCAACATAGTCCTGCTATACAGACCGCCAGGCAACTGGCGAGACTCCCAAACACACTTCATGGACTTTATCTCGAATACCTGTGTATCTACCTCAAATCTTATCATAATAGGAGATATCAATCTACACCTTGAAGATCTCAACTCAACAAGCACCCAAGAATGCGAAGAATTCCTACAACTATGGGATCTTCATAGGACAAACACACAGCCAACTCACATCAAAGGACACACACTAGACATCGTCACACACAAATTCGATCCCGACTCAAACCTTATACTAACAGACACAAAATGGACACCCGCACCGTGGTCCGACCATTATAAAGCAAATATCTCCCTCCAATGGTGAACGAAAGACTCACCGAACAAGCAAGAACAAAAAACCTACATTACAAGAGGAAAAGTTGACCCGGTAATATTTTGGCAACAGATCTACTACAATGAATGGACAATAAAGGCAGATACAATCCAATTCCTCCTAGAATGGGACAACAGATGCAGATCCATATTAGACAGCAATGCTCCAATCCAAACCAGAACCTCACATAGAAAAAAATCAATACCATGGTTCAACGAAGAACTGAAAAAACTTAAAACACAAGTTAGAAGGTTAGAACAGGCATGGGAAAAAAAGAAAGACGACCCCACACTTAACGCCTGGAAACAACTCCAAAGAAAATACAAATATACCATAAGACAAACTAAAAGATTATATTACAAAACTGAAATTGGATCAAACTACAAAGACACACATAAACTTTTCCAACTCGTGAATAAACTACTAGATACCACACCAGTCACAAACAACAGCAAAGATGTACCAGGAGCAGATAATCTCGTGAGATACTTCAATGAGAAAATCGTACAATTGCGACTCAAGATACCTGCAAGTACCATTGATTGTGCTGAATTCCTTGACTGTCTAGACCCAGACCCTAACGTTTGCCCAGCAGACAGAACCTGGACCAACTTCGAGACACTATCAGAGGAAATCATCTCCCAAACACTCAAAAGATTTGCCAAATCTCACTGCAAACTAGACATATGTCCAAATAACCTTATGATATCTGCTCCTCAACAATTTATAACAGACATAACGAAACACTTGAACTATATGTTAAAAAATGGACTCTTCCCGAAGGAGAAAGGAAACATCCTACTCACCCCCATACCCAAAGACGCAAAGAAAAGTGCCAATGAAATAACCAACTACAGGCCAATAGCATCCATTCCCTTAATAACCAAACTAACGGAAGGGATGGTAACCAAACAACTCACAAACTATCTAAACAAATTCTCAATACTCCACGACTCCCAATCAGGATTTCAGTCTAACCACAGTACTGAAACAGTACTAGTCACTCTCATGTCCAAATTCAAACAAATGATTGCAACTGGAAAGAACATACTACTCCTACAATTTGACATGTCAAGCGCCTTCGACATGGTTGATCATGGAATACTATTACACATCCTTGAGTACTTCGGAGTTGGAGGTAACGTTCTTAATTGGTTCAAGGGATTCCTAACCACACGATCATACCAAGTGACATCTAACTCGATTACTTCAGCCACATGGATACCTGAATGCAGAGTCCCACAGGGATCCCCCCTCTCGCCGACTCTATTCAACTTAATGATGATTCCCTTGGCCAAACTATTAGCAAACCAAAACCTCAACCCATACATATACGCAGACGATGTAACGATATACATCCCATTTAAACAAGACTTAAAGGAAATTTCCAATGACATCAACAAAAGTCTCCATATCATGCATTCATGGGCGGATGCATTTCGGCTGAAACTCAATGCAGAAAAAACCCAATGCTTAATACTCACCTCTCAACATAACACGAACAAATACACCACCATCAACACACCAAATCTGAAACTTCCAATTTCAGACACCCTAAAAATTCTTGGAGTTACCATCGATTGACTTGAAAGCCATGCAAAAAACACGACCAAGAAGATGTTCCACTCAATGTGGAAATTAAAAAGAGTAAGACCTTTCTTCCCAAGGACTGTTTTCCGCAGTCTGGTACAATCAATGGTGCTCAGTCATCTAGACTACTGCAACGCACTCTATGCCGGATGCAAAGAGCAAATAATCAAGAAACTTCAGACAGCCAAGAACACTGTAGCTAGACTCATATTCAGTAAGACAAAATACGAAAGTGCCAGACCCCTACGAGAAAAATTACATTGAGGGGCATAATTGAACGAAAACGTCTATCTCCATGGGCGTTTATCTCCGAGAACGGGTCCGTGAAGGGGCGGACCGAACCGTATTTTTGAAAAAAATAGACGTCCATGTTTTATTCGACAATTTGTGAGCTGGGCGTTTTTGTTTTTCAGTGATAATGGAAAATGAAAGCGCCCAGCTCAAAAACGAATAAATGCAAGGCATTTGTTCGTGGGAGGGGCCAGGAGTGGTAGTGCACTGGTCCCCCTCACATGCCAGGACACCAACCGGGCACCCTAGGGGGCACTTTTAGAAAAACAAAAAAAAAGGTAAAAGAGCTCCCAGGTGCATAGCACCCTTCCCTTGTGTGTTAAGCCCCCCAAATCCCCCTCAAAACCCACTGCCCACAAGTCTACACCATTACTATAGCCCTAAGGGGTGAAGGGGGGCACCTACATGTGGGTACAGTGGGTTTGGGGGGGTTGGACGACTAAGCATTAAGCAGCACAATTGTAACAGGTAGGGGGGGGATGGGCCTGGGTCCACCTGCCTGAAGTCCACTGCACCCCTTAACAACTGCTCCAGGGACCTGCATACTGCTGCCAGGGAGGTGGGTATGACATTTGAGGGTGAAAATAAAAAGTTGTGAAACATCATTTTTTGTGGTGGGAGGGGGTTAGTGACCACTGGGGGAGTCAGGGGAGGTCATCCCCGATTCCATCTGGTGGTAATCTGGTCATTTAGGGCACTTTTTGGGGCCTTATTCGTGAAAAAACAGGGTCCAGGAAAAGTGCCCTAAATTCTAGCTACAAACGCATACTTTTTTTCCATTATCGGCGAAAGGCGCCCATCTCTGTTCGGGTGATAACCACGCCCCAGCCCCGCCTTCACCACGCCTCCGACACACCCCCGTCAACTTTGTACGCTTCCGCGATGGAGTGCAGTTGAAAACGTCCAAGTTCGGCTTTTGATTATACCGCGTTATTCGTTTTTGGAAGATAAACGCCTATCTCCCGATTTAGGTCGCAATATAGGCGTTTTTGTCTTTCGATTATAAGCTGGATTGGCTCCCACTTAAAGAACGCATCACATTCAAAATATGCTCCCTATTTCACAAAATCATTCATGGAGATGCCCCAGCCTACATGACAGACCTGATAGACTTGCCACCCAGGAATGCTAAAAGATCATCCCGCACATTCCTTAATCTGCACTTCCCCAACTGCAAAGGTCTAAAATACAAACTAATACACGTGTCTAACTTCAACTACTTAAGCACACAGTTATGGAATGCATTGCCACGCAACTTAAAAACAATCTACGAACTAACTAACTTCCGCAAATTATTGAAGACCTTCCTCTTTAATAAGGCATACCACAAGGATCAACAAACGTAAACATATACAACCCCTCCATATATTTATTCAGAACTGTCTTAGATTATCTGTTGTTGTTATACTACTATTGTGTCTTCATTATTATCATGTAACCCAAGATCTTTCTGTAACACTAAATGTCTAATTCTACCAATGTAATTCCACTTTTCATGATGTATTGTAAGCCACATTGAGCCTGCAAAGAGGTGGGAAAATGTGGGATATAAATGCAATAAATAAATAAATATTCTTACTATCCCTCCTAACAAGAATATGTAACATAAAATCAACCTTACTACTACCAGATACCGGTACCTTTCATCATTAGCATATTGCTAAATCCCTACCCATTCCCCCCACCCCACCTATCTCCTTCAACCCTGTAGGTCTCAAAGTATAGCACAGTCTGGCACTGCTTATTCAGTCTCTTCAAGCTGTCCATATATTTCTGCATATTAGCCCCAATGGAGACAAGCAGCATAGGTTGTTAGCTTTTTAAAAAATGGTTAGAGGGCCAGTTCTTGTTAATATAACTTTTTATTTTTATTTTATTTTATTTAGGTATTTATATCCTATATTTTCCAGTTAACATTGTTTCAATGTGGCTTACAAACAAAATAGAGTAGTTACATTCGATGAAATGATCTGTGTCTGTGGCAGGAAAAAAAGATGGAGTACAGATTAGTGGTGAAAATGATATGTATCACAGTCCCTTGCGATTGGGGAAGTGAAGTGTGAGATAGTTTCTTGATTCCGTGCTTATGTTGCGTATCAGTAGAGTTATTAGGTCTGCCACGTATCTTGGCACTAAATTGAATATGACTTTGTAAGCTAGTGTACAGAGTTTGAAGGTTATTCTTGCTTTGACGGGAAGCCGGTGTAAGGCTTGGAGTAGTGGTGTGGCTCTGTCGTAGCGAGATTTTCAGTGGATCAACCATGCAGCGGTGTTTTGTGCCATTTGTAATTTTCTTAGGACCTGATCTTTGCACCTGTTCACTTTTAAGCCAATTGCTCCAGATTCAATACCATACTACAGATCTCAACTGACTGTGAATATAAATTTTCCAGGCTATAAATGACAAAATCAAGATTGTTTTAAAACTTTGATCTCTGCTCTTTTGCTTTTTGACAGAGACTTTTTCCACCATGTTAAACTGCTCTGCGCATTTTCAGGCCTTATTATCATGAAGAGGTTTTGACATATGCATGAACAGGTGGGAAATTGTTCAGAACATCAGTGGTGTTTCCATTTCAAGAAGCTCAGAGTTAATAGAGATTGAAATCTTAGCTAGGTAGAAAATGCATAGAATGGTACATTTTTAAATGGGATAGGGAGCTTGCACATATGACTAGAGTGAATCTACTGATGGTAACTTGACAGCTGTAGAGCTTCCTCTTCATAAATATCCAAGAGCATTCAACCTAGTGACCCTACACATATGGTGCATTTCCTGGAAAACCTGAGGGTATTCATTTGAAAGAGATACCTGGGCCATCCCATTCTGTGCATTTCTGTGAAATAATGAGTGCTTCAGGAGTCAAACCTTAAGAAGAGTATTTGCATCAAAGGTCACAAAAATATTCTTTCTGTGTAGAGGCACTTTGACAAATTAGAAGAAATTAGAAACATACTTGTCTAAGCATCAGTAACTGCAAAATCTACAGTTTTCTCCTTGTTTACAAAGCTACGCTAGCAGCTACCGGTCCATTCACTTTGGCGGTCGTTTATTAAGCCGCATTAGTGTTTTTAGCTCATGATAGGCGTCTCGGCATTTACCGCTACCTGATTTCTACCGTGAGCTAAAAATGCTACCACGGCTTGGTAAAAGACCTCCTTTGAATGGGCTGTGTTGGCATTGATGCGTGGCTTTGTAAACAGGGTGGGTTGTGTTTTTAAAGCATAGAGGGTCTTTTACTAAGCCACGGTAGCGTTTTTAGCTCACGGTAGAAATCATCTGGTGGTAAAAGCCGAGACACCTATTATATTCCTATGTGCATCTCGGTATTTGCTGCCAGCTGATTTCTACCTCGAGCTAAAAATGCTACTGCGGCTTAGTAAAAGACCTCCATAGTGTGGTGTGCAAAGTATATAGAACTATCAGTGTTAATGCAGCACAATAGTGAGACACCCTTTGCCATAGGTAGAAAAAAATAATATTACTGACCACTGCTTCAGTGTCTAAAAAAATAACAAACACTAAAGTATTTTGGATTAAACCTTGGTATTAATTTTAGAAAGCTTACATCCCACATCTCTTTAAACTTTACATAGTAATATTTATTTATGTATTTTTTTCCATTTAATAAGTTACTATATATCAGAAATGGCTATAGTGGCATATACTGCAAAGCTCACAGTATTAAAATACAAATAAAAGTTTAAGATGAAAAACAATAATATATAAACAGTAGGTACCTGTGACACAAACAAAACAAACTAAAAAGTAACTTTACAATGTTTATAAAATTAAGAACAAGAACTCAACTCTACAGCATTGAATCTTACTATGAACTGGAAAGCAGCCAACACATCCCAAGTTGCCAAGCTTGCTGGTTCATGGCCAAACAAAGTCACCAGACAACAACGGTAGAAAAGATCATTTTATTTTCATTATAGTGTTTGGAATATGTCCATTTTGAGAATCAGGTGCTCAACATTAAATGTTTATATTTATTTATTTATTTATGTATGGCCTTTTATCCCACATTAAACATGAATTAGGATGTTTTGTGGCTCTACATGAGAATTGTGATATTATGATCCTTGTTTCATATTGTTGACGGTCTGCATTTTCCGTATGGGTGGTATATTGGTGTATTAGGTTCTGCCCAGTATAATATTTATGGTACAGTAAGGTTCTGAGTGTGTTTTTGCACAAAGTTGTGCATAGTGTTTTGCAGTTGAGCGATTGTGGTTAGTATATGCTTTGAGCAACCACTTTATTCTTTGACATATGATACATATCTAATATCTAAATTTAATAAAAGGTATTGTGACTTTTATTTTTATTTATTTATTTTTTCTGTGTGTTATCAGACAATTATGGATTTAAGCTCCACCCCTGGCCCCACCCCTAACCCCACCCCCTTTAGCCTCACCAAACAGTTGGGCCACCGACCGCCTATGTTATCGGCAAATGATTCACCATAAACAAAAAATTATTTGTGGTTCAGAAAGAAGCAAGCATAAAATAAAATTATAAAATATACACAGAGAGGCAGACTCAGGAAAAATGTCAGGAAGTATTTTTTCACAGAGAGAGTGGTGGACAATTGGAATGCCCTCCCGCGGGAGGTGGTGGAGATGAAAACGGTAACGGAATTCAAACATGCGTGGGATAAACATAAGGAATCCTGTTCAGAAGGAAGGGACTTAGCCGAGATTGGGTGGCAGAGCCGGTGAGGGGAGGCGGGGCTGGTGGTTGGGAGGCGGGGCTAGTGCTGGGCAGACTTATACAGTCTGTGCCCAGACAATGACAGATACTAATCAAGGTAAGGTATAAACAAAAAGTAGCACATATGAGTTTATCTTGTTGGGCAGACTGGATGGACCGTGCAGGTCTTTTTCTGCTGTCATCTACTATGTTACTATGTTACACGTGCTCTTTATATTAGTTCATAGAGGCTAACTGAATTCCATATTTGGTGTTTTGGCTGAACATGCTGGACCAAAATCACTGACGCCCACTCTCTGCCTCCCCCCCCCCCCAAACAAAACCATCAATGTCCTCCCACCACCCCTAGGCCCTCCCTAGGCCTACTCGAGGAGTCCTGGTGGTCTAGTGGCCTAACCAGGGCAGGATCAATTCACAGTTGCTGCTGCCCCTGCTGTTTCTGCCACCAGAATAACTGTTGAGACCTTCAGAGATAGTCTTTCGAGACTGCCACTGAAGGATGTGGCAGCAGGCAGGAGCGATTCACAGTCAAATTTGATCACCTCATTTGTCATTCCTATTTCCAAATCATTCATAACTATGTTAAAAGGCACTCTGCTATTCACATTCCTCCACTGAGAAAATGGGCCATTTAACTTTACACTCTGTTTTATATTTTTAAACCACCTCTCAATTTACATCAGGACATTGCCTCTTATCCCATGGATTTTTAATTTTCTCACAAGTCTTTCATGAGGAACTTAGTCAAAAACTTTCTGAAAACCTAAATATACAATGCCTCTAATTCTATATATGGTGTTCAAAATTGCTCACACAAATATGGTCGCATCCCCAATTTGCATACACAATTTAATTGATTATGAGCCAATTAGTGCTAATAATTAAGTGCTAATAATGGATTACTGATGCTAATTGGCATTGATTGAAATTTTTGCACACATCTTTAGCGCTGGAATCTGCATGTAAATTGTACATGTGGATCCGAAAAGGAGGTGTGGCCATAAGAAGGGCATGGGTGGGTCAGGGGTGTTTCTGGAATTTATGTTCAGTTTTATAGAATAAGGGAGATCCATGTGTAATTTAGGCACAAGAATTTACCCCAGGTTTTATTTGTTGTAAATCCTCGCACCCAAAACTGGGCACAGATCCCAGGACCAAAAGCTATTCAATAAATGGCATCTAACTGTGAGCACTGTTTATACAATAACTAGTAAAAAAAGGCCCGTTTCTCAAAGAAATGAAACGGACGCTAGCAAGGTTTTCCTCGGAGTGTGTATGTTTGAGAGAGTGTGTGTGAGAGTGACTGTGTGAGAGAGAGGGAGTGAATGTGCGAGTGTGTGTGTGTGACAGAGAGAGTGAGACTGGGTGCGAGTGTGTCTGTGAGAGACAGAGTGTGTGTGTGAGACTGAGAGTGTGTGCCAGGGGCCCCCCTCCCTCCCTCCCAGTTCCAGTGTCCCCCTCCCTCCGTGTTCCAGGGTCGTCATCCCTCCTCCCTCCCTCCCTCCATTTCTCTGAGTTCCAGGGTCATCCCCCCTCCATCCCTCCGAGTTCCATGGTCGTCCCCCCTCCCTCCCTCTGAGTTCCAGGGTTGTTTCCCCCTCCCTCTGAGTTCCAGGGTCATCTCCCTCCCTCCCTCCGAGTTCTAGGGTCGTCCCCCTCCCTCCCTCCCTCCGAGTTTCAGGGTCCCTCCCTCCCTCTAAATTTCAGGGTCCCCCTTCCTCCTCCCTCCCTCCAAGTTTCGGGGACCCTCCCTCTGAGTTTCAGGGTCCCCCTCCCTCCTCCCTCCTTCCGAGTTTCAGGGTCTCCCTCCCTCCGAGTTTCAGGGTCCCCCTCCCTCCGAGTATCAGGGTCCCCCCTCCCTCCCTTTCTCCCTCCTTCCCAGTTCCAGTGCCCCCTCCCTCCCTCCCAGTTCCAGGGGCGTCGTCCCTCCCTTCTTCCCTCCCTCCCTTCCAGTTCCAGGCCTTCTCCCTCTGATTTTTAAACGTCATCTTCACTTACCAAGTTAGGGTTACGGCGGCGGCCAGCAGAGGTAAAACGCGTGCAGGCTTGGCCCTTCTCTCTCTTTCTCAGCTGTGGTCCCACCCTTGCGGAAACAGGAAATGAGGGTGGGACCACAGCTGAGAGAGAGAGAAGGGTCGAGCCTGCACGCGTTTTACCTCTGCTGCCGGCCGCCGTAACCCTGACTTGGTAAGTGAAGATGAGTTTTAAAAATTGGAGGAGGGGGCCTGGAACTGGAAGGGAGGAAGGGAGAGATGATGACACCCTCATGTGTGTGACGTGCCCTTCCCTCTCACTGTTCCACCCTCGACGTCATCACGTTTTGACGCGAGGGCGGGACAGAGAGAGATGGTGACAGACTGACAAACCTTACGAATGCTTCACTTCAAGTGTGCCACGGTCAGCTTCAGAATGTTGGAGGTGCTTTTTATTATAGTAGATACCTACCACTAATTTTTTATCTGTACCAAAATTTGGCCACCTTTTATAGAATTGGGTCCATATTTCAACTGCCTCACCTTTGTCCACATGTCACGCCTTCAAAAGACTTTGCTTGGCTAAATCCATGTTGACTCAGTCCCATTAAACCATGTCTACCTGTGTGCATGTGTTCAGTAATTTTTTTTTTTTTACAAAAGTTTCTGCCACTTTGTTTGGCACTGATTTATAGTTTCCTGAAACTCAATAAAGAAAAAACTCATTGTCTCATCATCTCATCCCAACACAGCGCGGACATCCCCACAAATATCAACACCCCAGATCACACCTTTCCTATCTCAGACAGCTTGAAAATCCTCAGCGTTACAATAGACCGTAACTTAACACTAGAGAGCCAAGTGGCATCCACAAAAAAAAGAAAATGTTCCACTCAATGTGGAAACTCAAACGTGTGAAGCAATTTTTCCCGAGGGAAACATTTCGCAACCTGATGCAATCAATGGTACTAACCAGCTTATAATCGAAAGAGAAAAACGCCTATATTGTGACCCAAATCGGGAGATGGGCGTCTTTCTCCCGTGGGCGCCCAAATCGGTATAATCGAAAGCCGATTTTGGGCATTTCCAACTGCAATCCGTCGCGGAAACGGGTAAAGTTGATGGGGGCGTGTTGGAGGCGTGGTGAAGGCGGAACTGAGGCTTGGAGAGATGGGCGTCTTTAGCTGATAATCGAAAAAAAGGCGTTTTTACCGCAATTTTGGGTCACTTTTTTTGGACCCTTTTTTTTCACGAACAGGTCCCAAAAAAGTGCCCCAACTGACCAGATGACCACCGGAGGGAATCGGGGATGACCTCCATGGACTCCCCCAGTGGTCACTAACCCCTTCCCACCAAAAGAAACCCACTTTACAAACTTTTTCCAGCCTCTATGCCAGCCTCAAATGCTGTACCCACCTCTATGACAGCAGAATGTGTTCAATCCTGTGACAGCCTTTCCCTGGTTCTGATGTGGCTCTCGGGTGAGTGTGACACCTTTTCTGTTATGCGCACTGCAGAGTCACATCAGCAATGCATTGTGGTGGGTGTAGGGTATTGGGCTCCGTGATTCCAGTAGCTTGTGGCAAATGCTCACGATGTTGGTAGTTGGTAGGCTCTACTCCCATGGTGCTTTTCCCCCTGCTTACTGGGTCAGAGTGTGCCCTGTTTTGTTTCCGGTAGAACATGAGGTAGTGACCATTTTTGTAAGCCAGTTTTAGATCCCTTTCACGTGTTGGCCACGTTACAGAACTTAGTTCTTCCCTTGAATGTGGCTGAAAGAGGGCATTGTACAACATTCTGCCGTGCCCGTTTTCGGACATAGATGCCCATGGAGATAGGCGTTCGATTATGCCCCTCCACGCCACTTAGATTACTGCAATGGAATTTATGCGGGATATAAAGAACAAACCTTAAAGAAACTTCAGACCGCTCAAAACACGGCAGCTAGGCTTATATTTGGTAAAACGCGATTTGAAAGCGCAAAACCTCTCTGCGAAAAACTACACTGGCTCCCAATCAAAGAACGCATCGCCTTCAAAATCTGCACCCTGGTTCACAAAATCATCTATGGAGAAGCCCCGAGTTACATGACAGACTTGATCAACTTACCAATTAGAAATACATTCGAATCAACACTATCTTATCTAAATCTGCACAACCCAAGCTGCAAAGGATTTAAATACAAAACAACTTACGCATCTAGTTTTTCCTACATAAGCACAAAACTGTGGAACGCATTACCAGAAGCCTTGAAAATGACGTACGACCACCTAAACTTCTGTAAATCACTGAAAACCAACCTGTTTAAAATGGCATACCCTACTGATCCAACTTAAATGCCTAATCTCTGCAACACAACCAAACTAAAGCACGTAATGGACATAGCACAACTCTTCCGTTCTCCAATTCCCTAATGTGGCTGTGCCACATGAACTTGATCTTACCACGGAAACCAACAAGGAGGAGGAAAAAACCTCACGAAACCGTGAGAAACAGAATCAAACCAGTGAGGTAGGTCCAAAGAGGAAACTTTATTGAAATTAAAAATTTAATTTCAATAAAGTTTCCTCTTTGGACCTACCTCACTGGTTTGATTCTGTTTCTTGATCTCACCACAACATCACCCTGTATTTGTTCACACCGGAGCCTGCAAAGGCCTCTCCGGTACTATGTAAGCCACACTGAGCCTACAAATAGGTGGGAAAATGTGGGATACAAACATAACAAATAACAAATATATTCCAGATTCACTAATATTTGTTTCGGTTCCTCCGAATCATCACTACCAAATATAATTTCTAGCATGGGTAGCTCCTTTACAGCTTTCTCAGTAAAGACCAAAACAAAGAATTCAATAGGTCTCTCCACTGTGGTCTTGTTTTCCCTGAGTGCATCTTTAACTCTGAGATGATCTTAAGGTCCAACTGTCTCTTTTACAGGCTTCCTGAAAGTTTTTATTATGAGATTTTGCCTGTATGGAAAGCTTCTTTTCAAATTGTCTTTATGACTTTCTTATCAATGTTTTGCATCTAACTTGCCAGTGTTTATGCTGCTTCCTGTTTTCATCATATGGATCCTTTTTCCATTTTTTGAAAGATGTTCTTTTGGCTCTAATAGCCTCTTTCTCTTCATCTTTAACCATGCTGGCTGTTGTTTGACCTTCCTTCCACCTCTTTTTAATACATAGGATACATCTGGTGCGGGCTTCCAAGATGGCATTTTTAAACAACACAATATTAAATTTTGCTATTACTGACTATGAGTAACCAGAATACTTAAGAAAATAAACCTCAACTACCTGGGAGAGGTTACAATGTCTCATCTCCCACTACGGCTACTATCATGGTTTTAATTAAAGAGAAGCCCAGAACCCAACAACTTCAAAATGAAGAAAACACTACTGCTCCAAATAGCATCTTTCTATGTCCTAGACGCCATCTTGATGCAGGCTTTGGTGAAACTCGGATATTCTGATGCAGTCCATTGAAACAAGGGGGCCCTTGTTGGGGATTTTTTATATACTGGTAAAATGCAATTATACAGATAAGCTATTTAAAATGTTTTCACATGCACAGTATTTCTAACTTGAGTTGAGACTTTCTGACTATTGGCCATTTATATAGTATTGACTAATGCTGCAACAGTTTACTGTGTGAATTTTTATACCCAGTTTTTTTTTTTTGGGGGGGGGAGCAATAGTTTTTTCTTCATTTTGACGTTATTTTCTATTGCTTTTGGGTTCTGGGTTTCTTTTTCATTAAAACCAGTGATAGTAGCCATGGTGGGAGGTGAAGCATTGTAGCCTCTCCCAAGCTGTTGATGTTTATTTTCTAAAGTATTCTTTTGTTCGGCATTCTGGTTGCTAATAGTTAGTAAAAGCGAACTGTAATATTGTGTATTTATTTTTAAACAACACCCATGCCTAATTTAAAATCTTACCCTTTGTAGCTGCTTCTTTTAGCCTTTTTTTATTTTACCATTTTCTTCATTTAACCATAGCTGCCCTTTTGAAAGTTAAATGCTAATGCAGTTCTTTTCCTTAATGTCTTACTGTAGTTTTTAACTCAAATTTGATCATGTGGCTCCACCACTATTACCTGCTACACCAATCTAAAAAATAGTCTCCCTCTTGATGGTTTCTGAACCTGCTGCTCAATGAAGCAGTCTTTTTTTTTACATCTAGGAACTTTAACTCGCTAGCATTTCCTGATGTGATATTGGGGTATTTGAAATAGAAAAAAGACATTATTATATTGTTGTTAAATTTGTTGGCTTCCCTAGTTTCCTCTAACATTTCATTATTGTCAGTTCATTCTGGTTTGTGCCCTATAGAGAGATACATTTGTAAATTGAGTTTTCTGTGAAAAGTATTTGAACTGGACATTTCGCTGTGGATGGTCTCCCTGAAGCATGAGGTTTTTGAAACATGGTCCATGATGGAGACATGATACTTCATGCTTTAAATATTTAAGATTTTGCATTTAAACCATCATTCAGATAAGTACTGCTATTCTCTATTTGAAATGATTTCATTGGAAATTACTAAACTGCGCTTGTGATTCGGTAATGCCAACAAAGCCCATTCACTTTCAATGGGCTTTGTCGGCATTGCAGCATGGGAATCGCTAGCGCAGTTTGGTAAAATAGGTCCTTAGTGCACTTTGGACGACTTCATTATAACTCTGTGATTTTTCGCTTTTTTTTCTAAGTCTTGCAACTTAAAAACCAATTTTAAAATAGTTTTGAATGATTTGCAATGGTTTAGTGCAATGATTAAAACCCCTGAGAGGTGTTTTCTATCACTGTTAGTACTCTTTTAACTCTCACTAATTAAGAGCACTTAAAAACCTTTCTTATATCATATCCAATTGCTTTAGTACTAGTTTGGAGGATTTTCCTTGATGGCATTCTTGTGATTTTTTTCATTTAATCACAGTTTATTATCCCCTGTGTTTTGTAGACTAAGGGCTTCTTTTACAAAGGCGCTGTAACAATTCCTGCATGGCAAATGAGAAGAAGCCCATAGGAATTGTATGGGCTTCCTCTCACTTGCTGCGCAGGAATCACTAGCATGGCTTTGTAAAAGAAGCCCTAAAGGACTAGGCATCCAATTGGCAGATGAAAATTACCGCTTAATTCTGTAAAAATCACCAAAAATTGTACACACAAATTTGGGCATATGCCCAATTTGTATGCAATTTAATTAAATAGCAAGTTTATTAGTGCCAATAGTTGGCATTTTAAGAAGCAATTTTTGGCACTAATTAAATTTAAATGAACTTTACACATGTAAATTTAGGTAAAGGATCCACATCTAAAATTTATGTGCAGTTTAAAAAAGGAGGCACAGAAATGGAAGGGTCATGGGCGTAACGGGGGTGTTTGTCTTCTGTGTATGGTGTACAGCGCTGCGTATGCCTTGTAGCGCTATAGAAATGATAAGTAGATAGAAGTAGATAGAACATGCATTGTTACAGAATAATGGGGCTATGCACCTAATGTAGGCACATACAACTGCACCTCATTTTAGTTGGTGCAAAAGACCGTGCCTAAATTTAGGCACAATTCCCTGGCGTAAGTGCTATTCTATAAACCGCACCTAACTTTAAGCGTGGCTTATAGAATAGAGATTTTTTTCGGCACCATATATATAATCTAGCCCTTAATGTGGATAAGTGCAAAGTCCAAATTATAGCTACACATTAGGAATCACCACCTAGGAAAAGGATCTAGGTATCATCTTGGAGGAAATGTTGAAATCTTTTGCTCAGTGTGTGGTGGCAACTAAAAATGTAAACAGAATGTTAGGAATTATTAGGGAAGGAATTAGAGAATAAAACAGCAAAATATAATGTCTCTGAATTGCTCTATTTTATGCCCACACCTTGAGTGCTATGGGCAGTTCTGGCTACCACATCTTAAAAATGATATTGCAGAATTTAAAAAGTACAGAGAAAGGCAATCAAAATGATTAAGGGGATGGAATGACTCTCATATGAGGAAAGGCTAGGACGTTTGGAAAAGAGATATATGATAGAGGTCTACAAATTCTTTAATGGAATGGAACGGGTTACTTTACAAAAAAGTCCAAAGCTGAGGGTATATGCCATGAAGTTATTAAGTAGAAAATTTAAAACAAATTGGGGAAAACATTTTTTCACTTAACACATAGTTGAGTTCTGGAACTCGTTGGAGAATGCAGTAATGCAGTTAATATAGCTGGGTTTAAGAAAGGTTTGGACAAAGTCATGAAAGAAAAGTCGCTAAACTGTCATAAAGGTAGACCATAGCTTATTCCTTAGGACAGAGGTCTTCTGTAATTTTTTAAGTCAGGACCACTTTGGATGCAAATGAGCTGAAGGAGAATCACCAAATTCCAAGTGAGGCCAAAACACTGCTGACCAGTGTGTATCAATGACATCCCCCAACCAGCCCGCCTTCAAATCTTTTATTGGGTGTATCCTTAAGGAAGTTGGCATTTAACAATACAATTGCACTGGCTTCCTATTAAGGCCAAGGTTGTTTTTAAGCTTTGTGCTCTCAGACTTTATATGGTACTGCCCCTGATTATATGTTGCCCTTTGTTACTTTGCCTTCTCACAATGCAACTTTTGGTGCGAGAGACTACCTGTAAGAAGGTAGTCTACAAGTCAATTTATTCTGCTGCTTTTTCTCACAAAGGTACTAAGTGGTAGAATTCCTTGCAGAAATACATTAGATCCCAGCATGATTACTTAATTTTTTGCAGGTTTTTGAAAACCTTCCTTTTTAAAAAGTTTCTGTTCATTGATGGTAGTGCTTAGTTCCCCCTTCCTTCCATTACATCTGTATTTCTGATTTTTTTCCTTTATTGATATATGTGGGATGATGTATTTTATTTAATATTTTGTAATGTCTCCTTGTAGCTTGTTTGCCACATTGAACTCAAATTTGTGCAGGAAAATGTAGGGTATAAATGTCATAAATAAATAAATTTCCAAATGCATTTTCTTTATCTATTGAGAAATGCCTTGCCTTCAAGCATGCGGCTCTTCCCTTGTCCACTTCCCCCTTTCTGTTGTGAACTTTGTTAGAAAGGCAGAGTAGCAAAAAAAACAAAATAAAAAAACCCAAAACAGAATAATGAGGGCCACCCTAGATGTATCCGGAGGCCACCATTGGCCTCTGGGCCTTGCAATGAAGACCACTGCCTTTGGGTAAATAGCATAGAATCTTGCTACCTTTTGGGATCCTGCCAAAAGGTAGCAAGTACTTGTGACCTGGATTGGCTACTATTAGAATAGGATACTGGACTTGAACCTCTGGCCTGACCCAGTATGTTATAATGCCGTTGTATCGCTCCATGGTGCGACTGCACCTCGAATATTGTGTCCCATTCTGGTCGCTGCATCTCAAAAAAGATATAAAGGAATTGGAAAAGGTGTAGAGAAGGGTGATGAAAATGATAAAAGGGATGGAACGACTTCCCTATGAGGAAAAGCTGAGAAGGTTAGGGCTCTTCAGCTTGGAAAAAAGGCGGCTGAGGGGTGATATGATAGAAGTCTACAAGATAATGAGCGGAATAGAGCGGACAGATGTGAAGCGTTTGTTTACACTTTCAAACAACAATAGAACCAGGGGACACAAGATGAAGCTAGAATATGGTAGATTTAAAACAAACAGGAGAAAGATTTTCTTTACTCAGCGTGTAGTTGGACTCTGGAACTCATTGCCGGAGAATGTAGTGACAGCAGCTGGCCTTACGGAGTTTAAAGGGGGTTTGGACAGATTCCTGAGGGAAGAGTCCATTGAACATTATTAAATTTGGGGGGGGAGGGGGTTGCCGGGTTCTTGAAGCCTGGATTGGCCGCTGTCGGAGACAGGATGCTGGGCTTGATGGACCATTGGTCTTTTCCCAGTATGGCAGTGCTTATGTTCTTATGTTCTTATGACCATTCTTATGTTGCTAAGATTTTTCATTTTATTTAGGTTTTAAAATGTTTTATTTTTGTTTAGGGCAGTGCCATCAGTGGTATCCCCTGTACTTAAGTGTTGCATCAATTGATAAATAATGCACATTATTGAAAAATAGTGTCGCTTTGTGAACTTTTTAAACAATAGAGTGCAGTATTACACAATACCTAGCAGTATCATTGATGCAGGGGGAAAAAAACCCAAATTGAAGGTTTTCTTTTTCTGATTTTATATACCATAGATAAGATTTTAAATCAACTTCTAAATTCAATTCTAAATTCAACTGGGAACAATGTAAAGTATACAAAACTGATCAGATATGATCCTAGGCATTCTGCTTCCTGTTTTGAGTTAACCAACTACTTGTAGCAGATATAAAGAACTCATAACTGGTAAAAAAAAAAAAAGAAAAGAAAAGAAATAATGAACAAGATCCTCTTTATAGAATATGTCTAAAAAATTGTGCACATAAATTCTAACTAAAGCCAATTAGTGCCGCTAGTTGGTTGTTAAGTACCAAAGCCTACATGTTATGAATTCCTGGGCAGATGCATTTCAGCTGAAACTTAATGCAGAAAAAACCCAATGCCTAATACTCACCTCACAATACAATAAGAATAAATTTACCACCATCAACACACCTAAACTAAGTCTACCAGTTTCGGATACCCTAAAAATTCTTGGAGTCACCATTGATCGACACCTAACACTTGAGAATCATGCGAAAAACATAACTAAAA
Source organism: Microcaecilia unicolor (assembly GCF_901765095.1). NCBI lineage: Eukaryota > Metazoa > Chordata > Amphibia > Gymnophiona > Siphonopidae > Microcaecilia > Microcaecilia unicolor. The sequence continues at coordinate 342,329,549 of NC_044031.1, read as the reverse complement.
AGATATTTCAATCAATGTGGAAACTAAAAAGTCAGACCATTCTTTCCAAGGAATGTCTTCCGCAACCTGGTACAATCATTGGTACTCAGTCATCTGGACTATTGTAACTCACTCTACGCCAGATGCAAAGAGCAAATACTTAAAAAACTCCAGACAGCCCAGAACACGGCAGCCAGACTAATATTCGGCAAATCAAAACACGAAAGCGCAAAACCCCTACAAGAAAAACTACACTGGCTCCCACTCAAAGAACGCATCACGTTCAAACTTTGTACCCTAGTCCATAAAATCATCCATGGTGATGCCCCAGCCCACATGTCAGACCTAATAGAACTACCACCCAGAAACGCAAAAAAATCTTCTCGCACATTCCTCAATCTTCCTCCTCCCAAGTGCAAAGGTCTGAAATACAAATTAATGCACGCATCTACCTTTTCCTTTATGAGCGCACAGCTCTGGAACGCGTTGCCACGTAACCTGAAAACGGTCTATGAATTGACCAATTTCCGCAAACTATTGAAAACCTATCTCTTCGACAAGATATATCACAAGGATCAACACGTGTAACTGCACAATCTTTAATATATCCAGTAATGTTCTATAATGCCTTTTGCTTTAACACTATCATGTATTTCACCACCATGTAACCCCAAACCTTCTGTAAAACCAAATGTATATTCTCTTCTATTTCTAGTATCCATGTTGAACTGTAAGCCACATTGAGCCTGCAAAGAGGTGGGATACAAATGCAATAAATAAATAAATAAATAAAATCAATTTAAATGTGCTTGCTGTTTGGCTATCCTGCTTATTTTCGAAAGAGAAGGCTGGCCATCTTCCGACACAAATCGGGAGATGGCCGGCCATCTCTCAAGTCTGGCGAAATCGGCATAATCGAAAGGTTTTGAGATGGCTGGCATCAGTTTCCATTATCGGCGAAAACCGATGCTGGCCATCTCAAACCCAGCCATCTCTGACATTTGGCTGGCCCCAACCATATTATCGAAACGAAAGATGGCTGGCCATCTTGTTACGATAATACGGTTCGGGACAACTCTTTACGGCGCCGGTCTTAGAGATGGCAGTCCATATAGATGACTGGTGCCGTTCGATTATGTCCCTCCACGGGGCCAAATTAGCACACACAACTTAAGGTGTAATATATAGAATTTGGGGGTTAGGATATTCAATTTACACTGGATACCCAATACCACTAAAAGACCTTCAGCTGTAAATGTTCACACGTGTTTTATATAAAGTGCTTAAATAAATTTTGACTCCATCCACATTCCAACTAAAATCCACTTCCAAGCATGCCAACTTCCAAGTTGTGTGTAAAAGTATGTGGGTTCTCCTCATAGCATTTGATTTTATGCTGGAGGTGGTTTTATTAGCAGCATTTTAGACATATTTTTTTATTTATTTGGATTTATTTACTGCCTTTTTGAAGGAATTCACTCAAGATGGTATACAGTAAGAATAAATCAAACATAAGCAATAGACAAGTACAGCAGTAAAAATATTCAAATTACAATACAAAGTATGGCATAGAATGCTACTTACAATGCCAACACAATATGTGCTAAAACATTTTAAGCAAAGATGGATCATACAGATAGATAAGGTAGAGAACCAGGAATAAGTAAATAAGGGGACTAATTTAAAGAAAGTTGCACATAAGGTCAGAAAGGTGCTTGAAAATGATCTTAGCTATGGTAGGAGTAGATAAATATGTCCTGCCTGTCAGTGTGTGACCTGGGTTTCATTCCCAGCCAATGCAAGGCTTCTTGAAACATGACCACAAATATACTTGCATATACACATAAAAATAGACTTTATTAAATTGCCCTTGTAATTAGATGTGATCTCCCCCCTAACTCAGCCCAGGTGATATCTTCCTCATTCTGTAAGTTAGCATCTAAGTGTAAGCACCCATCTGCGTGCTAAAATTATATAATACTAGCACACATGTGAATGCCTGCTCACGATGAATCTTTGATTTCTATGTGGAAACATGAGTTGCAGAGGTATTCACACTACAGAACAGGAAAGTATGTTTTTGTGTAGTAGCACATATTGAAATCTAGATGAATAACCACATAGGAATTCATTTACCAATTATAATGTGTTATGATGTGCTTAAAAAGATCATTTAGTTAAAAGCACATGATGGTGTGACATATACAAAACATAATAGATAAAATAATGAAAAATATTATAGTTAAAAACATAATAATGAACATACATAAATAATGCCCATCAGGCAAAAAAATTCTTTATATAACTTTTCATTTAATCAACAAACAAATAATGAATAAGAAGAAAAAATTAATAAAAAAATAATAAAGAAAAAAGAAAAAAATAATAATAAATAAAAAAAATGGATCGATGTTCTGTTCTTCCAAGTGCTTAGTGATGGTATTATCACATGAGTCATTTCTCTTGACGCAATTATGTTTTTTATTCTATTTTTATTTTTTCAATCATTTTTAGCCACGTTTGCCATGCCATTTACAGCTATGGTCCTCTCTTACCAGATATCTCTCTTTTTTATTTCCATGTAGTTATTTTCATTAAAAAAAAAATTTTGTGCTTTAAGTGCGATCTAGATGACTACATCATCACGTTAGTGCTGTTCCTTACGCTTACCGCTTTTTGGCGCCTCTTTACATTTAAATCTTTTGTTTGGTGTTCCTCTCACTTTCGCTTGTAGCATACGAGAGAGCTCCCCATTGAGCAGCATCCTCGCTACTGCAGCGAATGGCGACTTTTACACTTTATGCTGGGGTAAAGCAGATACCTTTACACTTATATATATTAGCGCTTGCCGTTTTCATCTATTAAGCTGTTAAAAATATATATTTTCGCGGTGGACGCCCTTCTCTACATATTATACGTAGAGCTGAGCTGTTTTTTCCGTGTTAGCAACCCTACTGAAGTACATGGCTTTTTACATCATGCACTGAGGTGAGGATTTATTCTTTATATTTGTGCCTAAGCCCCTGACAGGATTGTGAGCTAAGTACACTATCATTTGCAGTTCACAATCACACAGATGTTACCGTATTGATTTAACTTTCCTTACAGTTCACACACCAAGATTTCATTCATTATTTCCCTTCTATTATCTTTTATATATTATATAAATTGATTATTTAAGATGTAATTTCATCTCTCTGTACAGGCACTGAATTGACTACAAGTACATTTCACTGTGTCCCCCCCCCTTTTTTTGGTGAGCACTCATCTTTTAATAACTTAGCATTGCTTTTATGAGCTTGATAACAATAGGACCAATTATTACTTAGTATTATTCATGTCATTTGATTATTATGTTTTCATACATTACATTCGACTATTTATAGATATTTTTCAGCAATCATATAGTTCATTAATGAATCAATTATGGACAATATATGCAATTTATCCATAGACATTTTTAGTAATTATATAGCAAATTTATGAATTAATTATAGACAGTTTATACAATTTGCTTATAGGATTACAAGGTTTGAAATTCATTGTTTTGTGTTTCCTTTTTTAGGTGAGAACTGTACTCTACAATTTAGAATGATTGTAATGAGCCTAACAATGATAGGATTCATTATCTATGTTTACATATATAAGCATTGTCTTTTATGGATATTCCTTAATGACCTATTGAACTTATTCCAGATAAAATTTGCACTTTGCCTGCAAACCAACATAATTCAGTAACTACACAAGATACATATATGTCCTTGTTTAAATTGCTATGTGACACATCTTTAATTTTAATTATTTATTTGTGGGATATTATTTATGTTTTAATATGTCAATTTATTGCTATTATTGTTATCATTATTTGTATCCCTATTCCTAATATGCAATCAAGTTCGTATCACTTTCTTCTACAATACTGTTTTTACTATTTATATACAATTTTGTTTTTTCCCAATTAATTGCTATATATTATTTATTTGAGCAATTTAAATGTTGAAAATAACTTGTTTTTGTTTATGTATATTTATGTGGTTGTTTTTATTCTTGCATTCTATTGTCAGACCCCTGAAGCAGGCACTGTTCTGCGCCGAAACACGGCCCATGTCGGGTCATCAATAAAGAACTTTAATTGTCCCAGTCTTGAAGGCTCAGTGTTGCTTTTTTTGTTTTTTGTTTTTTTAAATGGCCATTTGCTAGTCGTTGTTGAAAGTATTGCATGGGCGGATGCATTCCAACTAAAGCTCAACGCTGAAAAGACACGGCTCATTCTCGCATCACAATATAACACGAACAAACCCACCACCATAAACCCTCCAGACTACACCCTTCCTGTTTCAGACAGCCTGAAAATTCTTGGAGTTACAATTGATCGGAATCTCACACTCGAAAGCCATGCGAAAAATACAGCTAAGAAAATGTTCCACTCAATGTGGAAACTCAAAAGAATAAAACCTTTCTTCCCAAGGGATATATTTTGCAGCCTGGTACAATCAATGGTGCTAAGCAACCTAGACTACTGTAATGCCATCTGTGCCGGATGCAAAGAACAAATCATCAAGAAACTCCAAACTGCCCAAAACACAGCAGCCAGACTCATATTTGGAAAAACTAAATACAAAAGCGCCAAACTCTTAAGAGAAAAACTACACTGGCTCCCACTAAAAGAACGAATTGCGTTCAAAGTTTGCACCCTAGTCCACAAAATCGTGCATGGTGAACCCCCGGCCTATATGTCAGACCTCATATACCTGCCAACTAGAAACACAAAAAGATCAGCACGCACATTCTTGAATCTTCACTACCCCAGCTGCAAAGGACTTAAATACAAATCCACATATGCAGCCAGCTTCTCCTATATAGGCACGCAAATATGGAATGCGCTACCAAAGGCCATAAAAACAATGCAAGACCTAACAACCTTCCGAAAACTACTGAAAACCAACCTGTTCAAGAAGGCATACCAAAACGACCAATCCTAAACAAGAGATAATTAGTCGCCACATGAACTGGATGAAAACGAACTCTTTACATCAGATTATAACCTTCGCTGCCTCTCATAAAGTTACACAATATACACTACCACTTTAGCTATTATGCTGGATCGAACTGTGTCTCTCATGCCAGAAATGAACTTCTATATTTGATTCTATAACTTATTTTATAACTCATTCAGTAACTTTATATTTGACTATCTAACTTATTCTATAACTCATTCAGGAACTTCAATGCAATACCTCTCTGTATTCTATTGTACCATCCATCTGCTGTAATGTATTACAACCTGTAATTTTTCTATCTGGAAATGGCGATCGCCATTACGGTGTAATGTAAGCCACATTGAGCCTGCAAATTGGTGGGAAAATGTGGGATACAAATGCAACAAATAAATAAATAAATAAATAAATAAAATAACTATCTATTTTGACCATTTTTGGAAGAAAAGTCCAATTGAAAAATGCACAAAATCAAGCCATTGGGATGTAGGAGAAGGAACCAGCATTCTTAGTAGACTGGCCACACAGACATCCCAGCAAAGCAGTAGGGCACCCTAAGGGGCTTTACAGTGGATTTCACATAAAAGGTCTCAGGTACACATCTCACTGTTACCTCTTATATTGTATGGTGAGTCCTTCAAAACCCACCAAAAACCTACTATAGCCCTTATGCCTGCAGGAGTCACCTATTTGTGGGTATAGTAGATTTTTAGTGGGTTTTGGAGGACCCACCCTTTCCACCACAAGTGTAACAGGTAGTGTGGGATATTGGCCTGGGTCCTCTTATCTACAGTCCACTGTACCAACCACTAGGCTGCTCCAGGGACCTGCTTGCTGCTTTAATACAACTGGCCATAACATCTGAAGCTGTCATACAGCCTGGTATGTACTGTTTCTTTTATATCTTTAGGGGCCTTAATCCCTCCAGTGGTCATTTGGGGCACCTTTTTGTAACTTAGTTGTTTTTAAAACAGGTCTAGCCCAAAATGTCTAGGTTTTAGCTTTAGATGTTTTTTGCTTGGCTCCATTATTGCAGAAAAGCGTCCAAGTGTTAGGAACACCCAAACCCTGCCTCCAGCTTGCCCCCTTCACACCCCCTTGTGACTTGAACATGCTAAAGATTAACTCCATAGAAAAATGATTTAAAAATGTGTTTCAAAAATAGCAATTTGGACGTTTTTGCAAGAAAAACATTCATCTGCCGCTTTGTGCCGGTTTTGGGATGTTTTTCTGTTTCAAAAATGAGCCCCTTGGTAACAGAAAGTTTAAGACAGAAGAGAATTTGTGGGCTTATTTATTAGAAAAGCAAAAATGAGTTATTAACTTGTTTTAGAGAGTCTAATATTGGTGCTACTTCTTCTGAAGTTTCATACATTCCGGGTCGAAGCATCTACAATTTGCAGACTCAAAGAGATTTTTGCTTGCCTTATAACGTAATTTGTGTTTTCAAACACTATAATCCAAGGGCAAAGTTAAAGCCAAATTCCCAATCTTAGCTTGTGTACCCTTTTTTAAATAATAATACAGGAGTTCACACCTTTGCCACCAGGAGTTTTCCTGAATATCACAAGATTAAAAGAGCAAAAACAACCCTCTCCCCTCTGAAAAGACATTCCTTACATCCAGACTAGTAATTCACAGTATAAATAATGCTTTAGGGTGTCATTTTATGATCTGTCTTCTTGAATGCCATAAAATATGAAATTTCACAACTGAGTAATAGTAGGTCAGGAGACATCCCCGCATAGAATGTTAATCTCTGTGCAGCTATTGTAATGAACGTAATTATGGCCCAAATGAAAAATGAACAGTTGTAAAGTAGGAGTAACATCTAGATTGTTCAAACAAGAACTTGACTAGTTCATCATACTAATGTTCACCCTTTTGACATCATTTTTGGTGTCTTATTTGATGTCCTAATATAAGGATTTTGATTTGAATGGCCGAATACTTTCCTTTGTGCCCTTTGCTACCAGAGCCTTGAGCCTGTTTGCATCATCACAACCTGACTAGGCATTACAGAGTACTGCCGTATCTTGTCTCCTCTGATCCTTTTCCTTCCCTCCTCCCCAAGCTATGAACTAGGCATAGACAATCTATTTGAGAAATTATTCTTGATATATGAATGGTTCATAGCTGCAGTATAAATTAAGTACACAAAGAATTTTAACAAAAATCTTGAACTTTACAGCATATTAATCATAACTACGATAACTAATTGGGGAATGGCCTGCTCCTTTGCCGGGGCACACAATTTATATGATCAGTACTGTGGTTTATGTCTCAGAAACACAACAACTTTCTGTAAGGCAGGGATTCTCAACCCAGTCCTTGGGACACACCTAGCCAATCAAATTTTCAGGCTATAAGATCTAGGCAGCGGCTACATGTGTACAAGCCAGAATTCTAGTCATTTAATGCACCTCTGTAAACACATATGTGCAGAAATGAAACTAATTTGACTACACGCTATTCTGTAAGTACTGCATATCTTCAATGGTTTGTACTGTGCAAGTGGGCATTCACATGGGCAGAGTTTGGGCAGTACATGGGCAAGGCACACACTTAATTTGTACAGTGCTGCGTAACCCTAGTAGCGCTCTAGAAATGTTAAGTAGAAGTAGTAGTAGTAGTACACACATAAATTATACAATACTACAATTTATGCACCTACTTCTCCAATCATTTACACCAGCTCTATGGCTGGCGTAACTGCTTGCATGTAAAACATTCATGCTTGTTTAACTGATTATGATATTATTCTCTTAGGGGCCCTTTTACTAACACTTATCAGGCGCTAAATGCTAAGAAGCCCATTGGTATAAAATGGGCTTCTTAACATTTATTGTGTGCTAAACTTTAGTAAAAGGACCCCTAAGAAAAGTAGGTGCCTAGTTTTCTGAATATATAGAGCAGCCTCTAAATAGACACATTCTGGGTGTCTAAAAATAGGCACGCTCTTCTAGAACTCTCCATGAGGGTAATTCTCTCTAGATCACCTAAAGTTAGTCACTGAGATGATACACGCTAACTGCCAAATTCTAAATATCACACCTAGCGCTCCACGCTAAAATCTTCCTGTCCACTCCAAATAGTCCTCACAATCTCTCTTTTTCACTCCCTCCCACTGGTCTGTCTCTCCCACACAGTCTATCCTAACATCCAATTCTCTCTCCTCTGCCCTAACCTCTTTCCACCAGTCTTTCTCCCCCCCCCCACCCCCACCCCTCCGGAAACTGCCCCAGTTTCTTTCTTTCTTTCTTTCTTTCTTTCTTTCTTTCTTTCTTTCTTTCTTTCTTTCTTTCTTTCTTTCTTTCTCTCCCCCAATACCCATCTTCATGATCTTTTCTCTGCCTTCAACAAATCCTCACATCAGTCTCTCTTTTTCTCTCTCATCCCAACCCTGAGTCCATTAGTCTTCCTTTCTTCAGCAGCCTCAGTGACAGTCACAATTATTTCTGTTAAACCTCTTCCCATCTCTCCAGACAGCCTCAGTATATGTTCCTGGGCTCTACAGCTACAGTCAGTCATTTTCTGTGTAAAAGTACAGGCCCTTTGGGGTCACAGTAAGCCTTCTATTTTCTCCTCTTTGGCAGCAGTAGTGATGCAGGCCATGTGGTCTATCTTTCCTCCACATTGATGGTCATTAGAGAGAATTTCATCCACCCTCCAGTGAGGCAGCAGGAACAGTTCTGCATACTGTGCTGTACAGACTATCTTATATGGCTGACACTGCATGGCACAGGAAGTTGATGCACTCACATGCCTTGCTTGCTGCCTGCCTGGAGGCAGGATGAAGAGGACAAGGGATACAGTCAGAAGGATGATGAAGGCAGATTGAAGCATCAAAACTGACTGCTGGTACTCCACTGTATCCAGGTCTTGGGGAGAGATGTGTGCCCCTCTGGCCCAAACTGGAATGACAGACAAGAAGTTACTGAGAGAGTGGAGCCAGGGACACAGGTCTCTAATTGAGAATAATCCCTAAAAATCAGAAACATCAGGTAACCTTACTTATACCCTCAGCTATACTACATACACATTCCTGGTCACCCTTTTGAGCAGTCTCAGACTAGCATGGAATGTTTTATTTTTCTGCTGTTCCTCAAAGGTTCTCTAGCTGCTTATTGACATAATTGCCTCTAATTAACTACTAAAAAGCCTTTTTAAAAAAGAGCTAAAGAGTTTTCCTATACATGTTTGTCTACAGAGAGATGGCAGACAGGACTTTGCCTCTCCTTTAGGATGAGTTGGCATAGAGAGGTGAAGTCTAAATATGTATGGAGATAGCAGTGTTTACTGTGGTAGGAGATAGGAAGACTTTAAAATGCAGGAATTATTCCACTTTTCAAATATCTTTCAGGAATCTTATTATTTAATATACTAGATTTTCTCTGAAAATGAAGTCAGGATTGTATTTCAGAAGTTATGGAATATTGGCTAATTCTTCCTCTGTAGAAACTTATTTTTTACAGCACTATGGGACATATACAGTGCTGTAGAGCAGTGATAAATATTCAGGTACAATGTCTCTACATAGTAACATAGTAGATGACGGCAGAGAAAGACCTGTACGGTCCACCCAGCCTGCCCAATAACATAAACTCATATGTGCTACTTTATGTGTGTACCTGACTTTGATTTGTATCTGCCATTTTCGGGGCACAGACCATAGAAGTCTGCCCAGCACTAGCCCCGCCTCCCACCCACTAGCCCTGCCTCCTGCCACCGGCTCTGCCCCAAGGAGTTTACAATCTAAGGGGCCCTTTTAATAATAACAATAACAATACAGCTTATATTCCGCAGTCGACCTCATGGTTCTACGCAGATCACAATATCAAGAAGCTGGAAAGTCACCAGGGAAAACAATATTTAACAAAATTTACACAGTGACCCAACACACATTTGACCCTAAACAATGTAGAATGAACCCAAAAGACTAAAATTATTGATTAAATACAACAATCTAGATGTGTGTATCAATCAGTTCTCTCAGTGAAAATATATTTAAATCATATTTCCTAGCTAAAAATATATTAAACTAATTTCTGAAGAGCATATAATCTCTCTCTTTAAGGCATTAAATGGAGGAGTAGCCTAATGGTTAGTGCAGCAGGCTTTGATCCTGGCAACCCGGGTTCAATTCCCACTACAGCTCCTTGTGACCTTGGGCAAATCACTTAACCCTCCATTGCCCCAGGTACAAAAAACTCTGTCCCAAGATTGTGAGCCCCCTTGGGACAGAAAAAGTACCTGTATATAATGTGTACAGTAGTGACTATCAGGCTCATTTTCGAAAGAGATGGACTTCCATCTCTCAGAGACGTTCAAATCAGTATAATCAAAACCTGATTTTGGACGTCTCTAGCGAAAGTCCGTCGCAAAGCATTTCAGTGACAGTCTAACAGGATGGGGGTGGATAGGTGAGCGACATCATATGAAAAATGCCAGTACAAACAAAGATGCCACGCCTGTGGGGCAGCACTTTACAAAACCAGAACACTGTACCAGTGATTTCATGGTAAGTATCTTGAAAGGGAACTTTAGAACAATACAGGAATGTAAGACCTTTGAAGTCAAAATAATTAAATATTTTGACACCCACCAGACAGGACTTAACAAAGATCTGGGTTTTCTAGCCCATTACAAAGCATAAAATTGTATTGCTTTCTAAATTGTATTGCTCTCCTGTCTCCCTGACTCTCACCTATCCACCCCCATCCTGTTAGACTGTCACTGAAATGCTTTGATGTTTCGCTCATATATACTGTCTTCTCTTTCGAAAATGAGCCCATTGGTGGTTTCTGGGAAATTTACAGTTCACCCCTGTGTAACTCAGTCGCTGGACCTTAGTGCCTCACATGGTAGAAATCTTTGGGAAAAGTGAGTGTTATTTAGCAGAAAAAAAGGATAAAGCTACCCATCCAGTTTGCTCCCAGTGGAGACAGGCTCAGTACCATCATGGTAAACTGAAGAGACAAAGAGAAATGAAGACCAGTTTTCAAAAGGAATCCTTTTGAGATAGGAAGAACCTTAACAGCTACCCCAGGGAAGCCCTGAGAACCAGAAGAACAGAAAGGACACCATAAAAAAATCCAGTGTACAGGTTTGCCAGTTTAATAGTAACATAGTAACATAGTAGATGACGGCAGAAAAAGACCTGCAAGGTCCATCCAGTCTGCACAACAAGATAACTCATTTTCATACTTTTGTGTATACCTTACCTCGATTTGTATCTGTCTTTTTCAGGGCACAGACCGTATAAGTCTGCCCAGCACTAGCCCCACCTCCCAACCACCAGCCCCTTGATTTGTATCTGTCTTTTTCAAGGCACAGACCGTATAAGTCTGCCCAACACTAGCCCCGCCTCCCAACCACCAGCCCCGCCTCCCAACCACCAGCTCTGCCATTCAATCTCCGCTAAGCTCCTGATGATCCCTTCCTTCTGAACAGGATTCCTTTATGTTTATCCCACGCAAGTTTAATTCCGTTACCGTTTTCATCTCGCGGGAGGGCATTCCAAGCATCCACCACTCTCTCCATGAAAAAATACTTCCTGACATTTTTCTTGAGTCTGCCCCCCTTCAATCTCATTTCATGCCCTCTAGTTCTACCGCCTTCCCATCTCCAGAAAAGGTTCGTTTGCGGATTAATACCTCTCAAATATTTGAACGTCTGTATCATATCACCCCTGTTTCTCCTTTCCTCCAGAGTATACATGTTCAGGTCAGCAAGTCTCTCCTCATAAGTCTTGTAACACAAATCCCATACCATTCTCGTAGCTTTTCTTTGCACCGCTTCAATTTTTTTTACATTCTTAGCAAGATGCGGCCTCCAAAACTGAACACAATACTCCAGGTGGGGCCTCACCAACGACTTATACAGGGGCATTAAAACTTCTTTTCTTCTGCTGGTCACACCTCTCTCTATACAGCCTAGCAACCTTTATGGATGACACAAGGAAGACATGCACCATGTGCTAAATCATTTGTATTAAGAAGTATCTCAATAAAGTTTCTTATGATGAGCCCTATATCTGTGCCCATCTCCACTATTTGTATATGCACCATTATTTGTATAGGAATATACAGTATTATTGCCATGGGCCCAAAGGCAAATCTTTCCCTAAAAAGGAAAATCTATATTGGCAGGATAAAAGAGGATAAAAGAGGATTCATTCCAATTTGTACCTCCTTGCCATAGGCTGTCTCAGAAGGGGCTTCACAAGAAATCACAATGTACCTTATGTGTGTGCAGCTCTGCAGAGCTGTGTTTTCTCTACTGCTTCCATACTGGGTCTGTGTGTATGCATATACTGTCCTCTGCCTATACTGTCTTAAAACTCTTTCTTTTTGCCTGAAAAGTTCTGAGAGAAGAGGACATTTCTCTGGTAAGTCAACACTATTTTGCTTTGTGCTTTGGTAACTTATAGATTGGAGTTTAAAGGAGGAATTTTAGGTTAGTGATAGGCAGAATAAAAATATAAAACAGCAAACTTATCAACTAACGCTTTACCCCCTAGTTTTAAAACTTGAACTTTGTACCACAGCATTAACAGATAGCCTCTAGCAGGCACTGCAGGACCTAGTTTAGTGTTCATCCCGCCCACCCCTAGCACAACTCTTCATTTATAGTCAGTTATTCAAATTAGGAACAAGCAAGGAGTGCTCTTACAGAGTTTTAAATAAATTTCATTACCATCTAAGAAGGAAACAATAAATTACATAATATAACATATAAACTAAAAGACATTTTCATATTAGGCTAATATCCTTAATACTTTAGTAAGTTTTAAATTCAAAAATACTAAGATGGAGTCAGCAGTCCAGCAGTGAGAGGGGTGCTATCCAGTCTTTTGCATTGAGTGTTACATGTATGATTATCTCCCAGTTGGTGAGCAGTTATATGTGTGTGCCTGATGCAAAGAGCTCCTAGCTCTCAGAGAACGAGTCCGTTCTCTTGAGGCTAGAGTAGCAGACTTGGTGGAGCTAAGGGAGTCAGAGAGGTACATAGAGGAGACCTAAAGGGATCTTGTACAGAAATCCCACTTTCAGTCTGGTAGCCCCTGTGCTACCTTGGAGGAAGGAGGTCTCCTAGAAGGAGAGCATCACCCTGGTGAAGTAGGAAGTACTCCTGTAGCCAGGACCTGTCCACCAGGGCATGTACTAGCCTCCTGCACCAAGGATATGTCTCCAAGTTCTGCCCAGGAGAGAAGGGTTAGGACAGCTGTTGTAGTTGATGATTTGATCATTAGGCATATAGATAGCAGGGTGTCTGGTGGGCGTGAGAATCGCCTGGTGACTTGCCAGCCAGGTGGGAAGGTGGCAGACCTCATGCGTCACCTAGATAGGATTTTAGATAATGCTGGAGAGCAGTCGGTTGCCCTGGTACATGTGGGTACCAATGACATAGGAAAATGTGGGAGAGAGGTTCTGGAAGCCAAATTTAGGTTCTTAGGTAGAAAGTTCAAACCCAGAACCTCTAGGGTAGCATTTTCTGGAGTGCTACCCGTTCCACATGCAGGGCCCAAGAGACAGGCAGAACTTGGAATCTCAATGCGTGGATGAGATGATTGTGCCGGGATGAAGGTTTTAGATTTGATAGGAACTGGGCAATGTTCTGGGGAAGGGGGAGCCTATTCTGAAAGGATGGGCTCCATCTTAACCAGGATGGGACCAGGCTGCTGGCATCGGCATTTAAAAAGGAGATAGAACAGCTTTTAAACTAGAAACTGGGAAAGGTCGACAGTCGCTCAAAAGTGCATGGTTCAGAATAAGGTATCTTTCAAAGATATCACCAAAACAGGGAAGATAGGGTATTCAGATAGTGAGGTTGCAAAAGAGACCATAGTAGATCAGGAGTCCTTAAATAAAAATAACAATCAGACAAAAGATTGCAAATTAATTCTGTCAAGTACTGAGCATGATGATGTGAATAGGAACAACAAACATAGTTTGAAATGTCTATATACAAATGCCAGAAGAGTAAGAAATAAGATGAGAGGGTTAGAATATATTGCACTAAATGAAAAATTAGATATAAAAGGCATCTCTGAGACCTGGTGGAAGGAGGATAACCAGTGGGACACTGTCATACCAGGATACAAATTATATCGTAGTGATAGGGTGGATCGAATTGGAGGAGGGGTAGCACTGTATGTTAATGAGGGCCGTGAATCAAATAGATTAAAAGTTCTACAGGAAACAAAACACATCCTGGAAGCCCTATGGATTGAAATTCCATGTGTAGAGGGGAAAAGGATAGTGATAGGAGTGTACTACCGTCCACCTAGCCAGGATGAACAGATGGATGTAGAAATGTTAAAGGAAATTAGGGATGCTAACAAACTGGGCAACACAATAATAATGGGTGATTTCAATTACCTCAATATTGACTGGGTAAATGTAACATCAGGGTATGCTAGGGAGGTAAAATTCATCAACGAAATCAAGGACTGTTTATGGAGCAGCTGATACAGGAGCCGATGAGAAAAGGAAAAATTCTAGACCTAGTCCTTATTGGAGCACATGATCTGGTGCGGGAGGTAATGGTGCTGGGGCCACTTGATAACATAATATGATCAGATTTGATATTAGCTTTGGAGTAAGTATATGCAGGAAATCCAATACGTTAGCTTTCAAAAAAGACACTATGATAAAATGAGAACGGTGAAAAAAAAACCTTAGAGGAGCGGCTGCGAGGGTCAAAAATTTACATCAAGCATGGATGCTTTTCAAAAATACCATCCTTGAAGCCCAGGCCAAATATATTCCGCGTATTAAAAAAGGAGGAAGGAAGACCAAACAACAGCCGGCATGGTTAAAAAATGAGGTGAAAGAATCTATTAGAACTAAATGAAAATCCTTCAGAAAATGGAAGAAGAACCAACTGAAAATAATAAGAAAAAGAATAAGGAATATCAAGTCAAATGCAAAGTGCTGATAAGGAAGGCAAAGAGGGACTTTGAAAAAAAGAGTGCGTTGGGAGGCAAAAACATATAGTAAAAAATTTTTTTAGGTTTATTAAAAGCAGGAAGCTGGCAAAAGAATTGGTTGGACTGCTAGATGACTTAGGGGTAAAAGGGGCAATCAGGGAAGACAAAGCCATAGCTGAGAGATTAAATGAATTCCTTGCTTTGGTATTCACCGAGGAAGAGTTGGGAGAGATAACGGTGCCAGAAATAGTATTCAAAGCTGGCGAGTTGGAGAAACTGAATGACATATCTATAAACTTGGAAGATTTGTCAAATTGAAGAATAGCAAATTTCCTGAACCGGATGGTATCCATCCCAGAGTACTGATAGAATTGAAAAATGAACTTACGGAATTATTGTTAGTAATATGTATCTTATCTTTAAAATCAAGCGTGGTACTGGAAGATTGGAGGCTGGCCAATGTAACGCCAATTTTTAGAAAAGGTTCCAGAGGAGATGCGGGAAATTATAGACTGGTGAGCCTGACGTCGGTGCCGGGCAAAATGGTAGAGACTATTATAAAGAACAAAATTACAGAGCATATTCAAAACCATGGATTAAAGAGACAAAGCCAACATGGATTCACCATGTTGCCTCACCAATCTATCACATTTCTTTGAAGGGGTGAACAAACATGTGGATAAAGGTGAGCCAGTTGATATTGTGTACCTGGATTTTCAAAAGGCATTTGACAAAGTACCTCATGAAAGACTCCAGAGGAAATTGGAGAGTCATGGGATAGGCGGTAGTATCCTATTGTGGATTAAAAATTGGTTAAAAGATAGAAAACAGAGAGTAGGGTTAAATGGTCAGTATTCTCAATGGAGAAGGGTAGTTAGTGGGGTTCCCCAGGGGTCTGTTATGGGACCGCTGCTTTTTAACATATTTATAAATGACCTAGAGATGGGAGTAACTAGTGAGGTAATTAAATTTGCTGATGACACAAAGTTATTCAAAGTTGTTAAATCGCAAGAGGATTGTGAAAAATTGCAAGAGGACCTTATGAGACTGGGAGACTGGGCGCCTAAATACCCTGTTTCCCCGAAAGTAAGACATCCCCCGAAAATAAGACCTAGTAGAGGTTTTCCTGAATTTGTAGATATAAGGCCTCCCCCGAAAGTAAGACCTAGCAAATTTTTGTTTGAAAGCAGGGCCGCCGAGAGCTGGACAAGGCCGCCCCCGGGCCGCCCCCCCCCACCCGAGGTTGCCAGGCCCCCCACCCCCCTCGCTCCCGGAACTAACCTTAAATGCCTCCTTTAACCTTCGCAGCAAGCAGCAGCAGGGCAGACCCCTCTTTCCTTCCGTGCCCCGCCCTTGCGGACATTACATCATGCGAGGGCGGGACACGGAAGGAAGGAGTGGCCTGCCCTGCTGCTGCTTGCTGCGAAGGTGAAAGGAGGCGTTTAAGGTTAGTTCTGGGAGCGACGGAGGGCGGGCGGGCCAACCCCGATCCAACCCCGATGTTTCCCCGAAAAATAAGACAGCCCCTAAAAATAAGACCTAGCGCATTTTGGGGGGCAAAAATTAATAAAAGACAGTGTCTTATTTTCGGGGAAACACGGTAGCATATGATGTTTAATGTGAGCAAGTGTAAAGTGATGCATGTGGGAAAGAGAAACCCGAATTATAGCTACGTAATGCAAGGTTCCATGTTAAGAGTCACTGACCAAGAAGGGATATAGGTGTCGTCGTTGATGGTATGTTGAAACCTTCTGCTCAGTGTGCTGCTGCGGCTAAGAAAGCAAATAGAATGTTAGGTATTATTAGGAAAGAAATGGAAAACAAAAATGAGGATGTTATAGTGAATCTGTATTGCTCCATGGCAGTGGCATACCAAGTGGGGGGCGGTGGGGGCGGTCCGCCCCGGGTGCACGCCGCTGGGGGGGTGCTGCGGCGCACACCTGTGGGCTCCGACTTCGCGAACTTCGCTCGTTCGCTGCAGCTCCCTCTGCCCCGGAAAAGGTTACTTCCTGTTCCGGGGCAGAGGGAGCTGCAGCGAACGAGCGAAGTTCGCGAAGTCGGAACCCACAGGCGTGCGCTGCGGCACTCCCCCCCCCCAGCGGCGTGCACCCGGGGGGTGTCATTTCACTGGAGAGGGGGGGGAGGTGTCGTTTCGCAGGCGGGGGGGGGGGGGGGTGCATCGGCGATCAGCCCCGGATGCCATCCAAGCTAGGAACGCCACTGCTCCATGAAGTGACTGCATCTCGAATATTGTGTTCAATTCTGGTTGCCACATCTTAAAAAAGATATAGTGGAATTAGAAAAGGTGCAGAGAAGGGTGACAAAAATGATAAAGGGGATGGGCCGACTTTCTTATGAGGAAAGGTTAAAGCGGCTAGGGCTCTTCAGCCTGGAGAAAAGACAGCTGAGGGGAGATATGATAGAGGTATATAAAATAATGAGTCAAATTGAATGGGTAGACGTGAAGCATATGTTTACTCTTTCCAAAAATACTAGGACTAGGAGGTATTCCATGCAGCAACAAAGTAGTAAATTTAAAACGAACCAGAGAAAATTTTTCTTCACTCAATGTGTAATTAAACTCTGTAATTCATTGCCAGAGAATGTGTTAAAGGTAGTTAGTTTAGTAGGGTTTGAAAAAGGTTTGGACGGTTTCCTAAAGGAAAAGTCCATAGACGGTTATTAAAATGGACTAGGGGAAAACCCACTGCTTATTTTTGGGATAAGCAGCATAAAATGTTTTGTACTTTTGTTGGATCTTGCCAGGTATTTGTGACCTGGATTGGCCATTGTTGGAAACAGGATGCTAGGCTTGATGGACCTTTGGTCTTTCCCAGTATGGCAAAATGTACTTATGAGAATTGCTACAACCTGTAGGGCTTTTAACTTTTTATTCTGGAAGGGTTCTGCTGTACAGCAAGTTAGTGTGTATCTGTAAAGGCTGTACACACAGAAGAGGTTATAGCTAAACCTGAATTACATCAAGAAAACTGCTAGTGTGTCACAAAATGGAGGAGGATATGGAAAAAAGATCAAACCTCAGGCAGGCCCCATATCCAAAAAAGAGGTTATATAAAAATTCTCTGAATGTTGCTCATGATGTAGAGCACTGGGATAAGTGTGTTCAGTCAAAAAAAAAAATACACAAACTTTTTTTCCTTCTTTACAAAAAGACAGTCAATGTCACCATGACAGAAAAGGTTGTCATAAAAAACAAACAAATTTTAAGGCTGTGAGATTTGCAGTGGTTGTAAAAGATACTGCCTTCCTGTTGTGTTTACTATTTTTTTTATGCTGAAGGATGTATCTTCAGACTTCTTTGCATTTTATTTATTTATTTATTTAAATTTATTTCCCACCTGTTTGAAGGAATTCACTCAAGTACCAATACACAACAAATCAAAGAATGTAGAATCACAAGAGGTTAAAGAGTAAGTTTAGTGGAGGACTGGTTAGTCAGTGGGCTTTGATCCTGGAGAATTGGGCTCTATTCCCACTGCAGCTCCTTGTGACTCTGGGCAAGTCACTTAGGGGTCCTTTTACAAAGGCGCACTGAAAAATGGCCTGTGGTAGTGTAGGCATGGCTTTTGGGCACATGCAGAATCATTTTTCAGCACACCTGTAAAAAAGGCCTTTTTGTTGGCCGAAAATGGACATGCAGCAAAATCAAAATTGCCACGCGTCCATTTTGGGTCTGAGACCTTGTCGCCAGCCATAGACCTAGTGTATAGAATTTGGGCAGTAATGACCTACATGTGTCAGATGCCCCACCTGGAGTATTGTGTTCAGTTTTGGAGGCCGTATCTTGCTAAGGATGTAAAAAGAATTGAAGCGGCACAAAGAAAAGCTACAAAAATGGTATGGGATTTGCGTTACAAGATGTATGAGGAGAGACTTGCTGACCTGAACATGTATACCCTGGAGGAAAGGAAAAACATGGGTAAGATGATACAGACGTTCAAATATTTGAAAGGTATTAATCCACAAACAAACCTTTTCCGGACACGGGAAGGCGGTAGAACTAGAGGACATGAAATGAGGTTGAAGGGGGGCAGACTCAAGAAAAATGTCAGGAAGTATTTTTTCACGGAGAGAGTGGTGGATACTTGGAGAACTCGTTTTATTATAAAAACTAAAAACAGAATACAAACAGCACATATCACCCCCTCATCCCTGTACAACAACTATCCGCAACGCCACCCCCTCCCACCTCCTATCCCCAATCCCACCATAGGGCCTCCCCCCACCAACCAATTACAGAGAACACCCACCTACAACAACAAACCCTCATAGTGTTCATGGCGGGTTCAACCTCACCTGTTCCCACCACCTAGCGGCCACCCTCCTACCTTTCTCCACCCGTTCCCACTTCGCCACTGCCTGCACCGCCCCCACCACCTCCCAGCTGATCTGTTCCACTGACCGGACATCCTGGTGCAGGGAGACCCTGCATCGCGCCATCCACAGGCAATATCGCAAGATCACCGAGATCACAAACCTCGTCACCGGATCCAAACCCCCAATTCTACCCAGTGGGCCATAGACCCAATCCACATAGCTGTAACTACGAAACCCGGGGATCTGTAGCAAGGAGGCAGCCCTGTCCCCCACTTGGATCGAAAATGGACACCTCTGCAGGAAGTGCTCCATTGTTTCCTCCAACCCAGCACACTCCCCCCTCGGGCATCCTCAGTCTTGCGCCTTGCGACATTTTAAATTACCCCGCACATACAGCTTTCCGTGAAAGGACAGCCACGCATTGTTCCGATATTTAACAGGGATCCGGTCAGATGTGATAAACTGCAGACCTTGCTGCAATCGAGCCTCCGGGCCATCCCGCAGCACTAGCGGCGCCGGGAACACCTGCGACCTCACCCTCTCCATCCACCCCGCCCTCCTCCCTTCCCTAATGTCTTCTACCAACACCCCCCACACCCGCACCAGCTTAAGCAGAAGTTTGTAATAGCCCACCCCCCTCCGGACCACCCTTCCTCAGCGCT
Organism: Microcaecilia unicolor; assembly: GCF_901765095.1. Taxonomy (NCBI): domain Eukaryota; kingdom Metazoa; phylum Chordata; class Amphibia; order Gymnophiona; family Siphonopidae; genus Microcaecilia; species Microcaecilia unicolor. Next base: position 342,309,639 of record NC_044031.1, on the reverse strand, counting down.
ACCACTCTCCCCCCTTGCTGCCAGAGAGACCAATATCTCGGCCACCACCGGAGCACACTCTGTGCCCACCCCGGCAGCTCCGGTCCCACCACCCTACCCAAATGAAACTGTAAAAATAATGCACTAAAAAATAACACCGGATTCAACATACCCACACCCCCCCTTCCTTCTTCGTCAAATATGTTATGTTCCTCTTCACTGGATTCATCCGGTTCCCCCACAACAGTTGAAAAAAAAACACTGTATAACCTCGTATACCTGCCTTCAGGCAATAAACAAATATAACTGACAAACAAAAAGAGGGGAACCAGATGAACCTTAATCAGCCGAACTCGTTCCCCCATGGACATTCTCCACCCCTTCCACCAATGTACCCGGGTCTCGGCCTTCTCCAGACACCTGTCCCAGTTGTACAGGCCATAATCCCCCAAGTCAAAATATATCCCTAGCACCCTAAGGCGCTCTCCCGGGGCAGGGAACCCCCCCCCCAAACTCAAAAATCCTCCCCAGCTCCCCCACCCACAAACTCTGTGATTTCTCCTGGTTCACCCTTGACCCCGTTGCTCTTTCATATTCCCTAATCAAGCCCAACAACTGTGCCCCCTCCTGCTGATCTGCCACCCATACTGTGACGTCGTCGGCGTACGCCACCACTCTTAACCGACTATCCCCCCCACCTCTACCCCCTGCAGACCCTGCCCCCCCCGCTCCACCCATCTCACAAAGGGGTCAATAGCATAGGCATAGAGCAGCGGACTAAGTGGACACCCCTGCCGCACCCCCGCCCCTACTCCGAACCCCCTCCCCCGCCAGCCATTAACCAAGGGAAAACACCGTGCCTGATGGTACAAAAGCTGTAGCTGCCCTACCCACTCCTTTGGGAATCCGTAATGCCCCAACACTCTCCATAAAAAACACCATTGTACCCGATCAAACGCCTTCTCCTGGTCCAGGGCTACTAACAGTCTCCCCCCTCCCCCCTCCCTGCTACGCTCGAACCCCTCCCGCACCCAGGCCGCTGCCTCTAGAACCCCCCCATCCCTGTACCCCACACACCTGCGAGGTCGCCAACAGAGGCCCGGACACCTGTCTCATCCTCTGGAATAGCATACGTGCAAAAATCTTACGATCTGTATTGAGTAACGCGATGGGCCGCCAATTGGCCAATTCCGTAGGGTTCTTCCCCTTGCTGAGCAGGACCAGGGCCGACTCCGTTAAAGACTTCGGAAGGGACCCCTCCACGCGGGCCGCCTCCCACACCTGCAACAAAATCGGCCCCAACCGGGCCCGGAAAGCCTGGTAAAACTCAGCCGGCAGGCCATCCGGCCCCGGCGATGACCGCTTGTGAAGTGCCCCAATGGCCTCCTCCACTTCCCCCAATGTCCAAGGCCATAATAAGACCTGAAGCTGAGGACCCCAGTTCCCTATCCCCGGGGTACCTGTCACGTAATGTTCCATTAATTCCTCATCTAGCCCCTGGGCAGCAAAACATCCCGAAAAATGAGCCCCCACTGCCCCAAGGATCTCTTCCTTAGACTCCTGCAAAATCCCTCCAGCATCCCTCACCTTTTCCACCACCCTGTGCTCCCGTCGTTCCCTACAACAGGCAAAGGGATCCGGGTTAACTAGCTTCCCGAAATCCCGTTCGTACACCAAGGAGGCATACCGGTTGTATTGCACTTGCTCCAAGAGGTCCTTCAATTCCTTGATCTCCTCCTCCCGTCCCCCCTGGGAAATCAGCTTATCCCTCCTCTGTTTAACTGCTAGTCCCAACCTCGTCCGCTCCTTACCATCCTTCCTGGCCCGCCGTAAGAAAAACCCCCGTGCCCGTCGTTTCACCTCATCCCACCATCCCCCAAGCGACCGAAAGGCTCCCTGCACCGTAACTTGGTCTTCCAAAAACCCCCAAAAATCCTTCCGTATCCTCTCATCTTGCAACCACTTCAGATTCAACCGCCATAACCCCCTTCCCGGCCTATTGGCTGCCCCCCCCCAACCCGGAGGAGGACCAAACGATGATCCGAGAAGTCCACATTCATTACCCACGGCCCCCCAGCACACACCCCCCGCCACACTAAAAACCAATCTATTCAGCTCCTACACTGCCCTCAAAAGAACGTGAACCCCTCTGCCTCCCCACAAAACTCCATATGTGCATCGATCAACCCTGCTTCCCTCATAATCCCCGCCAATCGTACTCCGTCATACCGTACCTGCGCCGATCTACCCCTGCTATCCTGTTTCTGAAGAATGGTATTGAAATCCCCCCCCCCCCAAAGAATCTGGCGGGATGTGCAGAGATAGGGCCTGATTTTACCAAACAAACCCACCCTCTCCTTCTTGCTCTGGGGCCCATATATATTCACCACTCTCAAAGCTCTTCCCCCCCAAATCACATCTACTACCAGACATCTTCCCACCCCCAATTCCACCACTCTTTGGATGTTAACCTCCTGGGATTTAAACAGAATCCCGACCCCCCCCCCCATACCTTTCCCCCGCTATCCCCCATACCGAGGGTCCCCACCTCCAGGCCCGTTTTGCTCACCGAATCTCTTCCAGCGACCTCAGCCACGTCTCCTGCAGCAGAAAACAATCAGCCTGCACCCGAGCAAACGTATCATACGCCAGACACTGTGCTTTAGGCGAGGCGATACTCGCTACATTAAGCGAGGCAAACGTCAGAAGAAGCCCTGCCATTGTCAGCCGTAGAAGCCGTCAGCCCCCCGAACCCTCCTTCCTCCTGTGTACCACCACCTCCAGACTGCCCCCGTTCCCCCCCCCCGGATCCAGGGCCACTTGCGCAACACCCCCTGCATCCTCAATCCCCCTCCCACCCCCCTCATCCCCCCCTTCAAGCTTGCCCCCTCCGCCCCTTCCATCCTCCCGTTCATCCTCCTCATCACCCCCAACCCCTCACCCCCCATCCCCATCCCCTTCCCCCTCCCCCCACCCCCCTCCACAACCTCTCCCAAACCCTCCTCCACTTCCACTTGCTCCCCCCAACTCCTCGGAGGGTCCCGAATCCTACTTTCCGCTCCCTCCGCCTTCCTTTTACTCCCCTTCCTCCCATCCTGCCCTCCATCCCCTTCCTTCCCCCCTTCCTCCTCCTCCTTTCCTTCCCCTTCTCCCCTCCTGAACCCCCTTCTTCCTACCCCCCACCTGTCCCTCCCATGCCTTCCCCAACTTCCGTTTCCGTTCCACCCTCCCCCCTATCTGCTCCCCTTCCTCCCTCCGCATCTCCTCCTCTTCTGCCTCCTCCCCCAGCACTTGATACCTATTCCCCCCCGACCCCTTCTGCCCCTTCTCCTTCAGTTCCCGACCCCCCACCTTCCCTACCTTCCCCTTCTTCCGTACAACTTGCACCCAATCCCCCTCCCCGCCTTCCCCTGCCCCCCTTGCCCCCCCTGCCTCCGGCCCCTGCCAAACCCCCACCCCTTCCCCGTCCACCCCCTCATCGCTCTCCTCACTCCCTACCTCCCCCTCCCCATTATGAGATGCCTGTGGACAGTCCCTAAATACATGTCCCAGGTTACCACACAGATTGCAGCGGATCAAAATGCAATCCTCTGTGGCATGTCGAATATCCCCACACCTCCCACACTTTAACACAGGACACGACATACTAAAATGTCTGAACGAACCACATTTAAAACATTGTCGTGGCTGTCCTTTATAGAAGCATAGTATTCTATCATGGCCGAGGAAAGCCGCTGAGGGGAGGTGCTGCACTACGTGCCCTACCTGCCGCAACCTGACCAGCGCTCCCCATCCCCCTGCCCAAACCCGGCTAGGATCCGGCAACTTGGATAACGGTGATCGCAGCTCTGCATACCGTTGCAGCCAATACTCCAAGTCAGCCCTGGACAGGGATTCATTACGTACCAGCAGGGTCACCTGCTCCAGGTCCGGCTGACTAATCGGGATAGCCTTAAAACCCCTCCATTCCCCCACCCCCCTCACTCCCTCATACCTTTCCCAAAACACCTCCAAGCCCCTCTGGGTCAGGAAACGTAAATCATATTCTGGGACATTGACGGGGTGGATGCAGGCATAGAAATCCTCCGGGATAAATCCCAGCACCATCACCTGCCGCAGAACCAACTCCCGGGATGGCATCGCCCCCTCCCCTACCCACTTCAACTGCACCACATTACGCCTTTTTGGCAGCTGACCAGACCCCCTCCCTGACCCCTCAAAACCCCTGCCCATATTCCCAATTCCACTCTGTCCTCCCCCCCTTCCCCTGAACCACTGCTGCAAAAGACCGAGACCCCTGCCCCCAACGCCCCCCTCCCCCACCCCCTATACTACTTCCCACCCTACCCCCGCCTCCCCTTTCTCTCCCAACCTAACCCCATCCCCCCTCCCCTGCCCCCCTTCCATTCTCCCCTCTCCCCTTATTACAGCCCTGTCCCGTGTCTCTACTACCCGAACATCATCCCCCACAGTGTCCAGACTTGCCCCCAAAGCGTCCACACTTGTCCCTGCGATAACCAGGGTCCGCTCTGGGGCCGAACTGTCCCTCGTCAGCTGTGCAATGCTGTCCAGTACCGGAGCTTCCAGGCACCCTGCCCCCGAACTCCTTCTGACGTCCAATCATCGGGGCGGGGCCTCAGACACTCCACTGTTCCCATAGGCCAGCTCCTCCTGTTCCTTCCTCGGGCTCTCCTGCTCCCTCCTCGGGTTCTCCACCGCCAAGCTCTCCTGGCCTGCTACCTCCGTCTCCATGCCTGGGGACGTGTCGCTGGGGTGTTGCCTCTCTTCTACCGGGTCCTCCGCATGCACCCCCGTCAACGCCAAAGAACTCCCAGCCTGCTCTTCACCCGGTGAGGAATCATCCCTCGCCGACTGGTGACCAGTCCACTCTCCGTGTCCACTGCCCTGAAGGCCTCCATCCTCTGCCTTCCCAGCATCAACCGCTCTCTCCTCCGCGTGTAGTGGGCGAGGATTCTGGTGCCCAGTCAACTCCAGCTGCTCAGCAATCCGTCCGGACTCCTCCACCAACAGCAATGACGGCTTCTGCCTTCCGTGGCTCACCTGCACTGTCCCCTCAAGTGGTGCCTCTTCATCCGCCTGGTCCCCTACGCCATCATCATCTCCAGGTACCTCCACCTCTGCTGTGTAAAGGGCACACTCCATGTTCCCATCTGCTACATCCAGTATCTGGACTTGCTGTTTTTCCTTCTTACTTGTTCCTTGCTCCCTCACACCGGACTGAGTGGCCAGCTGCCTCATGAAGGATAACGGGGAGGGACTGTGAACCCCTGCCTGCTCCTGCCGGGATCCCAGCCCCCCTGCACCTCCTGGTGTTAGCATAGAGGACATCCGATCCCGGTTACAATAAAGTTCCTGCAGCGGGTTTCCTGAGCCCCTTTTCAACTTTCTCACTAACCGTTCCTTTCTGGCCAGCATTTTCACTAGCCTCGCCTCTTCTTTCTCATACATCCGCTTATGTTCCTCGGGGGCTAACCTGCACATCGTGTGCGCCATCTTAACTCTTTTCCTCAGCTCGACCACCTCTTTTTCTTCCTTCTTAATGCGCCTCACAATAGCAATTATCCTGCTTGCTGGGTCGTCCGGATCATACCAGCCTTCCACCAAGTCCACCTCATCGTCATCTGAGGATTCGCTCTCCTCACTCTCCCCAGCCTCTGGCTGCCATGCATCCACTACCCGTTCCGGGTCTTCCAAACTCTCCTTCTGAGCCGGCTCCAGCATTCTTCCCCCCTCACCTTCCAGATATTGCGAGGCAGTGGGGGGGGGGGGGGGGGCCGCTGCTCACACCTTCGCCCTGGGGTTGCAGTGCCCTTCAATCTACCGGCCTCCTCTCCCTCCTTTCCGGGGGTTTCCCAGCGAGGGAACCACTCCTCCCGGCCCTCAGGTCCTGGGCCCCCGAAGGCCCCAAAGCCTGGGCCTTTCCTGAGGCATGCTCCCCCCGGGCCTGCCGCATGGTGGGGCAAGGAGCTGGCCTCGCTCCCTTCCTCTCTGGAAACTAGCAGAGCTTCCAACCGCACCTCCTCCTCCTTCCAACAACTGCCTTGGAATGCCCTCCCGCGGGAGGTGGTGGAGATGAAAACGGTAACAGAATTCAAAAATGTGTAGGATAAACGTAAAGGAATCCTGTTCAGAAGGAATGGGTCCTCAGAAGCTTAGCAGAGATTGGATGGCAACACCGGTGGTTGGGAGACTTCTACGGTCTGTACCCTGAAAATGACAGATACAAATCAAGGTCAGGTATACATATAAAGTAGCACATATGAGTTTATCTTGTTGGGCAAGCTGGATGGACCGTACAGGTCTTTCTGTGCCGTCATCTACTAAGTTACTATCCAGCTCAATTTCGAAAGAGATCCACGGCCATCTTCTGACACAAATCGTGAGATGACCGGCGATCTCCTGAACCAGGCAAAATCGGTATTATCGAAAGCCGATTTTGGCCGGGTTCAACTGCTTTCTGTTGCGGAGCCAGCGAAACATCAAGGGGGCGTGTCGGTAGGGTAGTGAAGGCGGGACTGGGGCATGTTCACGAGATGGCCGGTTTCGCCTGATAATGGAAAAGAAAGCCAGGCTTGACGAGCATTTCGCCAGCTGTACTGGGTCCCTTTTTTTTCACGACCAAGCCTCAAAAAGGTGCCCCAACTGACCAAAAGACCACCGGAGGGAATCGGGGATGACCTCCCCTTACTCCCCCAGTGGTCACCAACACCCTCCCACTCAAAAAAAAAACTTTTTTGCCAGCCTCTATGCCAGCCTCAAATATCATACCCAGCTCCCTGATAGCAGTATGCAAGTCCCTGGAGCAGTTTTTAGTGGGTGCAGTGCACTTCAGACAGGTGGACCCAGGCCCATCCCCCCCTACCTGTTACACTTGTGGTGGTAAATGGGAGCCCTCCAAAACCCACCCAAAACCAACTGTACCCACATGTAGGTGCCCCCCTTCACCCCTTAGGGCTATGGTAATGGTGTAGAGTTGTGGGCAGTGGGTTTTGCGGGGGATTTGGGGGGCTAAACAACCAAGGGAAGGGACCTATGCACCTGGGAGCTATTTTTATTTAATTTTTAGAAGAGCCCCCTAGGGTGCCCGGTTGGTGTCCTGGCATGTGAGGGGGGCCAGTGCACTACAAATGCTGGCTCCTCCCACGACCAAATGCCTTGGATTTCGCCGGGTTTGAGATGGCCGGCATTATTTTCCATTATGGCCGAAAACCGATGCCGGCCATCTCAAACCCGGTGAAATCTGACATTTGGCTGGGCCCAACCGTATTGGCAAAGAAAAAGATGGCCGGCCATCTTTTTTGAAAATACGGTTGGCTCCACCCACTTGTGGCGCCAGCCCCGAAGATGGCCGGCCAGCTATTTTGCTGGTGCTGTGCAATTATGCCCCTCTTATGCTATGTTACTATCCAGCTTATAATCGAAAGAGAAAAACGCCTATATTGCAACCCAAATCGGGAGATGGGCATCCTTCTCCCGTGGGCGCCTAAATCGGTATAATCGAAAGCCCATTTTGGGCGTTTCCAACTGCAATCCGTCGCGGAAACGGGTAAAGTTGACGGGGGCGTGTCAGAGGCGTGGTGAAGGCGGAACTGGGGCGTGGTCATCGGCCGAGGAGAGATGGGCGTCTTTAGCTGATAATCAAAAAAAAAGGCGTTTTTACCGCGATTTTGGGTCACTTTTTTTAAACCCTTTTTTTTCACGAACAGGTCCTAAAAAAGTGCCCCAGCTGACCAGATGACCACTGGAGGGAATCGGGGATCACCTCCCTGGACTCCCCCAGTGGTCACGAACCCCCTCCCACCAAAAAAAATCCCACTTTAAAAACTTTTTTCCCAGCCTCTATGCCAGCCTCAAATGCTGTACCCACCTCCATGACAGCAGAATGTGTTCGATCCTCTCACAGCCTTTCCCTGGGTCAGATGTGGCTCTCGGGTGCACTACAGGGTCACATCAGCATTGCATTGTGGTGGGTGTAGGGTATTGGGCTCTGTGATTTCATTTGCTTGTGTTACAGTCTCACGATGTTGGTAGTTGGTAGGCTCTTCTCCCATGGTGCTTTTCCCCCTGCCTACTGGGTTAGAGTGTGCCCTGTTGTGTTTCCTGTTGTAGTCCATGCGGTAGTGGCCATTTTTGTAAGCCAGTTTTAGTTCCCTTTCCTGTGTTAGCCACGTTACAGAACTTAGTTCTTACCTTGAATGTGGCTGAAAGAGGGCATTGTACAGCATTCTGCCAGCTCTGACCTACTGCTAATCTCAGTACCAGGGAGACTCATTGCCAGTGGGGCACAACCTCTGCAGTTAACTGTGAGTAAACGCGGTTATTCCAATAAAGGACATTTTCGGAGAGATTAGTCTTCAGGTGTCAACTGTTGTGCCAATGTTATACAGCAGCAACAAGTCCTAGAGGCCTGCATGTATGCAGGTCCCTGGAGCACTTTTAGTGGGTACCGCAGTGCACTTCAGCCAAGTGGACCCAGGCCCATCCCCCCTACCTGTAACACTTGTGCTGGTAAATGGGAGGCCTCCAAAACCCACTGTACCCACATGTAGGTGCCCCCTTCACCCCTAAGAGCTATGGTAGTGTTGTACATTTGTGGGTAGTGGGTTTTGGGGGAGGGGGTTGGGGGCTCAGCACCCGTGGTAAGGGAGCTATGCTTGTGGGAGCGTTGTCTGAAGTCCACCGCACTGACCTCTAGGGTGCCCAGTTGGTGTCCTGGCATGTCATGGGAGCGAGTGTACTACGAATCGTGGCCCCTCCCACGACCAAATGGCTCGGATTAGGTCGTTTTTGAGCTGGGCGTTTTTCATTTCCATTATCGCTAAAAAAAAACAAACGCCCAGCTGAAAAACGTCCATTTTTTCTAAAATACGGTTCGGCCCACCCCTTCACGGATATGTTCTCGGAGATAAACGCCCATGGAGGTAGGCATTTCCGTTCGATTATGCCCCTCCACGGGGCTCATTTTCAAAAGAGAAAAACATCTAAAAAGTGGCATAAATCTGCATTTGGCCGTTTTTCTCACAAAAACATCCAAATTGGTATTTTCAAAACCAAATTTTTAGACATTTTTCTATGAAGTCCATCACAAGGAGGCATGTCAGGGGCACGTTAAGGACAGGATCTGGGCGTTCCTAACACTTGGATGTTTTTCAGCCATAACGGAACAAAACAAAACCATCCAGGACTAAACCTAAGTTGTTTTGAGCTGTTTCTATAACGAATAAGGCACAAAATGGAGTCCTAAATGATCAGATGACCACTGGAGGGAATCAGGGATGACCTCCCCTTATTCCCCCAGTGGTCACTAACCCCCTCTCATCCCTCAAAAATGTGATTAAAAACATTATTTACCAGCCTCTATGCCAGCCTCAGGTCCATTAGAGCAGCATGCAGGTCCCTAGAGTAGTCGTGGGTGCAGTGCACTGCAGACAGGTGGACCCAGGCCCATACATCCCCCTACCTGTTACACTTGTGGTGGAAGCTGTGAGACCTCCAAAACTCACCAGAAACCCACTGTACCCACATATAGGTGCCCCCTTTACCCATAAGGGCTATTGTAGTGGTGTACAGTTGGGGGTAGTGCAATTTGGGTGGGTTTTGTAGGGCTCAGCTGACAAAATAAGGGAGCAACGGTGAGATGTGTACCTGGTAGCATTTATTTGAAGTCCACTGCAGTGCCTCCTAGGGTGCCCCATTGCTTTCCTGGGATGTCTGTGTGGCCAGTCTACTAACAATGCTGGCTCCTCCTACATCCCAATGGCTTGATTTTGTGCATTTTTCACTTAATCATTTTTTTTTAATGGACCAAAAGGATAAACACACAGAGCACGAAAACATCTAACAAATAGCCATTAAAAAAAGACGGTTTTCTGTTTTGAAAATGCTATATTCCCCACTTGAATTTGGACTTAGATGTCATATCAAAAATGTCCATCTTTATATCTGCAGACCTGCAATAATCTCACAAAAAATATGTTGTCTCCCTTTGACATATTCCTTTCCTTTAATGTACTAATGTCTAGAAAACTGTCTCACATAAGTTAGTATGATTGATAATGAGTGTGACTATAGGCAGACTGGATGGACTGTTCAGGTCTTTATCTGCCATCTTCTGCGTTTTCAAAGCACATGGATGTCTTAAAATGGCAAAAACAAACGAAAAAAGATTCCAAATTGTGATTTTGGAATGCCAGAATTTGAACGTCGTACACTGCATTTCATCCAGAAAGCAAGGGAGCGTGTTTTGGGTAGGACTAGGGAAAGCCCAAAATTAGACACAAAAAAGAAGAAAAAACAAGATTTTATTTATTTATTTAGATTTTGCTCACACCTTTTTCAGTAGTAGCTCAAGGTGAGTTACATTCAGGTACTCTGGATATTTCTCTGTCCCAGGAGGGCTCACAATCTAAGTTTGTACCTGATCTTTCACAAAACATCAAAAGACAAATAAAACAAAAGTGGACGTTATCAAAATGTAAATGTTCAAGATTGTAAATAAACATAAATAGTCCAAGAATGATAATGTTCATACAGTTGGTAGAACCTTAATCCAATACATAGAAAAAGACCCATCAGAGGCCGTATTTTGGCACTGGGGCCTTCTTCAGGGGTCTTTCTAAAACATAAATATAACACAACCCAAAATAATTAACATGCAGTATAAAATTAACAAATGTTAATATGAATACTTATAAACCATGAAAACAAGGAAACCAAAATAGGGAATTGAACGGAGAGAAATAATAATAGTGCAAGATGTGTTAATCCATAAAATGTGATATGTGATGGTGAAAATCTAAAAAATGTAAAAAATATGTGTAAAGATATAAATATACTAGTAAAAGAGGCCCATTTCCGACAGAAATGAAACAGGCGCTAGCAAGGTTCCACGCCCCCCTCCCTACCTCCCTCCCTCCCTCTGTCTCTCTCCTCCGAGTTCCATGCCCCCCTCCCTCCCTCTCCTTCGAGTTCCAGGACCCCCTGCCCCCTCCCCTCCAAGTTCCAGGACCCCCCCCTTTGAGTTCCAGGGCCCCTCTCCATCCCTTCCCCTCCAAGTTCCAGGACCCCTCCCCTACCCTCCCCTCCAAGTTCCACGCCACCCCTCCTCCGAGTTCCAGACCCCTGCGCCTCCCTCCCTCTCTCTTCTCCCCTCTGAATGCAAGAACGACCTGTCCTCGCCTTCTTAAGTGCCAGCAGTAATTTAAAAATTCTTACCTCAGGGTGCGGCATCTGCGGTGAAGGCGAGTGGTGCTTCAGACTGCCTTCCCATCTGTGTCAGCTCTGCCTCTGATCCCGCCCTCATTTCCTGTTTCCGGAAGGGCGGGACCAGAGGCAGAGCTGAGACAGATGGGAAGGCAGTCTGAAGCGCCGCTCGCCTTCACTGCTGATGCCGGACTCCAAGGTAAGAATTTTTAAATTACAGCCGGCACGCAGGAAGGTGAGGGGCTGCCGGAGGACAGGACATGCTTGCACTAGGAGGGGAGAGAGAGAGAGGGAGGGAGGCGCGGGGGCATGGAACTCAGAGGGAGGGGGGGCTGCAACTCGAAGGGGAGGGGGGCCTGTAACTCGGAGGGGAGGAAAGGAAGGGAGGGAGGTAGGGGGCATGGAACTCGGAGGGGAGGGGGCTGGAACTCGGAGGCCTGGGGGGGAGGACAGGAGGGAGGGAGGGGGCGATTCTCTACTGACCTCCAACGTTCTGTGGCTGACTGGTGCTGGCTTCCCTTCCCTCTCACTGATCCGCTCTCTGATGTCATCACCAGGGCGGACCAATGGGAAGTGTGTTACGAACCCAGGCATCCAGATGGAGGTGCAAATTATTATATAGGATGTATGAATGTATGGAATCTAAATACAATAGTGATATAAAGAATGTCAAATACCACAGCATTTGATTATATGGTCCCTTTTCTCACATGCTATGGTATTTGACACTCTTTATATCATTGTTATATTTAGATTCTATACATTCACATTTATATAATTATATGACAGCATCAGGTATTAGGGGCATTCTAAGCAAAGCAGAAAGCAGGTCTAAGAAGTAGCCTAGTGGTCAGTGTAGTGGATTGTAAACCAGAGGACCCATTTCAATTCCTACTTCAGCTCTATTTTTTTTAATCTTTAAATTGTGACCCTCCTGAAACAGACATATACTTACTATATCCACGTATTTATGACACTTGCAAGCCTGAAGGCTATTGAGGTGGTGTACAGTCAGGTACAGCAGGTATTTCCCTGTTCCTGGAGAGCTCAGCATGTAAAATAAAAGCGTTGTAGGGGGATATGAACCTGTATGCCCTGGTTTAAAATCTACTGCACTGACCACTAGGCTGCCCCTCTGCTCTGCAATGCCACTTCTGTAAAAAGCTGCCAAACAGACATCCTTGTCCCTGGATTTAATTCCTGGATTTATGACGTTTATAATTTAGGTATTTTAGCTTGTAAAATGGCTATTCGTTTTGGATGTTCTCGTATATTTTTGAGCAAGAAACCCAAACATATTTCCTGTTCAAAAATGGCTGTGAGATGGAAGGTTTTTCTTGGACATTATGAGCAGGACGTCCCAATTCTGACTTGGACATCCTTTCAAAAAAAGGCCTCCACATGCTTCTTTGACAGTTGGTTGATAAATCAGCTTTTGCAGTTCTTGATGGCATCAATAAACATCTTAGCCACAATTAAAATAAAAAAAGCTGCATATCCTTTAGTCAGTGCTCTGATGCTACATCTTTCAGGATTGTGATCTCTTAACTAGTTTCTTCTAACTTTACTTTTTCTGGGTTGTTCGTTTTTTGGTGTGTTTTTGACACTTTTCTATTTCATAATTGCTAACTTGTCAACTGCTTTGCTGCTTTCTCACAAAAGGTGGTATAACAAATACTTGAATAAAAATAATAATAATTAGCCCAATATAAGAAAAGTCTAAAGATGTTGTCAGAAAGGAGTTATGTGGTCTCAAAAGCTAGTGAATTACATTGTTGGATTATGCCTTGATTGATCCTTGAGGGGTCCACCAAAGGGTCAGGTTTTCCCCTCACTAGAGAATATGCATGACAGACTTTCATGCAACGGAAGTAGTAGCCCCATAAGTTTTCTTTGTTTTTGATTTATATTGCTTTTGAAACTTTCTGTAAGAATTTTTCATTTTCTGCATAGGCTTGATCAAGCCTATCCCACATTTTACATATTCTATATAGGGCAGTGCAAGTTAGAAAATAGAAAACTGGGCATTTTAGGCTCAAATGTACAGGATTCTAGGATTTATTATGAAAAGGATAAAAAATAAGACAAAAATATTATAATGCCTTTGTATCACTCCATGGTGCGACCTCTCCTTCAGTATTGTGTTCAGTTCTGGTCACTGTATCTCAAAAAAGATATAGCGGGATTAGAAAAGGTTCAAAGAAGAGCAATCAAAATGATAAAGGGGATTGAACTTCTCTCATATGAGGAAAGGCTAAAGAGGTTAGGGCTCCAGCTTGGAAAAGAAACGGCTAAGGGGAGATATAAATCAGGTCTACAAAATCCTGAGTGGTGTAGAACGAGTAGAAATGAATCAATTTACGAGTAGAAGTGAATAAATTTTTTACTCTTTCAAAAAGTACAAAGACTAGGGGGACACTCAATGAAGTTACTTGGAAATATGTTTAAAACAAATAGGAGGAAATATTTTTTCACTCAACAAATAGTTAAGCTCTGGAACTTGTTGCCAGAAGATGTTGAAACAGCGGTTAGTGTATCTGGGTTTAAAAAGATTTGGATAAGTTCCTGGAGGAAACGTCTATACATCTAAATTTTGTAACTGCCTTTTTAGCAATATGTAAGCCACATTGAACCTGCCATACGATGGGAAAATGTGGGATACAAATGTAATAAATAAATAAATAAATAGTCTGTTATTGAGATAGACATGGGGAAAGCCACTGCTTGCCCTGGGATTGGTAGCATAGAATGTTGCTACTAATTGGGTTTCTGCCAGGTACTTGTGATCTAGATTGGCCACTGCTGGAAGCAGGATACTGGGCTAGATGGACCTTTGGTATGGCCCAGTATGGCACACCTAGCCTGTCCAGTGTTCAGAATTGCAGCAATGAATATGCACGAGATACATTTGCATATATTGTAGATCAACTGTATGCAACTCATGCATATTCGTTGTGGCAATGCTGAGAACCTGACTGGCTAGGTGCGCCTCCCAGAGAGGGTTAAGAAGCACAATTTGTCCATAGGAAAAATCTTGACTACTAAAGTTGCTTAAAGAAGATTTGCAGAAATTTTCCTGGTTTCACAGAGCTATAGTCACATTTGTTCATTATTAGCTGAAGTCATGAAGTTCAGTTTTGTCTGAAAACTGGACGGTTTCACTGTCCAAGTGAAACATACTCATAGAGTTACAAGCTTCTGTTTGTATTAGATGTAAAAGATGTCTGCTGAGTCTGTAATTTCCAGCTGATTTTACTTAGCATGACACAGATTGCATTTTCTCTCTTCCCTACCCCTCTCTGACCTGGGCCAGTACAGCTGTGATCTGGGACCTCATGGTAAGTCATAATCATCTGTATTCTTTCCAGCTGCCCTTACACCAGACAGCTAAAAACAAACCCATAAATGAGGAAGCACTGGGACACAGAGGCATGCTGGCAATTAAATAAATAGGTCTCTGAATATATGCAGGCCAGCAGAGCTTATGCTGGTGAGTCCCCAGCATAAGCTCTGCTTGGAAAACTTGGCGCCACCTTCAAACTCTAAAGTTTTATAAATCAAAATGAGAAGCAGATGACAGTGCGGGAAAAAAAAGCAGAATTAATTTGAAAATTAGCTCATGAAAACTATTTTCATTATCTTTCACTTAGTTTTTCCACCTACCCTCTTTCAGACGGTGTGACTGTGACTAATGGGCAGAAGGACTGATGACAGCAAGGGTGCGGAAAGTAATATATCTAGTCTCTTCATATACAATACAGATGCATTGAGTGTTGTATCAGGTGCACACCAAAGGGGACAAACCCCTTAATAAATCTGGTTCTTCACCTCTTCCAACCTTGGCTGGGCTTGTTCCTTCCTGAACTTTGGTCTCCCATTTCCCACCACAACTCCCAGCAGTTGTGCAAAACATACAGTTGGCTTTTCGTAACATTGGCTTTGTTGCAGACAGCAAATTCACTTATTTAAGTTAAAGTTAAAGGGAGAAATACAGGGCAAGGCACAAGAAGATGATTTTTTTCAGGGTAATCCAGTTTAACATGCAAATATCTACCCTTTTGGCACCACTTTACAATAACTGTTGTTTAGTAAGCTACCTTGAATTTTTAGGTAGAATGGGTTATACGTTTTTAAATGCAATAAATTTATGTGGACAGAGGTTCCATGTATTCTTTCCGTATCGCTTCTTCCTTTTCCCAGGTCCTCTGCATTGCAGTTGCTTTAATATTGTTTCAAATATACAGAGTTACTCCTCAACCTTTTCGACCATCTCTATCCTTCCTAAATAGGTTATAGCCCAGTTTGTTTGCATCCCATTTGTGGGAGTCATTGAACCATGTCTCTGTGATAGCAGCAATATCTAAATCAACCTCTAATATCAGGGCTCACATATCATGTACTTTCTTGTTTAGACTGCAAGCATTTGTGGTCATTGCCTTCCAGCTATATTTCAACAGTATTTTCATCTTATGTATAGTTTTTCTTTAGCCTCACCTTCTACTGTGTTGCTAAGATGTGAATTGCTAAGATTGTTGTTTAAATTGTTTTATTCACTACTGTCACATTTTTTCTTTTGGTGGGAATGACTAACTGAAGTGACCTGCTTCCATATGCCACCCCTATCTTCTAGTTTAAATGCCTAGAAATATATTGTCTGAATTTCTCATCAAGGATTATCTTTCCTGCCACAGTGAGTTGCAGCCCATCCTTACAGTATAGTCTTTTGTTTTCCCATGTATTGTCCCATCCTCCTATATATCTAAAACCTTCTTGATGACACCAGGCTTTGAGCCACCTATTGAAGTTCTCAGTATTTTCCAATCTTTCCTCTCCCTTTTCATAAGTAGGTAGTACTTCAGAAAAATCTAGTCTGTACTAGAGACTTTAACCCCTCCTCCAGCTCCTGGAAAGCTCTCTGTGCTCCAAGTGTGGCATTATTGGCCATGTCATTTGTTCTCAGGTGAATAATAATGTCAGTGTTAGAAGCCTTAGTTTCTTCTCTGATTATAGTCAGTATTTTCCTGGTTCTCCTGGTAGCTGAGGATCCAAGCAGACATTTCACTGTGTTCGAAAGTTAATGCCTCTGATAATGGAGGCAACAATTTTCTATTTTGAGCTTCTTTATCAGTGCTTTGGGGGTGTTTTTTCTCTTGAGCTACCTTCATTTTTCTGGTTCCACCTCAGTTCTTTTTTCTTGAGCATTATAATGCTCTAATGCAGCAAAAGAATTATGTGGAGACAAAATTGTGAGGGTGAATGCTCTGTACCACACGTTGTAATCTGCTGTGACCCATCTATTCCTGAGGCAGTGGTGGTAAACCGGCATGATGCTGTGTAGTCCGGAAAGCTGCTTTAATTGCATCCAATTCTTGCTCATGTTTGCTGGGCTCTTCTTTTATACTAGCAAGCTGAAGACAAATAAGGCAAATCCTAAGCCTCCAGATGATATGCCTTGGAACTAATGCATAAAAGTCATCTTGATTGGTTGGAATGGGTATGAACAGGTGTACTATGATAGGGTTAGCAATCAGCAAGATTACCTGTATGTGACTGAGGAGCATTATTAATGAATATTGGGTCATCTATATGTGAGTAGCAAGCCCATGGATGGGTAGGTGTGGGACTATAAGTCTCACAGTGATTCAGCCAAGTACCACTATTAAGAATGCTCTATAAGGGGGGGGGGGGAGAAGCAATGAGTCAATTTGATACAAAAATCAAGTTCTACTGAAATTTAAGTTTTCTCCTTTACATCCAAATATTCCTAATAAATATAGAAGTTTCTTTAATGCAATCTCTAAATGCAAATTAAACCAGCTTTAAGACTAAAGCTACTTTCTTACCTAGAACTGGCAATAGGAAATAAACCATGCAGAGGTTATCCACAGTTCAGTAGCCAAAGTTAGGAAACTTCAGCAAGAGTTAGCTGTGTGAAACGCAAGAGACAGTTTGAACTGTCTAATCTCTCTAATATCAGAGCTAAGCAGAAAAGAAGATAACTTTTTGTTTGTTTGTTTGTTTGTTTTTTGTCTAGGTTAAAAGACAGAGCGGTACACCACAATATAGGTGTGCAGTCAGCACAATGTAACTAAGCAATTAATGTCTAGCGCAGTGGTTCCCAAACTTCTTCAGTTCACGACACCCTTCCTGTCCAAGCAATTTTTCATGCCCCTCCCCCCCCGGCCACACTGATCTTTGCTTCCCCAGCCACACAGGTCTCTGCCCCTACCAGCCACACAGGTCTCCACACCACCACCACCACCACCCCGGCCACACAGGTCTTCTTCATCTTTTTCTCTGCACAATTATAACAGTGCTAGAGTGTCCCTATAACCAGCCCCTCCAAATGACACACTGATTACAATTTATAATATATTACTACTCTACCTATGAAAATTTATTCCGTTATTATACTTCCTCTATGAACATCTGTATGCTGCACAAGCCAACATGTTAAAAAATATAAGTGAGATTAAATTAAAAATGTTACCAACAATAAAGAATGACAACTTGGATGCAGCAGCTCATAGGTTTGCTTGCCTTGTTTTGAATGGGAAGGGAAACAGAGACTGACCTATTGGCTTCAAATTTTTGACTTCATCCCATCTCCTGTTTTTGTCCAACCTCCTTAGCAGTCACCTCTGCGACTCCCAAAGGTCATATACTCCCTGTCGCCAGTGGCTGCGAAAAACAAACAAACCAAGCAGCAGCCTTCAGGCATGTGTTGTCGGCTCTGCTCGTCCTTTGCCCCTGCTGACGTCAACTTCCAGTTCCTGGGGCAGAGAACTGGCAAAGCTGACAGCACAAGCTTTTTTTTTGTTTTTGTTTTTCTGCCGCTGCTGTCTACAGTAGCGGTTCTGGCGGGAGGGAGGTCAGGATAGAGTTCACTGTGGCGCACAAGGGTGCTGTGGCACACAGTTTGGGAAATGCTGGTCTAGAGAACGCTGGTCTGTAAGGAAAATAGGAAAGAGCATAAGCACTGGCAAATTAAATGTAAGGCAGGCCAAAAAATAGTTTGAACAAAATCTTGACATGGAGGCAAAAATGAGTAACAAATGTTTTCAAGTACATTCAAAGTAAGAAGCATGTTAGGGAGGTGGTTGGAAAACTAGATGAACAATGGGTAAAAGGAGCAGTCTGGGAGGACAAAGCCATAGCTAAATAATTGGAGGGGGGGGGGAGGAGAGTAGTTATCAAAATAGGCTACTGTTAAGATGGGTTATTTTATTGTTAACCTGGGTTATTAGTAACTAGTCTCACTACATAAAATAGAAACTATACTAAAATAGCATGAGTTGTTGGTAAAATACCCCATGTTAACGATAGCCCATATTGATAACTTCCTCCTAAATAAATTATTTTCTGTGGTCTTTAATGAGAAGGCTGTCAGGAAGGTACCCAGACTGGAAACATTTTTTGCTGATGGGGATTCAGAGGAACCAAAAGCAAATCACCTTGAATCTAGAAGTTATGAGAGATCAAATTGACAACTATAGAGTAACACATCACCAGAACTTGATGGTATTTATCCTAGAGTTCTAAAAGAATTCAAATATGCAGTGGCGTACCTAGGGTAGTTGACACCCGGGGCCGGTCATTTTTTAACACCCCCCCCCCCCAAATCCAGTACTAGGCATACCGAGAATACAAAACATCAGGACCTATAGAGCGATTCTACCATACCATAAGCAGTCATTTCTACGAGTCACACAAGGAAAAGGAAAGCATCTTAAACACTACAGTGAGCACTAGAACATCAATTCACCTATTGTAAAACGAAACCAGACAGAATAATACAGATCGTCGATCCTGCACAGTCAATGCCAACTGAAAGCCATGTCTTTTTCACAAACACAGATATACCCTAATCCACTATAGAATAAGTAGTAATATTTAAACTTTCTATTTAGACAATAATTAAACTGAACTCCCAAGATGCCAGACTCTGCATACAATGCAACACCACAGAAACAGAAAACGTCCCCTAGTACTGTGCAAAATATAAAGACAGCAGATGTAAATTTGAAAAAACTAACAAATACCAATCACCACTTTACAAATTAACAAATAGAAATAAAACAAATAATATCATTTTATTGGACTAATACATTTAGCTTTCAGAGACCAAAATCTCCTTCCTCAGGTCAATACAGTATAGTGCTGTTACATTATCCTATCCTGACCTGAGGAAGGGGGTTTTGTTCTCTGAAAGTTAAGTCAAAATGTATTAAAATTAGTCCAATAAAAAGATGACCTTATTTACATGTTCTACTTATAAACATTTATTAACACAGCTACAATACTATATCCTAAAGCAAAATAATTAAAATATATATTTACAGTTTGTTGTCTCTGGTTTCTGCTTTCCTCATCTTCTTTTCACTGTCTTCCTTCCATCCAGCATGTCTTCGCTCACTCTCTGCCATCCAGTGTCTGCCCTCTCTAATGTCCCTTCCATCCAGTGTCTGCCCTCTCTCAAGCCCGAGGGATAGATAAACCAATGAACAACATAACTTTAAAAATTTATATCTTAAAAAACAAAGACCTTAAGAGAAACACCTATGCATGTGCATATATAGGAATTTGTTCCTAAGGCCAATGGGAAATAACAATAAATTAAATAATAAATAAATAAAGAAAGAAAGAAAGAAAGAATAAACTGGTATAAAAGCATTAAATGACAAAAACATAAAATGCCAGTCCATAAAATAACGAGAATACGATAGCCCATATTAAAAGGCCTAAAAGCAGATAGCTCAAAATAAAAAAAAAACAAAACTCGAATGGACTTAGACATCATGGCGTGCTCACCTATAAACTTTATGGGTTATATTAAATAGTTCTGATGTTGAACCAAGTTGAGGACCTCTGTTAAGCTTTCAAAAAGACAAAAGCAAATGTAAAGCAGCAGGCATGATCTTATAGTGATATTCATGGAGTAAACAAGAAATACGACAGTGCAGTGAAGATAGAGAAGCTGAATATGCATTTGGTAATAAATGAATAGTATACTCTAAATACCACTCAATGAAAACTAATGTGAGCCGAGTGCCCGAAAAAGAGAAGTGCATCTACCACCCTTGGGTAATCATGTAGATCTATGCATCTCCCATTAAAATGAGCTCAAAATAAAAAGTGCAAAACTAACTAATAATGTGTACAATACACATAAATGATGCAAGCTTATTCACAATACCTGAAGTTCCCAGACGAGAAATCTAAATCCTCAATGAATGTGATTACCATTTAGTGATAGCAAAATAGAGCAAAACTAAACTAAAATTGTTTGCAGATCAAGACAAACAGTGCCGCTGTTTCCTTGCAAGTGAGCGCTCACTTATTAAAGTCACATTACAGGTCCATCTGAAAAGCAAATCCACAAACAGCTGATAAAATATAAAGGTAATTACAAACTAAACAGAACCCGTGTTTACACATAAAGGAAAACAGTACCACTGTTTTCTAATGCTTAAGCACGCACTTATTTACATTCCATTATGGGTCCATGTTAAAAAACACAGCCACAAAAAGTAATAAATATACATATAAAAGGTAAAAATAGAAACTACACAAGGATCTTACAAAGTGGCAATCTACTCACTAGTAAAAAGCGGGAGCACTGCTCGTAATCCCAGCATGAAGTGGAGGAGTAGCCTAATGGTTAGGGCACCGGGCTTTGATCCTGAAGACCTGGGTTTGATTCCCACAGTTCCTTGTGACCTTGGGTGTGTCACTTAACCCTCCATTGACTTAACCTTCCATTGCTCCAGGTACATAAACTTATTGTGAGCCATCTAGGGACAGAGAAAGTACTTGTATATAATGTGTACAGTGCTGCATATGTCTAGTAGCACTGTACAGAAATGATTAGTAGTAGTAGGACTGCAAATGTTGCCACAGCATCCAAGCCCATTTAAAGAGAAAGGACCTGCCAAAACAAACTGAAGATATAAACAAAATGATCAAAGTGATTACTCTCATTTCCTAAGCGTGTCACAGAGCACTTGCTTACATATCACCAGCAATATCAAAATAAGGCACCATCACTGGCACAAAAAAACATATGGACAAAATATGATTTCCCCATCATATCAAGACATGTGAAGTCATACACATACAGGAATGGAGAAGTCCTTAACATGCCTACAACGTAAATATTCTGAAAAATAAAATGGAATCATGCATCAACCGCATAGTAAGGGTAGTAAAACAGTCACAGGTCAAAATAATATTGCATCATACTAAAAAATATATGCGTGTATACGTCGCAACAATCTCAAAAAAGGAGGAACCACACAAATAGCAAACTAATAAATAAGAAGAAAAGAAAGAAAAAGGGAAGAAACAGAGAAAAGAAAAAAGGGGAAGAAATGGAAACAAGGGAGGGGGAAGATGATAAGGGGAGGGGCAAGGAGAAGGGAGAGGAAAGACGAGGATAGGGGAAGGAAAGGAAGGAAAAAAGGGGATAAAGATAACATGGAGGATGGAGGGGGAAAAAGGAAGGGGAGAGAAGGAAAGGGAAGAGAAATTTATGGGGATGCAAGGGAAGGATGGGGGAGAAGGGAAAAACAGGGAGAGGCAGAGGGAAAAAGGAACCACCAAAACAAACAAAGAAAAGAAAGAAATGAAGAAGAGAAAATAAAAAACTGGGGGGAAAACAGGGCAGAAAAGGGACAATAAACAAGGATAAACCATGATGAAAGAAAAGAGCAACAAAAGTAAAGACAAGGGATAAGGGGAATAAGCCCAAAGATAGGAGGGGGAAAAAACATAACAAAGACACATCTAAACCCCAAAAAACACCAGGTACATGGAGATTGAAATTACAGAAAGAGATTGAGATCTAAACTCTTGGTTTAATCCTGAGGGTGTAACAGTATTGAAATTGTAGATAAATCTCTGCTTCTCTTGTAACAGCATAACATTACATCACCCGTGCGCCATCTGGGCTGAAGGTGTTTAATGACAAAAAATTAAAGTTAATCAATTGTATACTCTAAATTGTTCCAGTGGGTGACAAGGAGTGACAAAGCATTCATAGAGATACATCTCCTGAGCTCAGTCGACCTGGTTTTAATCATCCTCTTTGTTTTATCGATATATAATAAATTACACGAATAGATAATGAAATATATGACCTATGTTGAATTACAATCTGTGGTGTGATTACGTTTTAAACTTTTATTAGTAACTGGATGTGTGACGTGAGTCAAAATAAGTGTCTACAAACAGAACAAGACCCACACTTAATGACCAGTATGTCTTATGTCTTCTATAACAATATCCGGTAATGCTGATGAAACTAATTTCTCTTTCAAGTTCTTGTTCCTAGAGCAGGGAATAACTGGTTGCTTGTATCTAAAACAACTGTGGACCTCTAGAATGTACTAACATCTCTTGATGATATGTTTTATGTTATTGGCATTAAGGGAGAATGTTTAAGCACAGATAACATCTGGCCTGAGTATAATAGGCTTAACTCTCAACAGGGTTTCCTGACATTGAGCTTTGGCTGTATTCAGGCCCTGAGTTATACATTTAGCTGGGTAACCTCTCTGCTGAAACCACTGTGACATGGAAGCTGCTTGTGTTTCAAAGTTCTGTAAATCAGAGCATAAACTCTGTAATCTTAAGAACTGACAAAAAGGGAGATTGCTCTTTAGGCTCCTATAATGAAGATAGCTATTCTTATCTGTAGGTCTTCTATAGACAGATGTGACCAAACTATAGCATGCTTTTTAAATCAATATATCCAGAGACCACGTGAGGACATGAGCTGAGCAGCAGCGTTCTGCTGGAGCTCTGAGACTCCCGCCCGAAATTGGACTCAACGTGCAGTTAATTAACGGGAAATCTTGACTCAAGCCCGATAACCGAGATTGCCTCAGTATATGGACAAATATCTGCGGAAATCGACTGGCACAATGACACTGCGACCCGTGAAAAAAGAGAAAGCTAAGGCGAATGAAACGGAAACTAAAATGGCGGACGAACCTGACAAACAGCCCGGAGGGTTCACAGAAACGCAGCTCCTGCAACTCACCACGGTGGTAACAAAAGCGCGGGACCCGAAGTGGGCAGAGATGGAACAAAGGCTAGAGGTCCTGGCCACGCAGATGGACGGCATAGGGACGAGAGTGGGGGACCTCGAGGCACGCGTGTCGACCCTGGAAGATGACGGGAGAGGTTATGGCCCTGACATCGCCACCTTAACGCAACAACTGAAAGACTGCCATGAGAAATTGGAGGATCTTGAGAATCGCTCCCGATGGAACAACATTTGGATGGTGGGGCTCTTGGAAAACATCCCGGAGCGAAACTTATATCAACCTGGCTGGAGAATTGGCTGGGTAAAGAACTGGCGATTTCAGATGCTACAGGCCCGCTGGTGATAGAGAGGGCACATCGTGTAGGCCGCAAACCCGAAGGCAGGGGTATGCTGGTAAATTGTTAACAGGGGGCTCTCTCTCGCCAGCAAAGTAAAAGAAAATTCAGGAGGGGCCTAATCCCACATTTTGGGATCCATTTGTTAAAGTAGCAATGGAGAACCGGCTCCCAAAATTCTTAAAAACTTAACAAACGGCTCTCGAGAGCCTGTGAGAGCCTGCTCCAGCACACCACTGCCAGAAGGCAAGGCGTGCCCGAGGGGGGTAATGGCCAAAATATTTAATTATCGCCACAAAATGGAAATAATGCAAGGCTTCAGAGTGCGCAGGGATACCCTGACGCATGAGGGACATAAAGTGCTAATATTTCAGGACTTCTCAGCCGAGGTACAATCACAGAGGAAGCAGTTCCACCCACTTTGCTCAGCATTAGCCCTGAAGGGCGCACAGTTTTCGCTGCAATTTCCAGCAACCCTATGAATTTTTGTACAGGGACAATGGAAAGCGTTTAAAGCAGTGATGGAAGCAAGGACGGCAGCACTGGAAGCGGGCCTGATAGATGCAATATAAAGAATGTAATACTGTGGACAGGGCAGTAACAAGTAGACTTGAACATTTTACAAGGGTTAAAGTCATGTAAACGGGTGGGGGTCCCATGTGCTCGAAGGTCTCCGTGCTTCATCTCCTGGGGTGCCGGAAGATGGAGGAAGGGTATCTTTGGGTTAGGGGAAGGGATGTAAAGGTGGGGTCGAGGGGAAGGAAGGGGGGATGGGGAAGATTTAAGGCAGTTAAATTATAGAGGATGCAAATGCAGAAGAAGTTGGATAAATTAGGAATAGCGGAAGACACTATGACAGGCACACAAATACTCATGGGCCACAGTAGTCAGCTGGAGTATAAGGGTTTTAAAAGAGAGATGGTGGGCCTGCGGGGAGCCGAGACGTTGATAAAGAGATCAGTGGGTAAATGCCTGTTAGAATAACGACTTGAAGAGGCACAAATCTGACATTGCATGCCTACAAGAGATGCATTTTTCAGACACAGAACACAATAAGATGAAGAGGTTGTGGGTGGGAGAAACCATATCAGTGCCCGCAAGGGGGAAAAAAGGAGGGATAGTGATCCTGTTCCGCAAAGGGCTGACCTACAAAGCGACACAGGTGGCTATAGGGAAGGAGGGGAGGTATATTATAGTGAGGGTCTGGATGCTGGGCCTAGAGATCATTTTAGTAGTATTATATGGCCCCAATATCTACAACCCAGAATTTCTTCGATCATTAGTGGGTAAATGTGTCAGCAGTGGTAATCAGAGGCTGGTAGTGGTGGGAGATTTTAATCTGGTGCTCAATCCGGTATTGGACTGCTCTAATAACACCTCACCCCATTACTCAGGGAAGAGGTCCAAAGAAATGACACTGTTTGCTAGAGAGCTCAATTTAATAGACACCTGGAGAGCCCTGCACCCGGCAGAGTGGGAATTTACCCACAGGTCCAGGGCTCACGGGACGCAATCCAGGTTGGATTACATATTAGTAGATCGGGCAATGTTTTCACAGGTGATAGCAACAGACATAGGCCCAGAAGCAATATCGGACCAATCGCCGGTGTGGGTGGACCTGGAGTTGCAAAGGGATATAGGAAAGGAAAGGGGGTGGAGGTTCCCAGCATATCTATTTGCCAATCCCAAATTTCAAGAATACCGTAATCATAAATGGGCAGATTATGCTCACAACAATAGTGCCCATGCCCAGGAGCAACCCGCCTTATTTTGGTCAGCCTCTAAAGCAGTCCTCAGAGGGGACATTATTGCTTTTTATAGTAAATGTAATAAATGCAGAGCGGCAGGGATCCTGTTGCTGGAATCAAGGTTAAAAAGGGCGCAAACTACATACTCGTGCAGGCCGACAAAGGTCAACCTAGAGAATCTGAAATCGGTACAGATTGCTCTAAACACGCTGCTGCATGAAGTAGAGCAGAGATCGGAGCTATTCTATAAATATAAGTTGCATAGATATGGGAATCAGGCAGGACGGGTGCTGGCAAGAGTAATAAAGAACTGGGGAGGGCCCAGGACAGTACCCACCCTTAGAGACAAAAATGATACACTGACCAATGATTATCTGCAAATAGGTCAAATTTTTACGGAATATTTTGCCACCCTATATAAAAATCAGGGAGGGCTTCGGGGGGAAGAACTGGACGCATACCTGCGAGAGGCACAGCTACCACAAATGCATAAGAACCAGATAGAACATTTAAATGCGCCATTGACGATGGGAGAACTACAAAAGGTGGTGAAGGCATTGAAACTGAAGTCAGCCCCCGGCCCAGACAGCTTTACTGGGGAATATTATAGGCTACTGCCCCCTGGAGCACTGGTGAATTTGCTAAGTTATTTTGATGAGGTGGTAGAGGAGGGTAATTTGCCACTGTACGCCAATTCAGCTCTTATAACGTTGATTCCAAAAGCGGGCAAATCACCAGAAAGGCCAGGGTCATATAGACCAATATCCCTGCTGAATGTGGAGATAAAGCTATTAGCCAAGATTTTAGCAGAGCGTCTAGCACGGTGCCTGCCAGATCTGATAGGTCCAGAGCAGGTTGGGTTCATAAAAAAAAGGAGAGCAGTTCACAACATTAGGAAGTTGCTGCTTGCAATGGCGACGTGCAAACTGAAAGACATACCTATGTGGGTGTTAAGCCTAGATGCCGAAAAGGCATTCGATCAAGTAAACTGGGGGTATTTATTTCATGTTATGGAGGCGGTAGGAATATTAGGGTGGTTCCTAAAGGCAGTGAAAGTATTATATAAAGATCCTAGAGCTAGTGCATTAGTCAATGGAAGGTGGGAGAGAGAATTCTCAATTCAAAGGGGTACTAGGCAGGGCTGCCCGTTATCGCCCTTACTATTCGTGTTGGCAGTAGAACCATTATTAAGGAGTTTAGGGCAGGCACAGGAGGTGAAGGGGGTGGAAGTGAAGGGCCAGCATTTAAAGGTGTTTGCTTATGCAGATGATTTATTATTGACTATAACGGACCCTAATAACTCCCTGACAGGGGTACTGGAAAGGGTGGAGAGGTTTGGAGGATTTTCAGGGTTTAAGTTAAACTACACCAAATCCTATATTCTCCCGGTTGAAGCAGCAGGAGTGCCACAGTATAGGGGCCCCCAACAATTAACTTGGACTAAAGGACCAATCAAGTATCTAGGAATTTGGCTTCCAGCAGACCTGAATATAATGTATACTGAAAACCTTAAATGGCTATTGAAAGAGACTGAAGAGAGGTTGAGCATGTGGAGAGCACTGCCTATTACGCTTCTGGGATGGATAGCCTTATATAACATGTGCATTGTACCAAAATGGCTATATGTTTTCCAAACAATTCCATTGTACCTGACGAGAACAGATGAGAGGAAGTTAAATAAACTTATCCAGCTGTTCCTGTGGCAAGGGAAAAAGGCACGACTGCCAATGTCAACTCTGACGACCCCGGTGGAATATGGTGGGTTGGGCCTACTGAATGTGAGATACCTGACAGTGGCATGCGGAATGCGTCATGTCAATGACTGGTTCTGCGGGTCAGAAGACTTTTCAAACACCACGCTGGAACTCCAAATGGTGCCAGAGACACACTTTACGAGCTATTTGCATGTGGGTGGGGGGCCCATCCCAGACACTTTGAAATACTCACTGATCATGCCAGCGGCGAAAGCAACCTGGTCTTGGGTATGTCGCCTACACAAATTCTCAGCAAGAGTAACACCTTTCCAATCCATTTGTGGAAATGTGCAGTTTGCACCTGGGATGTTGTATCCAGTGTTTCGAAAATGGAGACGTAAGGGACTGATATACCTCCTGCACGCACTAAACTTGGAAGGTAAGATCAAATCCTTTGTGGACCTACAAGTAGAATTTGGGCTTCCGGATACAGACAAATTTTATTATATGCAGCTTAAGCACTACATGGACTCCCTAGAGTGGGAATTGTTGACAGAGGACGTGCAGGAGGAATTGTCATCAGCGTTTTCTCTGGCGGCACAACAAGAGGTCCCACTTACGTTCCACCACAGGCAAATCAAGGACACGGCGGAGGAACCGGACTACATTAGATTAGCAACACAATGGAGCAGTGAACTTCCCATTAAGTTGTCCGCCACGCAACTGAAAGCACACATTTTGTCCATCAGACATACCACCACAGTAGCGAGCCATTGGGAAGTGCAATACAAATTTGCAATGCGAGTTTATGTAGCCCCTAGAAGAGCTTTCCATATGGGAATGTCCCCATGGGGCGCGTGCCCAAAATGTGGCGGGGCTGGAGCCACTCTAGGACACATGTTCTGGTCTTGTGTGCATGTGGAAAGATTTTGGAAGTCCATTCTGTTTTCTGTATCTAAACTTTGGAATGCGAAGTGGACTTATGATGTTGGACTGTTGTTTGGATATCCTAGATTGTTAAAGCCTAGCCCCAAGGGATTTACAGAATTTGTGACTAAGGCGACTATCACTTCCAAGCAGATTATATTAACAGAATGGATCTCGGATAAGGCACCTACACTGCAACAATGGTGGACACGAATGCTACTTTTGATGCGCTTGGCACGAGCTGGGCTTATCGATTTGGATTCGAAGGAAGGGAGAAAATTTCAACAGTGTTGGGGCCCGTTCTGGATGACACTTAGCCAGGGGCGCGGAGCCATTTGTTGAACCTCTGAACTCTAGAGATACTTGTGTGCTGTTGTAGTGGTTTTTTTTTGTTGTTGGATATGATATCTGCTGGACGTTGACGAGATGGAAGAATCCCCGAGATAATAAGAACAAAAAGGGGGGAAGAAAAGGGGGGGAGAGGAAGGGTAGGGATGGGAAGGGGAAGAAGAAAGGGGGAGGGAAGGTTGGGGTGTAAGTTAGATGGTAGAAAGACAGTATTGGTGGAAATACTTTTGTAATTAATGTTGAGGTCACAAAGTGAACCAAGAGAATGTAAGCTGTTTGGTTATTATTGAAACATTCTTGTGTTCATGTTAATAAAAAAGAATTAAACATAAAGGGGAGGGGTTTCTAGGAGTTGTGGGGTGGAGTTGGGGTTTAATGAAAATGGCTGATGGTTTCAAGTTTTGTTTACTCAAGCTTTACATTTGTATTTTATTGTGATTATACCATCAATAAAAATGATTTAAACATAAATCAATATATCCAAAGGAATCTCAAGTACATTGAATTCATTTTGAATTTAAGATTGGGGTCTCTAGTGTTGTGAGAGTGTATCTAAATTACCCTTCCAAAGAATAACAATGGCATCAATGTAACGCTTATATATCAAAACATCTGCGTTGAATGGATGATTCCCTAAGAAGATCTGGGGCCATATAGGCACCCATTGCTGTTCCCTTAATCTGTTGAAATACTTTTTTCAACACAAAAATAATTTTGTGTCAATGTAATGGTAGCCAAGATGAGAATAAAATGGTTGGGAATTCTCAAATGAGTTGTCCTGTGTCTTAGTGTATTTTCTATGATCATTAAAACTTCAACCTGAGGTATATTTGTATACAATGATTTATTATCAAGAGTGACCAAAATTACATTTTCCAAATCTCCCTCATATTCGTCCAACAAATTTATCTTGTGGGAGGAACCTCTCATATAAGATTTAATTTGTGGAATAAATTATCTCAAAAAGAAATCAATGAATCATGAGAGAGGTTCTAAAACAGATCCAATGCATGATATGATTGGTCTTCCTGGCAGACTGGAAAGATATTTATACACTTTGTGTAGTATGTAAATAGCAGACAGTACAGGAGTGTCTACCTTAAGGAACAACTTCTCTTTCAGTTTAATTTATCCTACCTTGTGAGTAAAATCAAATGCCTGAGAGACCTTTTCTTGTAATTTCTTGGTTGGATCCTGTTCTAAAGGCAAGTAATATTCCCTATCTAAAATCTGCCATTCAATTTCTGCAACATATGCCTTCCTATCCATAACCACTATTCCATCTCCTTTATCAGCCAGTTTAATAACAATCTTATGATTCTGCTTTGGTGAGATTATAAAATTCTTTACATGAACTCTTTTCTAACTCCATAATTTCTTTCAAAATGCACTGGTGAAAAGCTGTGATAAGTGGATCCAATGGACCAGGAAGAACCCATTTGGAATCTTTCTTAACCACAGAGACATCCGCATAAGCAGCATTTTCTCTAGAGAAAAATCCAATAACCTGTAATCTCTGTATAAACAGAAACAGGTTTACTCACTTTTGAAATGGATCATATTTAACAGAAGGGACGATGGATAGGCCTTTTTGGAATAATCAAATCTCATCACCTGTAAGATCTTCATGTAATAAATTGAAAATGGCTGTGAGAGTTGTGCCTACCTCTGCCCCTGTCTCCATTGTTTTGAATTTTTAGACTCTCTTGCAGGGCCAGTGTTAGGGTGGGTGGGGGGAAAAGAGGGCAGCTGCACTGGGCCCCACAGCTCCAGGGGGCCCCACTGTCCAGGCATCTCTTCTCCTTCTCCCCAACACAATCCATCTTTTTCTCCCTTATTTCCCTTCTCAGAGGGGCACTCTCACAAGCTGCCTGTGGCTGCCCTGAAGC
The DNA here is from genome assembly GCF_901765095.1 of Microcaecilia unicolor. Lineage (NCBI taxonomy): Eukaryota > Metazoa > Chordata > Amphibia > Gymnophiona > Siphonopidae > Microcaecilia > Microcaecilia unicolor. Next base: position 342,279,447 of record NC_044031.1, on the reverse strand, counting down.
TTTCTGTCTCTCTGCCGTGATCCAGCCCCTCTGACATAATTTCCTGTTTCCTCCTGGGCAGATTGTGGCAGAGAGGGAAGCTTAAAGACAGCCAGAGGCAGCTTGTGAGGATGGCTGCCACGCTTGGACCCCTCTGAGAAGGGAAATAAAAATTTTAAAGAAGACTGCAAGGTGAGGGGAAGAGAGGGAGATGAACTATGGTGGGGAGAAAGGGAAGAGGTGCCCGGACCGTGTAGTAGCAATGCAGGTGGGGAGATCAGGTGGATCAGGGGCCCCCTCCTTAATTTCTGCCCTGAGTCCCACATGTCTAAAACCAGCCCTTGGTGCCCAGATTCCATTATAGAATTAGTGCTCAGTGCGCTGCACTTAAATTGTAACACCCAATCTAGAAATGCCTTCTTAGTGGTCTGGATTGAAAAGAGTGTGAATAGTGGTCCTGCGGGGGACTGAACGAAGGCCTGAGAAGAGAAAGAGTAAATGGGCATTTATAGATGAGAAATAGTGAGAGGATGTCAGGAATTGGTGAGGACAGGGGAGTTGAAGAGAAACAGTTTGGAAGTTTGGTGGATGAGAGAGAAAATGCAGGTTAGGGGATAGAGAGTGACTTGAAATCCAAATGAAGTGATATTGTTCTGCTCCCCTATCAATAAAGTGCTAATTAAAAAAAAAAAAAATACTAAATTAAATCACCAGTCACCCATTAGAGAAAATAGATCTTAGTGATCTTCGCAACATATATATCAGCCAAGTTGAAAAGCTATAAAATAAAACAAAATAAAAAATTGTTATAGTTTCCCCATATGGATCTACTCTTGGTTTTCTTCCCTTCTCTCATTTTCTAAAGTGGGACCTCTGGGCTTGGCTCCTCCCATTAACAGAGAACTGCCAGAGGAGGGGGGCTGCAAATATTTTACAAATAGCTCTTGCCGCTCTCCTCTCTAGTTTAGTTATAGTGTCTCCTATCTGCTTGTAATTCTGCTGCCTTTGTAGTCATTCATACTAAACTACGGTGTTCACAGTGGAGTGAAAAAAAGGGAAAAGATCATGGTTTGACCAATGAAAATGCCCAGCAGGTTTAGACTTTGTTCATTTTAACAGGGAATTCATGGCAGTGGGGCACAATGGAGTAGATTCAAGAAAGAGTGCCACAATTTAAGTTCTGGACTGATGCGTTCTAGCACGAATTCTATAACAGCAGTTCCGTGCAGAACTGCTACTATAGAATGCTAGCATAAGTCCATAGTTTCGCACCTAACTGTAGGCACAAGCACTTAAACATATCAAAGGCTGATATAAGTGCTCCCGCCTAACTGTTGACAGGCACATAAAATCTAGTAATCATTACATTACATTACAATTAGCATTTATAGGCTGCACATACCAGAATTTAGTTCAGTGGAGCACACATACCAAGAGTAGAGCAGACCCTAGATCATACAAAATATTGTCACTTTATAGTTAATCCTAAATCATAATACTACAAATGCGTAGAATTGCCAAGTTTTTCAGGGTTGGCAGATGGGAAGATTTCCAGGCCCAACCCACACCCAAAAAGAAGCCCAAACATAGCCTAGACTGCCCAACAGGCTATCTGAGGAGCGGGTGAGGGGGTGTCCCACGGGGGGGTGTCCCACCCGTGCAAGCACCCTTGCTTTCTCGCTGTGCCTTCTCTTCCCACGTGGATGCTGTGCTGTGCTGCTGCACCTCACACTCCCAATGCTCCAGTCCAGACCACTAGTGTGATGATGAGTCATCCTTATCACCCACCTCACCTCCTATTTGTCAAATTTGGAGCCAGAATGAGACGTGAGATGCACCAAGCCTCACTCTGGCTCCAAATTTGACATAGAGACTGAGACAGAGCTTATCAGCCAACTGGCACGGGGCAGGCTGCACGGTCGCTGGACCGCCCCCAAAACCGCCCAGCAAGTCACAACCCATGACTGGTGAAAATTGCCCACCTAAAAAATGTCACCCATTCCCACGGGAAAGTTATGGAGTTGGCAACCCTGAAGTTTTTAACAATTTTCAAAAACTAATATAATTGGTTTCAAAACGTACGCATATACATAGGCAAGCTGAGTAATTTATAGACACACCCCTGACCTGTCCTTGCCCCTCTCACATCCGTGCCCCCTGGAAGTTGTGAGCGATAGATAGAATTTATATACAAAACTTCGAGAATAGAGAGTAAGGGCAGTTGGGTGTGCAATTGTGAAATTGTAACAATTAGTGCTAATTAACGCCAATAATTGGCTGTTAACTCCAATCAACAGCCATTTATTAAATTAAATTGCATATGCAACTGACCTTATTCCATAAATTGCACATGCAAATTTGTGTATTAAGAATAAATTTGAACAAGCAAGTTTATAGAATTAGGGAAGTGTGTACCCTTGAGCTGGAATATCTGAGCTGGTCAGAACATTCAGCAGACTGCATCATTGCTGGGAAGAGAATGTGTTTCCATCAGTCTGAGACTGGCAGTCCCTGCTGCTTTCTGCTCACCACATGCATTTTGTCTCTTTCTTATACTCCGTTTTATTTTCCCTTTCTTCACTTTCTTTTTTTTACCTTGTTCTAGTTCTTCTTTTTGAGATTAGGGAAAACTTAGTTATATTAACACGCAACATTGCAGAAATGGCAAAAATTATGTAATTCATAATTGCAAAATGGAAATAAAATCTAGTGCAGGATACTGAACATCACAGTTTCTCTCACTTTGCATATAGCACTGGTATGATTCAGATGGGCCTTCAAAGTTAACATATCTGTCTTAGAATAGCAGGCGCCTCCTCCAATGGTTGAGTGTTTCTGTAATTTATTCACTAGGGAATTTTTCTGCTCATTTCTTTCTTTCCTGAGACAGGCCATAGATCTGCCAGACATTTACAGCCATAAAAATCAACAATGATTATGGTCCAGTGGCCTGCATATGCTCTCAGACTAGAGCTCCATCAGAAACGTAGTACCAGGCAAGTTCAAACAAAGACAAAAGACACTCCTGTTGCTTGCTGAATTAAAACATTATGTATGGTAGACACAGGCCATTTCCTGACATTTAATCTGCTGTTAGTCTGGAAAATATCAAAAAAGGTCCCCAAGGATATATTTAAACATTTCTAGAGGTTTCCAAATACATTGGTTGCTTATCGAAAGATTGGATATTTTTGTTGGAAGTAGTTCATAGTCATGAAATGCACTAGTTTATTTTCATTGTACTGTTTATCATATGCCTTAGATTTAAGGTACACTTGACTCTACTTAAATCACCAGTAGATGTTTACTTAAATATGCTTAATAGTTTTGGATAACTTTTTGTAAAATGTAGCTGTAGGCATGATTTGATCATGCTCTTCTCTGAGGTAAATCCTCTCTGCTTCAATATAGGTGTCACTTGCATATACTTTGAGGCCCCAGTTATCAATCATTCTGCTGCATTCTGTATGACCTGCAGTGCCCTACAATGGGAAGCCAAGACCCCCAAGTACAATGCATTGTAATAGTTCAACTTGCTGAGCAGTAAGCTCTATATTACAGTCCTACAATCATATCCTGACAGCATTAGCTTTAACATTCTCAACATATGAAGCTGGTAAAAAGATGAACATATCACTTGTCCCATTTGCCCTTGTGTGCACAAGCTGGAGTTTAATACAACACTTAAACTCTTCACACATTTCTTCACTGGTAACAATGTGCCAAATAACACAATATCCCTCAGTATCTCAGGATCTATTTGTCTTTCCACCAGCAAAAGCTCTGTTTTATCCATATTCAGCACAAGCTGGTTATCTCTCTCATCCATCCACAGAGCTTATCAAAGTATAACCAAATTTGCTCAACACATTTACTCATAGTTCTCCCACTGGAAAAAAAAAATGTCATACGCATGCAGTCTATATGCCACTCCAAAACCTGAAATAGCTTCCCCACTGGGGCCATACAGATGTTAAATAGGAGTGTAGATAATGCCAAACCATCTGGTACCCCTATTACCACAGGATACACCAGAGATACCACATCCCCAATCTTCACTTGCACTGACCTCCCAGTCAAATAAGAAACAAACCATTTATACTGTATACACACCCATGTATTCCCATTTCATACAATCTCTGCAACAGGAGCTTAATATTAATTGAGTCAAATACTGAAGATATGTCCAATGTCACAAAGCAATAAGTGACCTTGCCATCCACATCACATCGCAGTGATGCACTGTGGACACTAATAACATTTCTGTACTATGCATTTTCCTAAACCCATACTGAAAAGGATCCAGCCCTTCCTTCTTATCAACATACTCACTAAGTTGTTCCAAAACTACCCTCTCAATTATTTTTGCTACGACTGGTAACACTGAGATCGGCCAATAATTTCCCATCACTGCGTGACCCAAACCCTTCCTTTTCAGTAAGGGTTTCATTGTAGCCAACTTCAATAAAGAAAGAAATACACCCGAACCAAAGGATGCATTCACCAACACTTTACTGACGCAACCTCATTCACAAGCTGCCTAAGAATCACCGAAGAGCAGAGGCCCATCATTGCCCTAGTGGGTCTCAACAACTGAATCACAAATATTATCTCAGTTTCAGACACACTATGAAAGGTATCCCATACATCCTCATCAACCTTCACTGCTACTCCTTCCATCTCCACAGCAGACATTATCAATTTCTCATGTAATAATTCTATCTTCTCCATCAAAAATCCCCAAATTCCCTTACACTAAATCCCAATGTCACAGGGCCCAGCATGCTTGCTCATCAAATCTCTCACTGCATAGAAGAACTCCTTTTGTCTATTCAAAGCTTCTCTCACTTTCCATCTCACACATACTCAAATATTTCCCCAATCTAATCCTATAACTTTCATAGTCATCCTTATCCCTAGGTTTTCTCCAAACTCTCTCTGATCTTCTCAGTTCCCTCTGTAATACAATTAAGGCACCCGACTTCCAAGGACATGACACATAGAGAAGAAGTCTGCAGTAGGTGAAGCAAGAGGTGATGAAGAGATAAGATAAGGGTTTTGGATTCTGTTCACAGATCTAGTGACTACACTTAGGAGTAATAAAACGTTGCCACCACATACAGCACTACCCTTCAATTGCCACAGTGCGCTTACCTGTTATGCTTGTGGTAATGCTCACATCTTTAGTAAACGGCTTCCTAGACACTTGTAGAAACTAACTCCACAAGAGTGCAAATGATAATTCCAGTCACACAGGGAAACTGAGCTATGTCAGTACATTTCTGTTATTTATTTTATTTATAAAAATGTGTATATTGCCTTTTCTGAACAGTTATCATTCAAGCTGGTTTACAATAAAACAGTAGGAACACATCAGTACCAAAGATTCCTAACATTTACGTCTACTGTGAGTCATGGAAAGTAATAGCAATAGAACTGTGCAATTAAACTCTTTTTTTATGTTGTTGTTTATAAAACTGTAATTTAACCTTCTCATATACAATTCAGAGAGTATGCAGAGAGATGTTTTGTGCAGCCCATTTAAAAATACCAGTGTTCATTTTTCAAATAGTAGAGGTGCCCAGGAATGTAGGCTAAAAACACATCCAAAAAGCAGTGGACAGATACATCAAAAAAAAGGAAGAGATGACTGATCCCACTAATGTCTCGTATCACCCTCCGAAGGGAAGTACAGCCAATGTCCGAAGAGGGTTCATCACCTTTATTTTCAAAGACAAATCGTGAGGAATGACTACACAGAATGTAGGTATGCTCTTCTTCACACAGCTCAGAGTTCTGGATAGGAGAAACCAAGCCTATAGTTACATAAGAGCATAAGAATAGCCATACTGGGTCAGATCAATGGTCCATCTAACCCAGTATCCTGCTTCCAACAGTGGCCAAGCCAGATCACAAGCACCTGACAGAATCCCAAATAGTAGCAACATTCCATGCTACCGATCCCAGGGCAAGCAGTGACGTCCCCATGTCTGTCTCAATAGTAGACTATTGACTTTTCCTCCAGGAACTTGTCCAAACCTTTTTTAAACCCAGATATGCTAACTGTGGTTACTGCAGTCTCTCAGGCAGCTCTTCTAAACACTTGCCCATGTCTTCTTAAGCAATTCTACAACCAGAAGCCTCACGCAGAAAACTTCTGAGGAGCAACACAAAAGACAAATCCATCCTAGAAGGGCAAATAGAGTGAAATTACGCCTCTTGGCCTTTTGTCTTTTTAAAGATAAGTTGCCCTTCATTGAATGCATGAATCCATTCATCATTTTCAACTGTGTAAAATCTTATAAAATGGGAAAGAGCTCATTAAGAGAATACGCTGAGTGCAACATACCTGTTCTGCCTTTCTTGTATCATACCTGAGCCCATCCATCAGCAAGAATGCACTGTTTATCCCATCATCTGACTGGCCTCATACTTGTGGTTATGCTGTGTGAATATAAAATTTAATAAATATACTCACAGGGATGGGGAGGGGAACCTACCAAGGAATTTTGGGATAGGAGTTCTCCTGCCTGACAGCATTTGGAAGGCAAGCTCCCCATGATCTGCTCACTCTCCTATAATTGGCTCAGCCATGATCAATCAATGAAGGGAAATGGGACTTGATATATCGCCTTTCTGTGGTATTTTGCAACTACATTCAAAGCGGTTTACATATATACAGGTACTTATTTTGTACCTGGGGCAATGGAGGGTTAAATGACTTGCCCACAGTCACAAGGAGCTGCAGTGGGAATTGAACCCAGTTCCCCAGGATCAAAGTCCACTGCACTAACCACTAGGCTACTCCTCCACAAAGAGGGATAGATGGCCCAGTTGTGTAGCCAAAGGTCCCATTATTGGCCAATTCAGCTATCTGTACATCTTGTGATCCAGTAAATTTTGTTCTTTAATTCCCAGCCTGTCAGAAAAGCTTTTCACTGCAGCCTTCCAAAACAGTTTTTCACTGCATCTTTCCAGAATAGCTTTTCACCATGGCCTTCCAAAATAGCTTTTCATCACAGCCTTCTTTCAGGCTTCAAACAGGGGTTAACTGAGCCTTAAATACATATGTGCAACAGGGAGGTTGCTATATGTAATTCTTAAGCATTACAGTTGTGGGACAGAGGGAAGTTCAATTCCAGTCCCTGCATCCTGGTGGGCAGGGAGAAGACATGAAGATCATCGGCCAGAAAACCTCTGCAAAATCTTATTATCAATTCAATCACTCCTCTTGATATAATAAAGTTGACACCAGATATTATTTAACTTAATCCGGTAATATATCGTGCGGGTTCTTCCTACGCCTTGACCACGACCAACGATGGCCGCCGTTTCGTGGACCTGCCTCAGGGTTCAGTGGTCCGCGTATATTCTCCGCATCGAGGAGAAAGATAGCTGCTGGATGTCGGAGGAAGAGAAGGAGAAGAACTAGAGGGAAGGGAGAGAACTGCTGGTACAGCACAAAGAGGGAGGGAAGGGAAACAGAGATACCAGACTAAGGAAATGAAGGTAGAAAAAAGAATTTTATTTTTCTATTTTGTGACTAGAATATGTCAGATTTGAAATGTACATCCTGCTAGATATGGCTGGGGCCCAAGGCAGAAATTTGGGAGGGGACACAAAAGTTTACTAACAGGCTGCAACATCTTCAGTTTCCAGCTGGCCTGGGGTTCTCTCTGGCTAGGGGGCCAAACCCAGTTGCCCTAGTTGTACCTCCCCTAACACTGTCTCTTGCATGTGCTATCATATTTTGCACAGTATAGGAGAAAATGCATCTCTTTGTATTTCTCTGTGCTGTGCTAAATGCAAGGTCTGGCTTCTTGGGATTTTGATTTAATTTGTTTATGATTTGTGGTCACTTATTCTGTATTTGGCATTTGTGTTCTGTGTGCGTGACCAAACTATTCTGTTAGCATCAATTTTCTATGTAGTATTCTATAGTACTTTGGCTTGTTCAGTTTTCTTGATAAATGTATTGATATTTTAGGGCCCACTGTAATATTTAGGGCATATTTGGGGGAAGCATATGTGTATTAGAGGACAGTGGCTCAGTGGAGGATGAAGAGTGCACCCTCTTGTATTTCCCGTAGCTCTGAATGTGGCCTGCAGCCACTGAGGCCAGCACTGCTACTCCCATTGAAGTTATTGGGAGTGGGATAGGTGTGCGGTAGGAGTAGGGGCGGTTGTTTCTCTAGTGCCCACCCATCCAACCAGTTGGCCCACCCCAAAATTGCCTTCTGGCTATGCCACTGACATACACATGTAGTCTTGGGTGTAATTTAGAAGAGACTCTATGCTATGCAGAACCCATTCTAAATATTGCTTGGTATACATCCTAACCTAGACTGTTAAGTCTGACGTACACGTTCTATCTAAAAGGCCACTCCACATGTATAAGTGTCACTAGTTAAGTAGTGAGGCTGCAGTTTTTTTTCTTTCATTGGAGGTAGAAATAAACTAGGAATTACGGAGAATTACTCCCTTAGGGGCCCTTTTACAAAGGCACGGTAAGCTCTACGCATGTGCAGTTTGTGGCAAAACGTGACTACTACCAGGCAAGCGGGCCCCTCTAGTGGTAATTTCAGATTTGGGGACATATTCTTTTTTTTATTTCCTACCACACAAAAGTGTTTCTAGCATTAATCAGCAGTTGGCACGCACCGACCAGTCACCGCACATGTAGCGCATGAGCCCTTACCACTAGATCAATGGGTGGTGTTAAGAGCTCAAGCTATAAATAGGCGCACACTGGTTTCAATTTTACCGCAGGACCTTTTTCCAGCCAATTGAAAAAAAAAAGCCCTTTTTCCTAGATACGGTAAAAACTGGCCTGACGCAAGCCAAAAACACTCGCCCGCTCTACCGCAGTCCACTTTTTGCCACAGCTTAGTAAAAGGACCCCTTAATCCCTTGTGTCAAACCTTAGCTGAATGAAGCACTTTTTAAAAATCTGTGCTTGCTTATGAGTAGGTGCAAAACCTTACATGGAAATCCATGAATGTAGACGTGTATGCCCTATGGAAGCTCTGCACCTGTAAATAGTGGGTTACACCGTGCATGTGCAATTTACAACTGGAGATGTTTTAAAATAAAGGCCTCTGTGTAATATATTAATGTCCATCTAGAGTGATATAGAAAACCTCATTTTCTTTAGCAGTGGCATCATCAATGAGGAGCATCCGTGCAAGGCCGTTGAAAGACTGACATGTTTATTTTTGTGGATGTCTGCAACATAATTACAGTTCACAAGAGGCGCAGTGAACACTGAACAGGAATGAAAAGCAAACACTGCCATTTAAATGGCTTATGCCGCAGCCGAACGTCTCTCTCCACGTTAGCTGTGTTGTACACTGAAGGGTTAAATCAAAGGCAGAACAAAATAGAATACCTACAGTCCATATTTTAAGCATAATTGAATAGTTACTTTGCTGCTGCCTTTCATAACCCCACATGATTACTGCATGAGTGAATGCCATTTTCAAGCTTAACTTTATGATACACTGCTAGACGCCTTTACTTTGCTCTCCTTCTTTATTATTTTTTTTTCTCATTTTAGGCAAGGCTTTACGCAAGCACTTTCCAAGTTGTTAGTTTCTTTGTTATTGTATTCAGATCATGCAGTGATCCAAAACCCTCCCACTGGGAAAGGATACGTTGCTTTAACTGAAGAGAGACTCTGCTTTAGGCACAAGTTGTCCTGGCCGGCACTGAAAGGCCTGTCTCTGTGACTTCAATCAGCAGCAGAGAAAAGGCCAGTTCTGCTAGGATTTCACTAACGAGGAAGGCCAGACAGCAGCAGGGCTTGACTGGCTGGGTATTTTAATGTTAACTGTCAATGATCAAAGGTAACATATGCTAGTTTGGGGAAAACAGAAAAACGTTGGGGAGCTGATGAAACACTGTGTGCTGGAGTAAAGTCTAAGGCTGCAGATACACGGAAGGGCTGAAAGTTTCCAATGGGCTGTACGGCAAGTGTGGCTAGCCAGGAGGATGAACACCTGTGGATGAAAGATCTCAATTGGTTACAGTGCAAGAGCGAGACGATGAGAGAGGTAGGTGAGAATGAGAAGCAGGAAGAAAAAAAGATCATAAATCACATCCTGTGACAGAAGAGTTTTAAAAATTCCATGTACCTAGATTTAGCCTTCACGGTCTGTATTTCCTTTTTTGAAAGTGGTTTACTGGCAACCTAGCAGAAATTGTGGTATATCAGATAGGCTATATCTTTATCTGGAAAATGTTATTGTCAATGTTAAATAACTATTAGGCTGAGACCAAGATATGTAAAGATGGTAGAAATGTGAATTAGAAGCAACACTTGGTTGAACTGAAGGAAGGGTTTAGTGCAGATGCACATGTAAAGTATGATCTTCACTACACAGCAGTGCAATCTGAATCTTCAAGTTCATAAATTACAGCATCTTACTGCACACCACTGGTGAAATCACGGGTAAAACAGGAGACTCAGATGCACAAAGCCTACTGGGCCAGCAGCGTGCTTTTTAGATCGGTTCCAGCAGGTGTAATGATTTAGTGAAGGGAAATCTTGCCTCACCAATCTACTACATTTCTTTGAAGGGGTGAACAAACATGTGAATAAAGGTGAGCCGGTTGATATTGTGTATCTGGATGGATTTTCAGAAGGCGTTTGACAAAGTACCTCATGAAAGACTCCAGAGGAAATTGTAGTCATGGGATAGGTAGTGTTCTATTGTGGATTAAAAACTGGTTAAAAGATAGAAAACAGAGAGTAGGGTTAAATGGACAGTATTCTCAATGGAGAAGGGTAGTTAGTGGGGTTCCCCAGGGCTCTGTGCTGGGACCGCTGCTTTTTAACATATTTATAAATGACCTAGAGATGGGAGTAACTAGTGAGGTAATTAAATTTGCTGATGACACAAAGTTATTCAAAGTTGTTAAATCACGGGAGGATTGTGAAAAAATACAAGTGGACCTTACGAGACTGGGAGACTGGGCGTCTAAATGGCAGATGACGTTTTGAGAGTGCAACTCCTCTCCGTGCAAGACTGCACTGGCTCCCAATCAAAGAACCTTTCAATTTCAAAGCCCAGACTTTAATCCACAAGATAATACACGGAGAAACTCCGAACTATATGATAAATCTGGTCGACCTTCCAGCAAGAAATATATCTGTATCCTCACGAAAGTACCTCAACCTACATTACCCCAGCTGTAAAGGTCTCAAGTACAAAACTTATTATGGATCCAATTTCTCCTTCCTGGGCAGCCATCTATGGAACGCTCTCCCTAGACCTATCCGAGCAATCCATGACCACCTACCATTTAGAAAAGCACTAAAAACCCATCTATTCAAACAAGCCTACCCAAAAGACCCAGATTAATCTCTTGAACCCATCTACCTTACATATACTGAAGAGAAAACAACATTAATCCAGACTCTATCTCCCACCTTACCTTCCTCTCTCTATCACCTGTCTCTACCTACCTGTCCATCCTATTACTACCGATCCATCCTATTGTTATGTTATACTTAATTTCCTACTTTACATAACAAAATTCTGTGTTACCTATTAATATGTAAGCCACATTGAGCCTGCTTTTAGTGGGAAAGTGCGGGATACAAATATAATAAATAAATAAATAATGTGAGCAAGTGCAAAGTGATGCATGTGGGAAAGAGGAACTCGAATTATAGCTATCCCATGCAAGGTTCCACGTTAGGAGTCACGGACCAAGAAAGGGATCTAAGTGTCATCGTTGATGATACGTTGAAACCTTCTGCTCAGTGTGCTGCTGTGGCTAAGAAAACAAATAGAATGTTAGGTATTATTAGGAAAGGAATGGAAAACAAAAATGAAGATGTTATAATGCCTTTCTATCACTCCATGGTGCGACCGCACCTCGAATATTGTGTTCAATTCTGGTCACCGCATCTCAAAAAAGATATAGTGGAATTAGAAAAGGTGCAGAGAAGGGCGACAAAAATGATAAAGGGGATGAGACGACTTCCCTATGAGGAAAGGCTAAAGCGGCTAGGGGTCTTCAGCTTGGAAAAAAGGCGGCTGAGGGGAGATATGATAGAGGTCTATAAAATAATGAGTGGAGTTGAATGGGTAGATGTGAAGCATCTGTTCACGCTTTCCAAAAATACTAGGACTAGGGGGCATGCGATGAAGCTACAATGTAGTAAATTTAAAACGAATCGGAGAAAATTTTTCTTCACTCAACGTTGCCAGAGAATGTGGTAAAGGCGGTTAGCTTAGTGGAGTTCAAAAAAGGTTTGGACGGCTTCCTAAAGGAAAAGTCCATATACCATTATTAAATGGACTTGGGGAAAATCCACTATTTCTGGGATAAGCAGTATAAAATGTTTTGTACATTTTTGGGATCTTGCCAGATATTTGTGAACTGGATTGGCCACTGTTAGAAACAGGATGCTGGGCTCGATGGACCTATGGTCTTTCCCAGTATGGCAATACTTTTGTACTTATTATTTAGCGGGAGATACGCAAAGGGGCTCTGCAGGCTTTTTACTGTGTGGGGCAGCAGACAATGGGGATCCTATGCTAATCAATTTAAATGAGAAGTTTATCATTCAAATGTGCATTCCCAGCGATGCACAGAAGCAGCCCCTACCTTTTATGTGGAAATTTTAATATGTGGTCAGGAGCTGTTGTAGAGCAGTCTGCTGTGTATTTTTCTATGGGGGAAGTGGAGGATTGATGTTCTGGGGATGGCTGATAAGCAGGAAGTGCAGTGTGGTCAGACTCCTCTCCTGCAGGCAGGGTTTGCTGAGAGCTCGGCACTGGCAGGATACTTTCATTCTTCCCTTAGGTATCTAGAGACTGCGCATTTCACATAACTATCAGCAGGGAAAAGTGAAGTGTTCAGTGCAAGCTTTCCCCTTCGGGTGCTGTGTGACACAAAACCATCTAGATGGCTCTTGATTTTTCTTAAGCAGAAAACAAGAAGAAGCAGACCTACAGACCATTATAGTGTGGCTACATTAGTGACAGTTTAAGGGCAAAAACTCCTAACCATCCTCTACACACTGCTTTCATACACGCTGCTTATATGCATGCATGAAAGCCATAGCACATGCTGCTCTGAGCATGTGCAGAGTAGCCATGCTTAGCGATTGGCTGTTCTGCGCATTCTCAGCTGACTGATTGGCTTCTCCCTTACCAAGCTGCTCACTGTTATTGTGAACAGCTCATTTGCATGTCTTTTTTTTGTGTGCCTCACTCACTATTTCCACCTCAGTAAGTTTTACCGAGGTGGAAATAGCAATCAGTGCTTTACCGAGACTTTGGTGCATCTGCCCCTCAGATCCTCTGTGCGTGGTTGCTCTATGCCCACCCACCTTACCCCACCCAGCTTTGTTTGCTGATTCTCTTTTATCTATACTTAAAAAAAAAATGTAAAAACAGAAAACAGCACTTCCTCTTTTAAAGCATTGGCTATCTGCAGTACCCAACAGTTCTCCATTAGCCAAACTATTGGACAATCAAGAAACTGGGGTACTGTGTAAAGGTTTTCCATTAGACCAGTGGTTTCCAAACCCATCCTGGGGGGCCCCCTGCCAGTCAGGTTTTCAGGACATCCAAAATGAATATGCAGGAGATAAGTTTGTGCAACTGCCTCCTTGGTATGTAAATCTATCTCATGTGCATTCATTGTGAATAGCCTGAAAACCTGACTGACTGGGGGAGCCACTGCATTAGACAAGGGGAAGGCCATTCCATAATTAAGTCAGTTAAATGCTAGATGGCACAACTGGCATAAAAATGCATATCCTGAACTTTGTATCCTGTCATCAGCATGCCATAACCCAAGTGGTGAAAAGAACGGATGTTAGATGGCACTCTCATCAGATGTGAGCTGGAAATTATGAAGCACCATAAGTTTTATTCCAAAGAGCCTGTCTGACAAGAGAGACATTTCAAGGCTCACAACTCACTTGAAGCTAGATTAATTCCAAAATATAGCAGATATATCTAGAAGAAGGTGCTAAGAGCAGAGGTTCAGAGGTCAGGCAGGAGGAGGAGTCAGTGTTAGTTTTAGTAACATAGTGGATGTTGGCACATAAAGGCTTTCATGGTCCATCCAATCTGCCCAACAAGATAAGCCCCTAGTATATATGAGAGATATACTGATGGGGGGATAGAGAAAGGGGAGACACTGGATGGAAAGGAGGAGAGACAGGAGGGAGATACTGATGGAAGGGGAAGAGAGAGGGGGGAGACACTGGATGGAAAGGGGAGTGAGAGGGGGCTGGTGCTGGATAGAAGGGGAGAGAGAAAGAGAGCAGATGCTGAATGGAAGGAGGGAGAGATGGAGAGCAGAAGTTGGATAGAAGAAGGGAGAGAAAGAGGGCAGATGCTGAACGGAAAGACAAGGGAAGAAGGGAAAGTGGAACAGGAGACAAATGGACAGGAATACAAACAGGAGACAAATGGTAAAGTATTAAGAAAAGATAACAGCAAGCAGAAACCAGAACTAGAACCAACACCATTAGAAAAATCAAATGACCAGACAACAAAAGTAGAAAAAATAATTTTATTTTTAGTTTAGAATAAAGTAGTGTGGAAGTCGTGTTAATGAAGGTTAATAGATATAAATAGAAAATAGAAATAAGGTGATTTTTGTTTTTTTAATTGTAATAATTTTTGACTAACTGTTGGAGACTAAAACCTCTTTCCTCAGGTCAGGAGAGGATACCATAACAGCAGCTTACTGTACTGAGCTGAGAAAGGAGGCTTTGGCCTGCAAAAGATAACTGAAAAATGTATTGTTAGTCCAATAAATACGGTATCTTTTTATTTTCCTTTTTTTGTTTTATTTGTATTTGATAATTTGTAATGTTGTAATTGGAATATGCCAGTTTTTGAAATTTAAGTCTGCTATCTTGAAGTCCCTTTTACCAAGCTATGGTAAGCATTAACACATGCATACCACAGCTTAAAATGCTTTACCATGGTAATTTTGGCATCACAGACCAAGAAAGGGATCTAGGTGTCATCGTTAATGATACGTTGAAACCTTCTGCTCAGTGTGCTGCTGCTGCGGCTAAGAAAGCAAATAGAATGTTAGGTATTATTAGGAAAGGAATGGAAAACAAAAATGAGGATGTTATAATGCCTTTGTATCGCTCCATGGTGCGACCGCACCTCGAATATTGTGTTCAATTCTGGTCGTCGCATCTCAAAAAAGATATAGTGGAATTAGAAAAGGTGCAGAGAAGGGCGACAAAAATGATAAAGGGGATGGGACCACTTCCCTATGAGGAAAGGCTAAAGCGGCTAGGGCTCCAACTTGGAGAAAAGGTGGCTGAGGGGACATATGATAGAAGTCTATAAAATAATGAGTGGAGTTGAATGGGTAGATGTGAAGCGTCTGTGTACGCTTTCCAAAAATACTAGGACTAGGGGGCATGCGATGAAGCTACAATGTAGTAAATTTAAAACGAATCGGAGAAAATGTTTCTTCACTGAACGTGTAATTAAACTCTGGAATTCATTGCTTGAGAATGTGGTAAAGGCGGTTAGCTTAGCGGAGTTTTAAAAAGGTTTGGCCGGCTTCCTAAAGGAAAAGTCCATAGACCATTATTAAATGGACTTGGGGAAAATCCACTATTACTGGGATAAGCAGTATAAAATGTTTTGTACTTTTTTGGGCTCTTGCCAGGTATTTGAGACCTGGATTGGCCACTGTTGGAAACAAAATGCTGGGCTTGATGGACCTTTGGTCTTTCCCAGTTTGGCAATACTTATGTACCCAAGCACTAAAGCATAGATTTTATTCCTTAATGCTCTGGAGCAGAGAGTAGGCATGTTCCGTACAAATCGGTTAGCACATCTATATTGCTATTTGCTGACAAATTAGCATATGGTTAGCGTGTGAGCCCTTTCCACCTACAAAATAAGCTCATGTGATACTGGCCATGTGTGAATGGGAAAATTAGTACATGACTTTTAATAGAAAAAAAATCGTAAATTCCACCATTTTACCCATGCAGGAAAATTGGCCATAGTGTGTGGGAATGACCTGTGTATTGTAATAATAATCCTGGGTCCTGGGTCTCTTGAACCCTTCTAACGCTTGGTCCACACTCCCACCTTTATAATTTCCCTGAGTTCAGGTCAAGGCCACAAGGTGATCCACTCCAGGTTTTCTTCTTTTATTCCAACCAAGCAGTTAACATCAGTGTAACAAACAAAAGGTAAAGAGAAAATTGCTATTGTCCACAAAGCAAAATCAATTCTAAGATTTTTCTGTACCTGGTTCTGTTCCACCAGGGGTATCTGGTCCAACTTTAAATGTTCTCTACAAACTTCTTTCACCAATCTGCCCCTCTCCTATTGAAGGCTGGCAGCGAGAGCAACACCTTCCTCTTCCCAGGTGTTTTCTTTCCTCTCTGCCCTTCTGGCTCAAGCCTGCCTATTTTCTGCTGGGGATGGAAATGGCTCCTCCCCCCAGCTTCCCCTCCTGATGAGGCACATCTTGCTTTTTCCAGCCAGGGGAGCTGAACTTTCTCACTGAGGCTCCTCCTGGCTGCCAAACAAGGTAACTCCACCTCTAGCTTAGGAGGGCACTCCAGTTTTTCTTTCTCTCCCTTAGGTCAGAAGCTTTATTCCTAAGGGTTGTTTTGCTGGGAATCCACCATCTGGTATTGTCTCATCACAGTACATAAGTACATAAGTAATGCCACACTGGGAAAAGACCAAGGGTCCTTCGAGCCTAGCATCCTGTCCACGACAGCGGCCAATCCAGGCCAAGGTCACCTGGCAAGCTTCCCAAACGTACAAACATTCTATACATGTTATTCCTGGAATTGTGGATTTTTCCCAAGTCCATTTAGTAGCGGTCTATGGACTTGTCCTTTAGGAAACCGTCTAACCCCCTTTTAAACTCTGCCAAGCTAACCGCCTTCACCACGTTCTCCGGCAACGAATTCCAGAGTTTAATTATGCGTTGGGTGAAAGATTTTCTACGATTTGTTTTACAAATTTAATTACCTCGCTAGTTACTCCCATCTCTAAATCATTTATAAATATATTAAAAAGCAGCGGTCTTCTCTAACTACTTGAAACAGATAATATATATTCCAAACATGTTTGGTAACTCAACAGTAAACTAAAGGCTAGAAGAATAGAAGCCTTGTGGCCATTTGGCAACCTACCAAAAATATTGATAGGTAAAACATTTTATGGTTGTCAGTAGCCTCAGAATTTCTGTTACAGTGCTGCTGAACATCACTGTTCACATGGCCAACCAGATAATGCTGGACTGGGGAGCTAGGGCTGAATGACAGCCAAGTGTTAAATTATCTGCATATTTTTCAGAATACGGTGAATACTATTCTGTTAATATGTTATATTAGTTTGGTGTATATTATTTTGAATTTTTGGTTCCCTGGAGTGTATGTGGTCTGCATAACACCATCAGTAACAGAGGTATTGTGGTAGGCAGCTGGTAGAGAGTGAAGGAGTCCTTTTTTGTTAGTTCAAAAGTGCATCCACTGTCTTTTTCGGTTTCTTAAGAGTGGGGCTTATACAGGAAGAGCAATGTTCCTTCCAAGCTGTACTAAATATCCCTTAGCTGAGTAAAATTCCAAGTAGCTATAAACATAAGTACATAAGTAGTGCCATACTGGGAAAGACCAAAGGTCCATCTAGCCCAGCATCCTGTCACCGACAGTGGCCAATCCAGGTCAAGGGCACCTGGCACGCTCCCCAAACGTAAAAACATTCCAGACAAGTTATACCTAAAAATGCGGAATTTTTCCAAGTCCATTTAATAGCGGTCTATGGACTTGTCCTTTAGGAATCTATCTAACCCCTTTTTAAACTCCGTCAAGCTAACCGCCCGTACCACGTTCTCCGGCAATGAATTCCAGAGTCTAATTACACGTTGGGTGAAGAAAAATTTTCTCCGATTCGTTTTAAATTTACCACACTGTAGCTTCAACTCATGCCCTCTAGTCCTAGTATTTTTGGATAGCGTGAACAGTCGCTTCACATCCACCCGATCCATTCCACTCATTATTTTATACACTTCTATCATATCTCCCCTCAGCCGTCTCTTCTCCAAGCTCAGCCTCTCTTCATAGGAAAGTCGTCCCATCCCCACTATCATTTTCGTCGCCCTTCGCTGTACCTTTTCCAATTCTACTATATCTTTTTTGAGATACGGAGACCAGTACTGAACACAATACTCCAGGTGCGGTCGCACCATGGAGCGATACAACGGCATTATAACATCCGCACACCTGGACTCCATACCCTTCCTAATAACACCCAACATTCTATTCGCTTTCCTAGCCGCAGCAGCACACTGAGCAGAAGGTTTCAGCGTATCATCGACGACGACACCCAGATCCCTTTCTTGATCCGTAACTCCTAACGCGGAACCTTGCAAGACGTAGCTATAATTCGGGTTCCTCTTACCCACATGCATCACTTTGCACTTGTCAACATTGAACTTCATCTGCCACTTGCACGCCCATTCTCCCAGTCTCGCAAGGTCCTCCTGTAATCGTTCACATTCCTCCTGCGACTTGACGACCCTGAATAATTTTGTGTCATCGGC
This sequence comes from Microcaecilia unicolor, assembly GCF_901765095.1. Lineage (NCBI taxonomy): Eukaryota > Metazoa > Chordata > Amphibia > Gymnophiona > Siphonopidae > Microcaecilia > Microcaecilia unicolor. The sequence goes on along the minus strand of NC_044031.1, from coordinate 342,260,895 downwards.
GAATTTAATTACCTCACTAGTTATTCCCATCTCTAGGTCATTTATAAATACATTAAAAAGCAACGGACCCAGCACAGACCCCTGCGGGACCCCACTAA